>NC_141538.1:132609642-132927857 GCF_021556685.1 Rattus norvegicus
TATTTCTTTTATTCTTTTACACACTTCTTATACACCATGGCATATTATTTAAAGTTCTGAAACCAAGAATATTCAGTTTATATTAAGGGTCCCTATTTGTACTTAGTATTTGTGCACATAATCTCACATTGTTACATACCTGTGGGCTAAAGGAGACATGTAATCTCAACCTTACAGATTAGAAATTGAGGACCAAACTGCTCTGACTCATTTGTATAAGTTCAGACACAAAACGGCGAACCTTAAACTTTAACCTCCACTTGTTCTTCTTCCTATGTTTCAAATAGTAGAGCCAGTATCTCTTCAGGAAGAACTTTAATGGATTAAAGTAGAAGTGAGTTCATAATAATATGTTAAAATCTAGGGCAAGCTTCTAACATCCAAATGCTCAGAAGGGATCAAGCCATCAACTAAGGAAGAGGAAATGTCTGTATGGAATGTCAGCAGAGACACATTTTTACTACTCGAGAGTTCACAGAGAACATCCCTGATAAAGGACCTGGGTATTTCCTGGGACACTCAGTCGTCCTCTTCAGCTACATTGAGCATTGCTACATTTCTCTGGGTATATGAATGTATAAAAGTTTGGTTTTCATGGCTTTTATATTGTTCGGAGAAAAGAGAAAAGCCTTTTATGAAAGACAATATCATAGAACACAAGTTAAAAGAATTGAAAATAGATACATCTGTAACTTTAATTTTTTTGAAACTTATTTTTAAAGGTAGAACGATAGTTCTTAAATATTTTAACCTCTCTTTTTGCTCACCACCCACCACAGGTGGTGGGAAAGAAAGGATACAGGGTTAGGAGTGGGGAGGTAGACCTGTTTAGAAAGGTTCTTTGGAACAACTCCCATCTGTGTTGTTTGAAATTGGCAATTCAGTTCACAGGTTAGCTCAATTCACTTGCAAATATTTCAGGGATATACCAGGAGACCAGTTCGGTAGAGTAAAGATAGCAAGCATGAATCAGCAATGGTAGCACTACTAGCAGAGAGTGCCAGGCCTCAGCCTCAGCTCAGTCAGCAGGAGGGACCAGGAGAAACTCCAGGAGAAACGCCTCTCTCAGGGAAGCAAAGAACAGCACAGACTCAAGACCCACAAGCATTGCACAGCTGGCTCTACAAGTAAGCCGAGCTCAGCTTCTGGCACTGTCCTGTAAGTCCTTTTTAGATCCTCCAAACATCACGTGTATTCCACTGGTCTTGCCTCAGTTGACACCACTCTGCCAACCAGCCTAAGTCTGAAGAGGTGGCAAGAAAGTGCCACACGCCACCAGATGTTTTTGGTATGTTTCTTTCTATGGAGTCCCAACAAATGCAGCCCAACTATGCAATGTAACATGGACCAATACATGCATGTTGTTAACAAAGTATCCTTCATGTGTCCTTTCAGTACTTGTTAAAAAAAAAAAGAAAAAGCAGAGCCTCCTTTCTCCTGTTTTAGGTTTTGAATAAGAGCTAGTGAAGGCAGGCCCAATATCAGTCTTTATCTGTTTGGAACCTGCTAAGAGCTAGACCAAAGTTATTTATCAGCATCACCACCACCACCACCATCATCACTACCACCACCATCACCACCACTACCATCATCATCAAATTGGCAACTTGTTAGGTTCATTTAAAAATGCTTATTTTAAAATAATCTCTTACTATATCTCCTTCCAGCATTCATGAATAAATTATGTTATTTAATAGAAAGTTATTTTGTAAGGGAATCCACCATTTCACATAACATAGCCATTTAAAAATATTTTTAAAATTTCCAAAGAATAGAAAAACCAAAAACAAAACCCAAACTAACAACTATGCTTTCCCTGTTCTCTTCTGTGTTCTATCAGTGACTCACATACGATTCATTTCTACAGTTGTCTTGCATAAGGACTGTGTGTTGGCATGGAGGGTGCAAAGTTTGGAAAGATTTTCTTGATAATCTTAAACAGAAAACAGTCAAAACCATCTTGGTTCTATTGGAAACAGAGAGGAGATCTGTTTTTAGTTTTTTACTATTGTTTGTTTGGTGTGTGTGTGTGTGTGTGTGTGTGTGTGTGTGTGTGTGTGAGAGAGAGAGAGAGAGAGAGAGAGAGAGAGAGAGAGAGAGAGAGAGAGAGAAAGAGAGAGAGAGCCAAAAAAAGAGGAAAGATGCCCATTTCTGAGTTACAAAGTATTTTCAAGTGTTTATGTTGGGAGCATGGAACAAAGAGAATATTTGACTCTAGTGGATTCTTACCTATCAACACTGAGTGACTTGGAAGGCCTATTTCTGCTTAAGGTTTATAGTTTATAAGAACTTAGGTTTTATATAGTCTGTATATTCATTACTCATACTTGTGATAGAGTATCTGATAAGAAGGGACTTAAGGGAAAAGAGGTTTGTCTGCATAATTCTTCTAGGGGACACAGTTCATCACAGTGGGGGAACATGGTGGCAAAAGCTAGAGGTTGCTGACCACATTTCACAAATGTTGAACCCTATAACACTTGAACTTTGTATTTTTTTCAAAAACCATCTTGGGAAATTTAAACAATGCCATCTTCAGGGAGTAGAGGGAGCATAAGAAGTAAGACTGGGTCAAAAAATGTTGAGGTTCATCCCCTGGGACTCACTCCTCCATCTCCAGATCAAGGCCCATTGTCATCTGAGGGATAAGTAGCTCAAAATACAAGCACATAGAAGACATTTCACACTTAGATCACGGCCTTCTGTCCCTGGCCCCAAAAGCTCATGGCCATCTTATAATGCACAATGCATTTATTCCTCTTTCATAGCTCCACACAGCTTCAGTAGTTTCAGTATGTAGAATGATGTCATTATGCAGGTGAAGGCAGGTACAAGAGAGAATGAGACCTGCCATTGGACAAGAAGAAAAGATGGGTGGGAGAAAAGTTTTAGAGGAGGAAGATACTGGAGGGAGGAGGGAGAAGCAGGTGAGAGAGCATGGAGGCAGATGTGTAGATTCCTCTCTGCACATTTACAGGTTGTTATGAATATTCTTATGGGATGGATGTGTACAGGGCTTTGTATGTCTAGGTGGGCAATTATATCTTATCAACTGGATCAGAGGTTACTGTGTTGTGTGTTCTTTCATGTGATGATTTAATTGATATCAATAGAGTGTGTGGTAGCTGGACACACTGGGCTGTCACGGAATTGGGGTGTATATGTCTGGTATGGTGGCAAGCTGCCTTGGGAACTAGATGGGTAGAGAGATTGTTGCCAGGCTCAGAGAGTAGCCATTGGCAGTGTGATATGGGATGGAGCAAAGTGGGGGAGACGCTTTGCTGCCTGAGATGAAAATATCTAATAGATGTCTTGGGGCATTACAGAGCTGGACCTAGTGCAGGATAAAAGAAATCATTTATTTTATTTTACAGCCAAATCAGTACTGTTTAAAATCTTTCTCTTGAGGCTCAAGGCAATCTTTAACAATGAGTGCCTGCACAATAAGACAAAAGACAAGATAAGCATCCAGCACACAGTGGCATAGTAGACATTCTCAGTGCAAAAGGAAGGAATTGGAGCATGAACAGGAAAGACTGGACAGCTTATAGATGGACAAGCTACACTGACCAGCTCATCTGCCTCCACCCAAGCTCACTTGAGAGACAAAGCTTCCATCAGTCTGAAAGACCCCACTTTCCCCACATCGGTAACATGTAGCTACCCTAAGTGGTAAATGCTGTAGTGGATATCTCCACATCCATACCAGCACAGGAGTCCCTGGTTAAACCTCATGGATCACAAAAAAACCAGGGGACTTGTTGAGAGAGGTAGGGGGGTTGGGCCATTAGGGAGGGGGCTAAGGAATGGGATTGAATAGGACCAGAATGTATTATGCAACTGTATGAACTTTTCAAAGAATAATTTTATAAAGGTTAAAAACCATGGGTATATATAACATGGACAATGCATGTTGAAGATGTTTAGGTGGATGCTTTAGGTGAGGACCACAGATGGTACCATTTTCTTAGTGAATGAAAAAATTAGAGAGTCAGCCCTTCATCCTTAAGGATGATTTTATCAGAGAGGAGGGGCAGGGTTTTAGAGTTTGCTTAGAGTCACAAAGAAACACAGTGTCTTCAGAAACTGAGAATGTAGAGTATGTTAGAGGACAAGGGCAAATGGTGATATTGAATCCAAGGGTTGTAATGTTTGCTGGATTCCATCCAAATCTTTTACTTTGATTCTTATAACACTTGAACTTGGAATTTATTTTCAAAAAACATCTTTGGACATTTAAACAATGCTATTTGATTCTCATAGTATTATTTAGGTGTACCTGAATCCCAAAGAACATAGTAAAGCCAAGGTTAGAAGTTTTATGGTTTGTGAATGTGGGTGACAAGCTGATCCCTTATCTGAAGTTTCATATGAAGAAAAATGTCAAAGAGTATTCACAATCAGTATAGCTTCTGAATGAATGGAACTTCTAAAAGCCTTTGTGTGTGTACTTCTGGAATTGACTTTTAATCTATCTTTAAAAATAAATCTAAAAAAATAAACTTAAAACTTAAATTTAATTAAAATATCTAAAGTAATAAAAAGCCTCAAACTTCAAGTGCACTTTTGAGAATAAATACTGGTAATATAAAAAGTATTTTCTGGCAATAAACCCTGAAATTATTGCCAGAGATTTTTCAGCTGAAACTCTTGCTATTTGAATGCACAGGAAAGACTTTTGATAGTTCTTTATATTTGGTGTAAACTTTTTTTCTTTCAAGAAGAAAAGAATGGCATACCTAGTTATTGTCACCGTATTATCTGTAAGGTGCCTGTATTTTTAGTGAACAGAATATATTGTTCACTGTGTATAGCCTGATACCTTTAGGTTTGCATTCTTCTTGCTTCTGGTCCAAGACTGAAATCATATGAATAATAGGCACCATTTCTTAGACCCTAACATTAGTAAAAACTCTTTCTGATATATGTGTTACTATTTTCTAAATAAATATTTAATCTTCAGTTGTACTTTTGAGGAACTTCATGGTGCAGCTTCCATGAGGCCATTAGCTCTGACGCACATTCTGGTGATGTCCTATTTGGGTGACAGCAACCGTGCTGAAGATGTGGGTGAGTCTCTGAAGATGGAGAAGACAAACCTTCACAAATGACTGAGATGGGTCTATAGCAAGGGCTTTCAATGATCTAAAAGTCATTGTAAAGAATTACTAAGTGAGCTTCCAAGGAAGATGGGAGATTAGAACTCTCATTGATGCCTCCAGCCTCTGTCCCTACAAAGGATTATAGCTATGAATTAATTTATCAAGCCAGGTGAGATCTGAGCAAGTAGGCAGCTAGGGGCAACTGGGAACTGGTATATGGAATCCAGCATGACGGTTGGAACCATTGAGAAGTTCCTCCCTTCACATGTCTTTACAGCAAAGCTGCAGAACAGTCATCTGGGCCACCAAAGATGGATACCCAATTGGTGGGACTACATGGGAGCTGAAACTTTGAAGCAGACCATGGATATGGCTGATGTCCCCAAGAAGCACCTGACAATGGCTTATACCTTCTTCTCCTCCTCAATACACCAGGACCACAGAACAGGCTGAGGAAGAGCTATAAGCTCTGAGCGGTGGAACCGAGGTCACTATACACCTCTGTGGGCATAAAGCAAGGGGCCTTGAGTGTGACACTGGGAAGTTGGGGCAGGTTTCCTCCTAAGGCTATTGCAGAGGTCAGCAAGAACCCTCCAAAAGGGAATTCTCCCTCTCATACAGTGGGGTTTGAACTAGACTAAGTTGGGAACTGAGAGCTACACTGTTGATTCAGTGCAGTCCTGACACAAACAACTCAAAGGGTAAGCAGTCAAAGCTCCATTGGAGCAATATGTATCCCAGTCTGGTGTAGATGGTTTGAGGTGAATGTAAAATTATATGCACACTACTGTCATCACAGTTCACTACTTAAAACATCACACGGAGAGAATAAAACATCACAGGGAGAGAAGGTAAAACCTATCCCACCATGGAAGAAATGTTGGTTGAAATAACTTTTAAAGTCTAATATATTTGTCCTTATTTTTTAATTTTTAAAATTATACGTAATAAATAAACATATAATATATAAATTTATAATAAACTATACTTATATAAAGCAATATAAATATAAAATACATAATATAAATAATATGTAATAACATAATATATAATTATATATACATATGTGTTTTATTTAGAATCTTTCTTCTTGCACAATAATCTCACAGTAGTCTTGAGTTAATATATATGTTGCCCCCTTAGGGTGTATGATGATGATGGTTCTGTCTGGTTCCCCCATTCTTCTGCTGAGTACTGTTGTGACAGATACGTGTCCTGGAGAGATGTGACATACACTTATATATTTACCCTGAAAAGGAAATTAAGAATAGGCCAAAGTCCAGCTTGATGAACTAATGACCTTCATTGGGGTTACTTGTAGGAGTATGGACCGCAGGCTACTTACAAGAGCAGAAATGACTCAAAGACAGCTGCATCTATCGGCAGATGCCATGCAACAGGAGCTGCAGTGGTCAGGTGAGCTTCCTGGACAAGGCCCACTCTGTTGGGCAATTTTTGTGCAGATCAATATGAAGATGACATCCATAAAATAATATTGTTTAGATGAATTAGTGATTTTACAGAATTCTTGATTTGATTTAAATACTTTTGGGAAGTTAGGGTAACTGATAGGAAGTTTAAGGAGATCATTTAATATAATAAAATTATAATTAGGACTAGAATGTGCCTCCTCCTTTGTAGTGAGAATAAGTTAGAAATGGAGTACCATGAGTTCTCATGTGTTACAAGTGTGTAAATATAGTAGGAAGAGAAAAATAGACTTGGGACAAGTGAATATTCAAAGAAAACATTCATTGTAGGTTGGTCTGAGTTCCTGGATCTTGTGATTTAGGGGTATGGCCATAGGTTTCAGGGTGCACCATGAAAAGACAGGGCTATAGATAAAATAAAGTGTAAATAATTCTATTACGAGTGCAAGAGAAGAAGGTAGTTGATTAGCTAGTTTAGCAGAACAAGACTTCAAAAATAAGATGTAAGACAGATGATGATCTGGTTTTTGGTAAATACTAATTGTCATCAGCTTAGCAAAGAAAAAACTTGCTACTGTAGACTGGCTTGCTTAAACTTTGTATATTAATGACAAAAGAACTATTGCTTTGTGGCTAGGATGAACTTGTGGAGAGAAAAGTAGACAGGAAATGTTTTGAACACTAGGTAAGTGTTTCAAAATAAGAATACAAAATCAATAATTCTGTTGCAATTTCCTTTTGTGTAATGATTTTAATCTGTTTTTGAAGAATATGTTTTCATGGTGATTGTTTTTAGAGAATATGTAACTTGTGGCTACGAGGTAATCTTTTCCGTACATAGAGAACTTTGTCTTAGATGCTATAAAAAGTCCAAGAGGAAGAATAAAGTTGTTGTAGTTTGCTCCCTCCAAATGTGTGTGTGTGTGTGTGTGTGTGCCTGTGTGTGTGTGTGTGTGTGTTTATAGATGAAAATTTTCATATATGTATGAAAATTGTTGGAACCTGCTCCATGGAGCTTTATGCCATCCACCCAATATGTACATATGCATCTGTGTATATGTGCATATGTATTAAATTTGGTTGGAGCTTTGTTCCATCCACTCAATGTATGAATATGTATGTGTGTCTGTGTGTGTATGTATTTATGTATGTTTGTATATGTATGTATGTACATATGTGTGAAATTGTTGGAGCTTGCCTTGCTTCATCAGTGTGTGTGTGTGTGTGTGTGTGTGTATAGATGAAAATTTTCATATATGTATGAAAATTGTTAGAGCCTGCTCAATGGAGCTTTATGCCATCCACTCAATATGTACATATGCATCTGTGTATATGTGCATATGTATAAAATTTGGTTGGAGCTTCGCTCCATCCACTCAATGTGTGAATATGTATGTGTATCTGTGTATGTATATATGTATGTGTATGTATGTTTGTATGTGTATGTATGTATGTATGTATGTATGTATGTATGTGTGAAATTGTTGAAGCTTGCCTTGCTTCATCAGTGTGTGTGTATGTGTGTGTGTGTGTGTGTGTTTGTGTATGTTTTCTTTCCCTTTTTTATTTTTCTCTAGTCACTACCTGCTATCTGTGCTGATCTGAAGTCACTAACTCTGTGCCCTGCCTCAGCTTGTCCTATGGTGTTGAAGCTGGCTTTTCATACTCTTGCATGAGTTGAGAGCCCACCAAAGCTGAAAACTAGAAGCAGTTCAACAGTTTGAAGAGTGTCCTCTCCCTGGCAGCTCAGCTGGACTTTGTTTCTTCCAAGCAGTTTGCCTTGTCTTTGTTTCTTTCAGGCTGCTTGGCTGGTCCAAGAGTCTTCTTAGCAGCTTGTCTCCTCTGAGAGTGACTCAGCAGCCTTTTCTGTTTACATTCCTCTGGGGATGGTGAACCCCTGTGAATTTGCTCAGATTCAGGTATTTCCTGAAACTATTTTGTAGTGTTTACTTTCTATTTTAATGAAACTTCCCTGCAAGAGAAGGGTGTCACCTTACTCCAGAACAGTAGTTTTCAACCTTCCTAATGCTGTGTCCCCTTTAATACAGTTACTCATGTTATGGTGACCCCCCAACCATAAAATTATTTTCATTTCTGCTTTCTAATTTTGACATCATTAAGAATCATACTGTAATTACCTTTTATGCAGGATATATGATATGCGACCCCAGTGAAAGGGTTTGACCCCCAACGTATCACAACCTACAGACTGAGAACCACTGTCTTAGAACACCCTCTTGCTTAACCTCCTTATAAACATTACATTCTAAGATACCATCTTGGTTCATTTTCTCTTTACAGTTTATGTCTTAGGATATTTCCCTTCAAAAAGGAAGGCTTAACCTTTTAGGAAACTGCTATACAGCTATATTATTTCTATTCTTCCTACATACAGTATTTATTAGTGCGGGTTCTCTTGAAAAGCAGAATTGACAAATTGAGTACAAAGGTATTTATTAGATTAGTTTACATAATGCAAGTTGAGTAATCTAAAAGTGTCTGCATTCCAGAAGACTGAGAACCCAGAAACTGCTCAGTCCACAAGGCTAGGTGCATTGCCAGTGTCCATCTGGTTTTGAAGGACTTCTGGGTTGCTGGTATCTGCATCTATTTCAGGCTGCATCCTCCTAAAGTTAGGGAATATTCTAGAGCTCTGAGTTACATGCTTTTTCAAATGATACTGGGGTTTGTGGAGCACCAGGCCTCACACTGTGCTTCTCAGAGAACTCCAGCATCTCAGGTAGCCAAACAGAACTGATTGTATTCATAAGAACACATTAACTGCAAAATAAAAGGCAGAATTTATGCTGGTAGAGTCTCTCAGAGGACAGCCATGCTCCTGTCATGCAGGAGACTTTTGGGTCTGGGTTACCTCATTCAGGATGATACTTTCTAGTTCCATCCAATTTGCCTATAAAATTCATGATGTTCTCATCCTTAATAGTTGAATAGTACTCCACTGTATAAATGAACCACATTTTCTGTATCCATTCTTCAGTTGAGGGACATCTGGGTTGTTTCTAGCTTCTAGCTATTATGAATAAGGCTTGTTATGAACATAGTGGAGCACATGTCCTTGTGGTATGGTGGAACATTTTTGGGGGGTATATGCCCATGAGCTCCATCTACAGGTAGAACTATTTCCAATTGCTTTTCAGAGTGGTTGTACCAGTTTGCAATTCTACCAGCCATGGAGGAAAAACATAAACCTTAGGAGATACTAAATTAACAACTTAATGATGTATTTTAGGGCCTCAGAAAACAAGAACAAACCAAACTTCAAAATAAGCAAAATAAAAGGAACAATTAAGATCAGTGAAGAAACTAGTAAACATGAAAACAAAGAAACAAAAAACAGTGGATGTAATTTGAAGAAATTAAATTTTTTTCACAATTCTATATATTGCTACAAAATTCCCTTTTTGCAAATATTGTGTCTTACCATTTTAATGTAATATTCATTTTCATATATTCTTTATTTTTCTAAAATAATATGAGAATTTTGTCTTGGCTCTCTGCTTTTGCCTTGATATATCACAACGTAATTTAACAATTAATCATTGTTGGCTACTTGTATCATGTAATTTTAAAAATCCATGCTAAATCCTGCTAGGTGCAGGCAATGGCGGTCTTCTGTTCCCAGACCTTGACCGCCTCCCGGCCTGTTCCTCCTACCAGTGCCTCTCCCACAAACTCTGGCTTTGCCTCTCAAGAGCTTGGAGATCGCTCTCCAGCCAACCACCCCACGACCAGCTCTGCCAGTGTCTGTCCCAGTCTGGCTCAGATCCCTATTGCCAAACGGCCCACCTTAATCATGGTGAATGGAAACACCAATCTTAATTTTAAAATTAACCAGAATGAAACAACCACAGGGCACGGATATAAAATTACAAAATTCAGTTTTCTTTTTGAAGATATTATATCCTACTGTTTTAATGTAATATTCATTTTCATATATTGTTTATTTTCCAAAAATAATAATAATTGTCTTAATCCTCTGCTATTGCCTTGATATATCACAACCTAATTTAACAATTAAACATTTTGTTGGCGACTAGGTTGTTTCCTCGTTCCTTTAGTATATGTTTAAACTTCTAAAAACGCATGTCTGCAACAAATGTGAGTCACATGACCAGCTTATGCAGGGTGCATGCAGTAAGTGGCTGACAGAAGGGTGGCTGTTCCTTCCTTGTTTGTTTGTTCCAGAACTTTCTAGTGTTTACATACATTCTAGCCTTGATGCCATCTTCAGAAGCTTTATTTACCTCACGTTCCTTTTTTGGTTTGGATAAGGCTTAAATTAAAAAAAAAAAAGAAAAAACCCATCTGTGAAGCATATTGCATATACACATTGAAGGCTAGAAACTCATTTTCAATTAAAACTTTATTCAGTACTCACAGTTCACTTTGTCCTGCTTTTATTATGAAACACTTCAGTCTTCTCCCCAAAACACATATGTCTGGAGCATTTCAAGATGTTCCTTGTTGTTCGAGTGGGACTAGTTTCGGTACGCTGTCAGTTCACTGCCATATGTCCCGGCTGTTCATTTTGTTTCCTTCCTGGCGTTTATGGAGACAGCATCTTGTATGCAACGTACGTTCGTCTTGTTCCAGCCTCATTTGTGAAGCTTGTCGGCTGGTGTGTCAGCGGACCGGAGACTGCAGCACACTTGCGTGTTAGGTGACCAGAGAATCAGAGGACGCTGCGGACTTTCAGAAGCTCCGATGTGTGCGTGTTATGTGTTGAATGAGACCTCAATTCTTGCTCCATGTGGATGGTTATGAGGCGGTCACGATTTGGTGGTGTTTAGTCACAACACAGGTGGCAGAAATTGCAGTTCTTTAATATAACTATTAAAGTCCAGGCTGGGGCTTGGGAGGGTGTAAGGATCCACCGCCCCTGTATTCTCAGCAATGATGCCTTGCTCATGCTCTCTCGAAGTCTCTACACGATCGCCCACGCTGTCACACATGTTTTTAAGAAAAACTGTTAGGCCTCAGTCGGGGCAAATTAAGAGAAGTTGAGCTGGCTGAAAAGCACTGATGTTTCTGTTGAATCTGGAAAAGGCAATTTTTAACCTACATTAGGAGGCTTTCTTGCCTTTGAAGAAAAATATTTGTCAGAATAGGCTTTGAGCTCTGTGTAATATAAATTCACAAAGCACTAAACTGTCTGTTATGTGACCTCTAATAAGTGAAGTCTTAATATCTGAAACTCTCAAATAATTATATTTTAACTTATTCTAGCAATTTATTTACCTAGTCTCCTGAAATATACTGAACATATTTTATTTTCAGATTTACTAAAATATTATTGAAAATTCCTTATATTTAAGGAATGTCATGTGATTCTTTATAGTCACTGGACAAAATTCTGGCTTGCCAGTGTGGACAGCAGTTTTGGATTAGAGAAGAGACCTTTGTATCAGTGGCATGACCTCCTGTAAGCTTGCTTGTGGAGTGGAAACTTAAGGCTTCTTTGCAAAGTGTTGGATGGCGTTTTGCTTGGAAAAACACATGAAGGAGTGTTTTCTTGAAGTGGGCACGAGTGAAAGGGTGTTTTGCTAAAGCAAACACGTGAAGGAACATTGTACTGAAGCAGACACAGGTGAAAGATGATTAGCTAAAGCAAGCAAGTGAAAGGACTCGTGATAAAGGATTCTTCGCTAACAGCATGCATATATTGGTCAGCCTTATTTTGCATAGTTGAGCTGCATTTGTTGGGATTCCAGAGAGAGAAACGCACCAAAAAAACTCTTCGTGGTGTGCTGGCAGCTTTTTGTCACTTCTGCAGACTCAAGCTGATTGGCAGAGTGATGTTAGCTGAGGCAGACGCACATGCTGAGGCAAGACTTGCGGAGGACCAGTGGTGTTCACAGGGATATAAATAGGACTCAACAGACAGTGAAGAGCTAAGCTTGGCTTGCTTGCACAGTTAAATGCTTCTTGGTCTTGAATCTTTGCTGAAAGAGGCTCAGCTGAGAACTTTGCCTGGCATTCCTGTTGGCCCTGGTCCCTCCCGGGGACTTGTACCAACTTGGTGGAGGCCTGGCTGTCTCTGCTAGGATGAACCACTGCTGCTGCTAACCCATCACTACAGAACTGGACTTCAGGTGTATCCCTGAAGTGTTTACCAGTGGACTGAGCTGCCACTGCTGACCTGTCAGCTGACCTGCTGATTTCCTGACAACACAGATGGGATCTGCTCCAAAGAACCATTTCTAAACAGGCCCACTTCCCCCGTATCCTTTCTTTTCCACTGCCTCTGGTGGGTGATGGGCTGGAAAGGAGGTTAACGTGTTTAAGGACCATCATTAGAATTTTGAAAAATTAAAGTTACAAGCTTGTCTCGATTTGGTTCTCTCATCTTTTCTACCTGGTGTTTTGGTGTTTGTCTTTTCTTTTCAGAACCTGACTTTCCTCTCCAGATTATCTGGCTGTGTTATAGAGGATCCTCAGGGTCGGGTTACTATTCCCATCCTGTCTATCTGGCCATGAGACTGAATTCTTTTTCTTACAGCTGTACAGGAGTAGAGATGGGCTTCATCAGAACCTTCGCATTTCTACAGACAGTATTCATTGTTGGATGACTGGTCCTTTCCTCCCTTCCCTGATCTGGAAAAGAAGAAATAATGTTAAACTGTAGGGCTACTATGGACACCCTGTGGGAGCCCCATTCCTACTGTGCACCAAGGCATTCATACCATGGAGAGGCTAAAACATGGCTGCCATCAGTGAGTGAGTGCCTGGTGGATATTGGCCTCTGTTAATCACACAGCTCTCATTAGAACTTATTAGTTCATTTAAAATTTCTTTTATTTATAAGAGTTTGTGTATTTTTACCTTTCTTAAGAGACCTGAGATGAGAATATGTGGTGTTTAGCTTGCTGTGATTCAAAGACAGAAACAAGCCATAGACAACTGAATTAATGAAGATGAGCTCCCTAAAATGTTCTGAATGGGAGCTTCCCCTTCCCCAATATTGGCTCATTCTATCCATGCACATCCTTGCATAGAAGTCCCAAATATATTTATTTTGATCTGCATCCTCTCTTCTGTGACCATGCAATGTTTTCACTGGACACATTTTCCTAACAGTTTTGTGGCCCTGAAGTTTAAAGAGATTTTTTCCTTCCTTTTTATGTCTAGAAGCAAGTTGATTATACTGTCTGACTCAGAAAATGGGATGACCATGAACTTGGCTGAAGATTCAGGAACATAGCTAGGGGCCAACAATTATTACCAGATTTCAAATATCAGCAAACACTTCAGGGGTGCAGCAGAGGAAAATAAAACACACAAGGACTAATGGTTTCTGCTGCGGGAGTCTGTAGGGCAGGTTGGAAGGAATTATGTGTAGAACACATGATACCCTTTTTGTTATTTGTCCAACTGGGTTAATTGAAACCCATTACTACTCTATCTTAAAGAGCGGAAAATAGCCATTAGCTACTTCCCACAACACGTAGGAAATGGAAAAGCTTGTGGTTCAGCTAGAGCCTATCTTCAGAAATCACAGGGCCATGGCATGGGATGGCAGCAAGTATTATAAAGCATCAGATGAAAAGATGATTGATCCTGGTTCCCCATTCTGGTCCCAGACTCTGGTTTCAGCCTCTGAGACTGAAAGTAAAGGGTGCTGATTAGGGAATATTTCTGCATCCCTCCCAGTGTGGGGGAGGGAGGAGTAAAGAGCTGGGTAGAGATGTCGAACTGAGATCCAGGTCTGATGGTGGCCTTGATAAATAGCTAGGATCTCAGAGTTGCTTTGTGAGGCTGACGTGGTCAATGTCTTTGTATTTATTAGCCTCTGGAATTTGTGCTGCCTTCTAACATGGTCAGTCCTCTAGTAAGAAGGATCTGCAGCTAGGGCAGTCCTGACCAGTCTGGTAGGTGATGGCTGCCCCTGTATACAGCCACCAGTACCCACGGTTCCGGGCCTCCTATTTCTCCTTTTTAAATTAAATTAAATTTTATGCAAATGAGTTTTACCTGTATGTGAGAAAGTGCACCATATGCATGCAGTACCTGAAGAGGTCAGAAGAGGGCGATGGATTCCCCTGAAACTAAATAGATCCTGAGCTACTTACCTTAAGGGTGCTAGGAATTGAACTGTCTCTCCAGGCCTCCAGATCTTTTCTTGGAGAACCTGGTGACAAATTCCCAGTGTCACTATTCCCACTCCACACTAAGTTTTATTATACTACTTTGATACAAACACATTAGAGTGTGGCTGAACAGAGTTCCACTTTCTCTTCCGGTTTCCTTCACAGGATAATGTCTGAAGTATCTCTTATTCTTCCAATTACTACATCACCAAAGAACATCACCACTCTCCTTTACTAACGCTGCAGATCCAGAGCTAAGATCCAGAGATCGGTAGTGTTTTTCCCAAGTAGAGTTCATGAAGAGTTACGACCTTGACCTCTTCACCAAGCCCCAGAAGGAGACACAGGCATCTTTTTGCAACACCAGTGAGGTACTCACAGTATCTATGACTCGATGGGCTCATGTGAACTTGTGCTTTTTCTTCCCCATCCAGGACCAAATCCCGCGTCTCCGAGGATCTAGCACTTTCCAGGACTGAAGACCTTTCTCAATGCTTTTTTCTATTGCTCATTGAAACTGTGGATTGCTTTGGAAGGCTCCATTTAATTCAATTCTCCCTGCCCCCTCTTCCTACTGCCTCAATCTAAGCTCCCATTCAAAGAAAGATATCTTTTTTATGTGCATTAATTTTTAAATTTTATTTTGATTTTTTAAATTTTTACTAGCATATTAAATTCAAATTTGTACATGAAATTTACATATTAATTGGACATAAGATAAAGTAGTTATACTATTATTTATTTATTATTTTTAGTTAATGGTAACAAAGAGCATAGTTCAGTTTATGATGAAAATCAAGCTCTCTCTTCTGCCCATGGCTGATACCCATAGTCACTTCTTTGGGTATTCTTGACATATCCTTTGTTGCTTTCTTTCTGGCAACTTCTCTGACTTTATATGTCTTATGTATCTTGTGTAAGTGGAATCATGCCATATTTGTCTGTCTGGCTTAGAGCAGCAAGCCCAGTGTTTTATAAGTCTCATTCTTGCATCATCATCATTATCATCGTCATGCTGGTCCCCAAGGTCATCAGTGACTTGACTTGCTCCTCTCCCACCTCATCTGGCTTATTCTCCTCCCACTGTGTGTCAGCCAGGTCAGCTTCTTCACTGCCCCCCCCCAAAATGCATGTCATTTTACTTACTTGCTTTGCACCCCAACCTGGGGTCAAATATAATTCACTGTACTTTGTTGCCCAGAAATCTCACAAAGTAGAGTTAAATGTCAAGATAAATATTCTCCCATGGAGACATCTCTGGTTCTAGTCCTTTGATGTGTTCCCAAGGTGTTTTGCTCTTTACTTTCAATGCCTGCTGTCTTTATTTGCCTGGCCTATATTTTCTCTATAATGGCAATATCTATCTCTCTTACTGTTGTTATGTAAGCCTGGCAAAGAACAGCCCTGAAAGTGGATACTGCAGTGGGTGTGGGGCTGAATGTTCAGCTAGAAGTCCAGGCTCAAGGACTAGTGTGGAGGCACAAGAAACAGGGCTTTGTTTCTTTGTAAAGGACAGCATCTCTGAACGAGGTTGAGAGTAGCAGGAGAGGGATGGTATGGAAATGGGAGGTGCTCTCTGGACAATAATTAAGGAGGTTTTTAAGTCACCAGTTATCTTTCTGTGCCTATACTTTTAATCTTAGATAAACAGGTACTTCTGCAACAAGTTCGCAGTTTCCTAGATTATTTTTATTTTTTCAGAAAGAAATCACCAGTAATAGGGATCTAATTTTGGAATAGGTCATTCCCTTGAACTCTCTTTCATACTGTTTGTTTGGGTTGAAAACTGCAACTTTAACTGCAAATGTGACCCAGGTGGGTGGTGGATGCTGTCCCTCAGGAGGCTGTCAGTCCTCTACAGAAGTGTGTAAAGAGAGGCTTCAAACAGAGTGGGGAAGATGTCAGAAAAGCTCTGACCCATGATAGGAGAACAGGAGGGCTATAGCAGGGGCCTCCAGAGAACCTCCCATTCCAAACATCTATAATTCTGAAATTTATATGCAGACCTCATTAAGAGATGGGGCAGTACTTGACATTCTATTCAAGAGGTAAGGTATAGCGTATTCCCTTTTCCCTTTCAGCAAAAGCTGTAGATTTCATATAAGATCATAGTGAAAAGTCCAACATTTCTACTCTGTGAATCTGGGCTAAAGCTGAGATTTGATTTTGAAATATGAACATAAACTGTAACTACCTCAATTTAAGTCACTAGGATTTATATTTATATATAACCTTCAAAGTTCTCCCAACTTTTTACCCCAGAGAAAGGAGAAAATTGCAGTCATCTCACTGCTGGAAGTCCAGAGTGGCTTTCCTTCTAGGTTAATGGAAAACCTACCCTGCTTTTTTCCTAGCCTTCCAGCAGCTTGCACCTCTTCTGACTGATGTGAACTCTCACACCTGGCGACATCACTGTAAGTCTCCCATGTTAAACAGAGGGCTTTCTGTGGTTCAAGCTCAATTGCAAATCATCTTAAAGACATTTTTTTCCTGATGCTTTTAAGCACACTATTTGTTTTGAAACTGTCCTTTCACAGTACAAAGCTCCTACTTAATGTTCGTATTGTTTGTGGCAAAGCCAGTTCCATTCTGAAAATGACTCTCCACTGTGACATTGTTTGTGCTGCTACTGCCTTGGCTGTCATGGGACTTGTTTTTCCTGCTTACCTCCTTATTGTCCCATGGACTCGGCCTTCTTTATGTTTGGAATCAAGTTAAAAATATATGATGTCATGTTTGAAAAGACTTAACCTTTATACTCACTCTTGATTAAGGGATAAAGAGATGGACGTTAATGAGGCATGGAGTATCACAAAGCAAGTAGCAAAATCAAACTATGATGCCCGCTCTGACCCTTGGCCTTTTATTTCTCCTGCAGTGAGATGAGGTTAGCTGAAGTAAGGCCTCGAAAATGATTGTAAGAACCACCAACAGGCACAATGGACAAGCAGTTTTCTTTCAAGTGGGCTGCTAGAATTTTTTTTACTATCTTTATAAACACACACACACACACACACACACACACACACACACATGCACATACCACCACCACCACTACACACAGACACACAGACACACACACACATACACCACCACCACCACCACCACCACATACATACATACATACATACACACACACACCCACACACACACACATACACACACACCACCACCACCACCACCACCACTATCACCATCACCACCACCACTACTACCACCACCACCACCACTACACACAGACACACACACATGCACATACCACCACCACCACTACACACACACACACACACACACACACACACATACACCACCACCACTACCACCACCACCACTACACACACACACACACACACACACACACACACATACACCACCACCACCACCACCACACACACACACACACACACACACACACACACATGCACATACACCACCACCACCACCACTACATACAGACACACACACACACACATACACCACCACCACCACCACCACCACCACTACACACACACACACACACACACACACACACATGCACATACCACCACCACCACCACCACTACACACAGACACACAGACACACACACACATACACCACCACCACCACCACTACATACAGACACACACACACACACATACACCACCACCACCACCACCACCACCACTACACACACACACACACACACACACACACACATGCACATACCACCACCACCACCACCACTACACACAGACACACAGACACACACACACATACACCACCACCACCACCACCACACACACACACACACACACACACACACACACACATGCACATACACCACCACCACCACCACTACATACAGACACACACACACACACATACACCACCACCACCACCACCACCACCACTACACACACACACACACACACACACACACACACACATGCACATACCACCACCACCACCACCACTACACACAGACACACAGACACACACACACATACACCACCACCACCACCAGCACCACTACACACACACACACACACACACACACACACACACACACACACACGTTCACAGTGTAGATACTGAAGCCTAGGACAATGCTGAAGCACCATATAATACAGGCTGGGTGACTTCTTGTCTACTCACAGGTAAGCAGGCAGAGTCTGAGACTGAGAACAGGACCTTGCTAGAAGCAGAAAGCATGGTGGGGTGACAAGGTTGTAAAGGGGACACAGAAGCACTAGTGTGGGAGGCTGATGTGCCACTTTAGGCACTATCTGCCAATTTGTGTGCCCATGGTAGACCCACCCAAGACCTTGGGTGTGGGTCCAAATGTCCTGTCCTCCAGCCCCACATACGTCAACGCTGGCTTCCTTACCACTTTCAAATGTTTTATTTATAGCCGATGTGCCTCCAAATACATTGGCATTCCTAATGTGAGAGCTTCTTTGCTTTTCATGTTTACCTTGTGCTGTCTGAATCTCACATGGCAGTGGCCATCCTCTCTGAAAAGGTGGCAATCCTTGCCTACCTTCCTCTAGAAGTTTGTAGGAATTTAGTGAAGCTTCATGCCCAGCAGGAGTTTATAGCCCCAAAGACAGTTGCTCCTAATTATTGCTCTGAGTTATGATTAGAAGTCGGAAAAATTAACAGAGGCAAGATATAGTATGAATTGAATTTATGAATTTTAAATATATGCCATAATTTAATATTCACTCATTCACTGGATATTTTTTTATCATTTACTAAGTTTCCTGATATATGTAATCCCTGTATGAACCCACAGCCCAACTTTAAAGAGCATCGATTTATAACAAAGAGCAGAAAAGACATTGTGGTATGAGCATGAGATTCTTGTGGTTGAAAGGCAGCATGTGAGAACTCAGAGGGACACAAACCCCTGGGTGAGAGGCATCAGTAAGTCACTGGAAGGGATGGTTCCTGAGATGAGCAGGAGCTAGGAGGTGCAGGGGAGGAAGTCAAAGGTTGTGTTCCAAATGGAGGGAGCCACATGACAGAGGAAGGATGGTTTGGTGGGAGAAACTCTAATGTCCTTTAGTTGGCAAAAGTGAGACAAACACATTTACCAATAGATACACACACACACACACACACACACACACACACACACACACACACACTGGCAATTTGTGTGGCCACGATAGACCCACCCAAGACCTTGGGTGGTTTCGGCATTCCTGTCTTCCAGCTCCACCTGTAAGTGACAGCCAGGGCTTACTTACTGAGACAAGGATACTTGACACTGGCCTCCAGGAACTAAGCCAGGACAGTTGGAGGGGCCACAGCAAGACTGAGGCCGTGATAGTTTTATTGAGAGCAATTAGACTTTTTACACCTTTATCCTGAAAAAGGATCCATAGAGTTGTTGCCAGGATACAATGATGTTTTCAAACTTTACAGAATGCACAAAATGAATGTCTAAAACCAATTGTCCTGTCAAGCTTCCATGTTTCCTCAGTTTCCAAGGGAACATACAGAAAAAACATCAGGCAGTCTGAAAGCTTCACTGCCTGAGGGAGTGCCTTGGCCTCTCAGGAAATGGAAGGTACATTGTGCACCAGGAGCCATGGACTCTACCCTGAAAAACCCATGGCTTCTCAAAGTAGCCAGGCTAACTCCACGATTCTCTGCACCCACCTGTGTCAAAACCAACCTGCTCATCACCTTTGCACGGACAGTGGTAATTGCTGACACCCTGTGGGATTTTGACTATGTCCCAACCCCACTGAAAGCATCTTCCTCTTTTTTTTAAATCTAAGTTTCTTTTCAGAGCAGACATTCACCTGTAAGCTTTTTGCCACAGCAGTTTATTGTTTGCCTCTGACCCCATCTTTCCTCACTAGCCCATGAACAAGTAGTTTTTTGAATTTCCCTCGTTCATTCAGATGTGAAGAGCTGGGAGCAGAACTCCGGCCATGGGGCTCTTGCACACCTTGCACTCCATTATAAGAGCTGAATTAAAAATGTTCTGACTCCTACAGTGCAGTCCAAGAGTACGGCCTCTCAGATGGACCCACTTAGTGTACTCTCTGATTCAAAGCAAGGGTCAGTGAGGTCAGACAGTCACTGAAAGAAAAATTTGGAGGCAGCTACGAGAGGAGAGGTTCAGACGCGCAGCTGTGTCTGCAGGTTAATGAAATGGAATTTTATTTGTCTTCAGTTAGAATGAGCAGTCATTGACACGGTGATCAAAAATGCATTGCAGAGGACCAGAGGAGAGGGAGAAGGGCCATTCTTGGCTGCATCTGTACCATTCAGCCTATATGCCTGAGACTCAGCTGCTCATGATACTTCACAGAGTCTCTTCTCCAGAAGCCAACTCCATAACTCTCTTCCTCACCATCCAGAGAGCAAAAGGCACAGGGCCTGGAAGTGCATATGAATCCAACAAGCATCTATTGGCTTCTTTTGTTGATAGGTACAAAGCCAGTTTGGACATCACCATTGATCCCTGCTCCTAGGCATGCACCATCTACAAGGGAATGTATACTGCAGGGCAGTATGATAGGGCCACAAGGAGGCAGCATATGCATTGTAGGGTCTGAGTGGGACCTTGATCCAGTGTGCAGCATTTGGAAATCTTCCTGAGAAGTTGCTCAAAGACATGGTCTTCAATATATTTCAGGGAAGAAGTTTTGGCAAATAAAGGCAGAGGGGTGAATGTCATGGTGTGCCCACCCCCAGGCTGTCCTCTCTGCTCCCTAGGGCTCTTTGATTCCTGTTATTTTCAATACATCACTCAAGCTAGGCTCCAAGTTCCTAGGATGTGGAAAGGTTGTTGGGGACATAAGTGGAATTAGAATTGTGCCAAGGAGGATCCTGGTCTTGGAGCACTTGTCTCCACACCTGTCATGTTATCTGTGCTCTTTGCTCTTATGGGATTGACAGGCACAATGGAAACCAACGGCATGATAAGACCCTTCTCACTGGACTCATCTTACTGAGAGCCAAGGAGGGAAAGGGAAACAGGAAGCAGAAAGGGAACGAGTATACAAGAATAATTTTTATAGAATTCTCTACCCATTTTCTTACTATGTATTTAACTGGAAGATACACATACAATGAATATCTTCATTGGATGGAGGGGATAGTGTTTTTGAGGTAGGATTACAGGGTAGTAAAATAGAAAGAGAGCTGGAGTTGGAGACCTAGTGTAAGTCCTGCTTTATGACTTTGGGTGATCCTAGTGACCACTCTAGCCCTTCATATCTCCACCTTACAAGCATATGAGAACAGATGCTCCTCAAGGCTCTTTTGCTCTCAGTCTCTGTGGTCTGCAGTTAGCACAGCAAGTTGGAAAGAGAGCCTGCCTTTGGTCTTGGGGACGGACCAGGGTTCAGTGGTTTTACTCATTTCAACTAAACCCTAGTCTCTGGAGTCATGCAAAATAGCCCCAGAGAAAGATGTTGATGGCCAGCAGGATGATGGCATTGATGTTGCAGACACATCTCCAGAGTGGCTCTTCCTCGATGCTGGTCAGCTTCTGCTCCAGCTCAGCCTTCTCAGCTGGGCTCAGTGCTTGCTGTGGTGTTCCAGAGAGTCCGCAGAACCAGTTCCACAGCCATTTCCCCCAGGACCTGTGTAGGACTGGACGACAGGCCATAAGAGAAAAGGAGGAGAAGGGACAGGGGAAGAAGAAAGGAAGGAAAAAGGGAATGTTGGACAAGGGATGAGAGGGTGAGGAATGGGTAAGTCATGGAAGGAAGGAGTGGGGTGCACATGGGGAGGACACTTTGTAAGGCATAGGATGGGTGATAAGTTGAGTCTCTAGGATGAACTGTGACCTTGGCAATAGCATCCAAATGGTCACAGCTTAGAAACATTTTATTATGGGGATAGTATGTTGAAGCTAGCATCATGCTTTGTCATTCAGAACACCAGTGCAGCGTGGGGACAAACAAAGCCTATTTTACCCAGAAAGGGGGAATATCTAAACCAGATAGAATCATTTCCCTGCATATAGGGCCTGGCATTGAGCTGGAGGTCAGGAACTTAGCAGTAAGGCCAGCTCTGCCTTCTGCCTTGCCTAAGGCCATGTATCAATAAATCAATCTTTAATGGCAGGCACTTTCTTCCTCATATGCCTTATGACATGTCCTGCAGTATTCTAAGGGAGAATGGCGGTTAAAACACTATAAATGCTATGGCTGCTGGGACTGGGCGAGGGTGTGTGAGTGACATCCAAATGCTCAGGTGCCTTAGGAATTCCGGCCAGGCCAGCAGTATGGGGAATTGTTGAGGTTGTGACTACATAAGCTAAGCTTAAAGGGGCTGCTTCCCTCCTCTTTTGAGGTTCCTTTGTTTCAGCAAGATCCACTCCATAAGCAGGTGCCTTCTCTGTCCCTCTCATTCCTCCACAGTGGTGTTTTGTAACCACCAATGCTTGAGGCATTGGGGCTGTATTTCTCACTTTCCTCTCTTAGGTGCAGCTGTTCACAGGGAGCAGGCATTTCTTTGTATCAACAGGAACTATTTGTCCTGAACACAGGGACCAGCAAGGAGCCAGTCTGACTTGTAACTGTGTGCCTATCTAGCTCTGGGGTCCAGCCATGGACTCTTCCCCCCTCCTCTGGAAACACTCTTTCCTCTCTTCCCTCATAGCTGCTTCACCTACATGACTGCTTGAAGGATGTTCTTTCCAGCCCATAAACTTTGAGGAGCCAAAGCCAGTCTTTGCAGTGATGGGGGAAGCAGTTTTAAGACAAACTCAAAATGTATTAACACTTGCAAAAGAAAAATGAAGCTACATTTTTTTTTTGCCAAGCAAAGTACACTGAACCTAGGTGAGGTGACTGCTAAGACCAGAGAGAGTGGCTTTGGCCTTTGATGCCTCTGAAATGACCATCTCTATATCTACTAAGTATCTCTCCTTTTCAGACTGCTTCACTGACCTTTGACCACCACTGCCTGGGCAAGAAGTTTTGAGCCTTAGATGTTGGTAGCTCTGGAGCTCCTGGTATCTTTAGCTACTAGATAGTGGTCATTTGTATAGCATGAAGACCTTGAATTAAGGTGAAGGGCCTCAAAAAGTGGGATCCATTCAAGCCTGAGGGGCAGTGCAGGGTTTCAGACCCAGTGAATGCAGAAGAACTGGGAGGCAGAACATCGACAAATGTGGGGGTCCAGCAGTGATGCTTTGCGAGGTGTCTGGCTTAACTTCCTGTAGACACAAAAAGGTGGGCACCACAGAGGCAGATACAACACCCAGGCTTTCTGAAGGTTGAGGGAGTTTTGCCCAATTCTATGTCAAACAGCTGGCAAGAGGATCCCAGCTCCATCCAGGCACTGAGACTATCTAACTAACAATGGAAATAAACACAGCACTTACATTTTTATTAAATTTCTGCTTCATAAGGGAAAGATAATTGACTTTGGACTTTAACTCGCAACTGATGTGACTTTTGGAATTTTAAATTTTTCCTTGGGAATACTATAACTGAAAAATCTCAATAATGATGTCATTCTATCATCTATGTCATTCTATCATGTGATGCCTTAATATTATTATTTAATCTCACTACAGGAAGGCTATGACCTCATTATATTGTCAACTGGCACACTGTGGCTTTGATTTAATTAATGTACTATCCTAACACAATTAACAACCTGTGGGAAGGCATAAGCAGCTCTAAGAACCTGGCAGCAAAGTAGCCACTTTTCTGCAATATCCCTATGACAACACAAGTGTGTGGACATGCTCTACACTCTTTCCACGAGGTCCCACGAGGTCCCAGGAAGGAAATCTATGCTACCTTCCACATGGAGTACACTCAAGAGTTGTAATGCTGTTCAGTTTCCTGCCCATAGGTTTCTTCTGCTGAGCTGTTGGTTAGTTCCTCTGGAGAATGGGTGAGCATCTTTGTTTAATGATGGGTTCAGTATTAGAAAGTACACCTCCCTGTGGATAGAATCTAAAACTAGCCACCTCATGAGTTATCAAGTCAATCTTTAGACTCTCACCTGTCTTAACTGGTTTAATAGGAACATGGGAAAGTGAAAGGGTGATTTTGATTGGATTCTCTCAGCGTCCTACATCCCCAGTAACCACAAAATTGGTCCTTGGGGGATCCTCAACATTATGTTTGTCCTCAAGCTCCTCTATGTCCCATTATATTGCCCAAAATGCACTTAACCTACCTTCTGGTTGTTCAGGCTCTGAGGTGGTGTTTGCTTCTTCCTCATCTCCTGCAGTGCCCTCCATCACTGGCCTCCCTGCCAGTGCTGGAGAGTTGTCACTCTCTGTGTTGTTCACACTCACAGAGACTTTCTTCTGTAGTTCAGATATGGGACAGCTCCTTGTCCACCAGGTCAGGCGAGCAAGCTAGAACAAGAAGAAACAAAGTTTGGAGTCAGAGGACAGTCCTGCTGTGGAGAAGGAATTCTCATCCATGGGAGTGACAGAACCATAGAAGACAGACAGAAGAAGAAGGTGAGGTGGGAAAGCCATTGCTTTCTCTTATCTTCAAATATGAGCCTTTCTGGAGTAGCCACTTTCTTTCTGTCAGGCCTACGCTGGGTGCTGAAATTTAGATCTGAGTCAGGAATTCCCTGGCAGCTGGGAGAAACAAGCCTAGACAGTTAAGTAGATGCCTGATCACCAATCAAAAGCATGGAAGGTCCCAGGGGAGGAGCTGATTACTGGCAAGAACAAACTTGAAAACCAGCAAGAGCTATTGCAGCCTTTAGTCAAAGAGAAAGATCTGTAGGCTAGAGTTTTCAAGGCTCTCTCAAAGTGAATTGAAATGCTCCAGCCTGGAAATGGTTGAAAAGGGAAACAAGAAATAGTGAAAGAAATGTTAGGTGCTGGAGAAAACAGGTAGGAGGGAAAGATCTCTGCATTTATCTAGGCATTGATTCCCTTTGCATTGCCTGGAGCCAGACCTAGGCCTTACCCAGGCAAACATTTACTTAGGCAAATACTCAACCACCCATTGACCTCCCCATTCCAGGAGGTGGCAGCCTTCAGAGATGTTAGGAGAGTAAAACTCACAGGATATGGTGACTTACAGAATGATCAAGTGAAGAGGAGAGACTACCATGGGTCTTGTTTCCTGGCTCAGATGATGACACGGGGAATTAAAGCCCCTCCAAGGGGGAAGAGATGCAAGAGTGGGTTTGGGGCTTTGTGAGAGAAGAAGACTGAGAAAATGTGCACACAAATATGATGGTGAGCTTGAGGTGTCTGTAATGCTTCTGAGATCTTCAGTAAGGAAAACCAAACCTTACACCTCTTGGATGGTCCTTATCCAAGGATGGAGATGGCAACTTATCTCCATTTTTTGTGGTCCAAAAGACTGAAATGCAGCTTCTCTATCTCACATCAGTGATGTTAGACCCCCCCAAACATGATTGTGCCTCTGAAGGTCTCTTTTAACAAAACTCCTTCCCTGCCCCAGCAGTCTGTTACATGCAGAGCCAGGTGCCACCTGCCTGTTTCTGCAGCCCTACTTTGCACTATTTCTGTCAGGCTCAAGTATGCCCCTGTCTCCGATTATGAGAACTGGGAGGTTTGTTTGTTTCTACACATCTCTGCAAAATGTATGAACTTCATGTTCACTCTGCGTGTCACTAACAGCACATAGGCAGCGTGTCTTCATGTCCCCAGGAGGCAGTTAGATTTTTAGCTTCAGTCTTAAGAGAGTGAATAGAGAAGAGACAGAAATGGGAGCCATAAATAGTTGTTAAATTGATAGCCCAGGGACATTTTGGGACAGTGGTTCTCAACCTTTCTAATGCTGCTACCCTTTGATATAGTTCCTCATGTTGTGGTGACCCTCAACCATAAAATTATTTTATCAATACTTTTTTTGGGACTGTTATGAATTGTTATGTGAATAGCTGATGTGCAGGATCTCTGACACATGACCTCCCCTCCAAAGGCTTGTGATTAGCAGGTTGATAACAGGTGCTTTAGGGTAACATGCCACAGAGATTTTTTTCTAAAGTAAAAGAGTAGCCCAGGAAAAGACCAGAAGATAAGAACAATGAAACGAAAGTCAGGAGCAAAAATATACCAGGTATCAGTAGAGAAGAGCCTTCAACAGTCAGGATATGGTCAGTGGTGTCTAGCTCTCCTCAGAACTGACATAAGAGAGTGATAAGAATTAATCATTCATTTGAGCAACAAGAATATGAGTAGCTTCAATGAGAACAACTTGAATGGTGTTCTGGGGACAGCAGTGGGTTGAGGGGGTGCAGACAGGAATGGACACTTGGAATGAGGACTGGTTTTTATCCACACTATCTGTAGAGAGAGGGAGTAGAGAAGAAACCATCACCAGAGAAAAAGATGGTATCCCTGAACTTTTTCTTATCCCCACCCCTTTTTTTCAGTGGCCCAAAGGTCTAAAACACAACTTCTATAGCCAGCATCAGTGGTGACAGAGATGGTCCTTGGGATGGATTCTAATGTGGGAATGGCTTTGATATGTGGAGTGAGAATTTAGACAAGGGAAAATCAGAGACCCCCATTAGCAAGAGGTCATGTCTTGCCACATCAAGAGCCAGCCTCACTTGTTCATCTGTTAGAGCCCCTCTTATTTGGAAAAGTCATATGATCATTGTACAAACTCACAGGTACCACACAGGTGAGAGCATTATCAGTGACTGCCACTCAATGTTTTAGGGCTCAACTTCTACTACAGGCTTTGTCAGTGACCACACCATGTTCTATCAGACTTTCTATGTTGAAGGTTTAACTCCTATAACTCGGATTATAGTTACATATGGTGACACTATTGTTAGAAAATAATTCATGCAAGATCAGGTGGCATGGGAAAGCCCTACTGGGGTCAGGTCCCAAACGCAGACAGAGGGAAGATCATGTGCAGACTCAGGAAGAAGATGGCCATGTCCAGGCCACAGAGGGGCCCTCAGATGAAAATAACCTGCCTCTCTCCCTTGACCCC
This sequence comes from Rattus norvegicus, assembly GCF_021556685.1. Classification (NCBI taxonomy): domain Eukaryota; kingdom Metazoa; phylum Chordata; class Mammalia; order Rodentia; family Muridae; genus Rattus; species Rattus norvegicus. The sequence goes on from NC_141538.1 coordinate 132,637,201, forward strand.
AGGCTTCCAGGATTCCTGGTTCCAGATGGTGATGTGATAGATTCTTGATGTTTATGCTGTCTAGTCAGTGATAAGCAATTTTGGTGGCCTTAGTAAACCAAACAAGCTGGAGGAGATCACATCAATATTCAGAGGATGGGATACTCTCTGGTTCCTTTCTCGTGTATGTCTCTCTTAACCAGTGTACTATGTACACATATTAATATCTCTCTATATGTAATCTCTAAGTCCAACTCAGGGAGACATTGCTAGTGTACCTGTTTCTGGATAGCTGTGCTTAGTGCCTCTCATTAAGCCTAGTACTTCTGTACTTCCTTTTTGTGTAGTTAATAGTTTATGCTGGCATCTGCTCTCCTGGGGATAACTGTTGGCAGGGACCATTTATCTTTGTAACCCCAGCACCACACTTTACTCATAGTGGGTAGACAATGAATAATTTTGAACTCAATGTGTTACTTTTTGCCTGGAAATTCATACCCCAGTGAACATGTCCTCCAAAAGATATCTGCTTAGCAGCTGGTGAGACCCTAATCCAGCAGGATAAAACCCAGTGGGGCATTCCAGGCATGAGAAGCAGAGGAATTGCTTCCAGTAGCCACATCCTGAACACACAACTTGCCTTTTCGTCGGGGATGGGCTCCGTGAAGAAGCTGATTATGACAATGATGATGGCGGTAAGTCCACAGAGGAGGAGGGCAAAGTACAGGTAGTGGAAGTCCTTAAGAACAGCTGGCCGCCTGTCCTTCTCCCCACAGGCTGGGGCTGAGTATGAGAACTCCAGAATCATACGCAGTATTCCCACTACCAGGCCAAACATGAGGCCCCAGAAGGCACCCTAAGGAGAGAGTGGAGAAATGGACAGGGAGGAGTGAGACTGGGGTGAGGTGGAGGAGTTCCTAGGAAGTTGAGACACCCTGCTTTAATCTTTCTCTCTTACTGGCTTCTTACTGGTTTCTAGCTCCCCGTCAACACTCTGATTTGACTTAAAAGGCAACCGGAGCAGTATACTGAGATGGAGATGAGCTCCAGAGCCTGGCTCAGAGTTTTTCTTACGTGGAATGGAAAGAAAGGTTAGCAGGTACTGAGTCGCAGATGCTCAATATTCAAATCGAACAAGCTGTGTTTTTCTATTAATCGAGGAACACCAGGAGCCTGTTTGCCAAATTCTGTTATGAGAATTAGAAATTAGAGCAGAGCTGCACCCCTCCTTTTTACAAAAGAAAGTCTCAGACCTCACATTAATTATAATTCCATTCCCATTATGAACTGGTCAGATGACTGAGATTTTTCACGAGATATTGATCTTTATTTCAGTTCTTTGGATGAGCATGAGCACCCAGAATTCTATGGGCTCTTTCTGTGTTCTGTGGATGTCAGCAAGAATAAATCTTGCAAGTAGTAGACATACTGCTTAGGGAGGAATAAAGGGAAGGGTTCCTTTGATGGCCTTTGTCATGACCTTGAGTTCTTTCATTTGTGTGGAGTCATGAACATGACATCCTTTAACTTTTCAAGGCACTTCCAGCAGATTCGGTCCAGTGTCTTCTTTTTATCCTGAGATGTAGTCACAGTTCCCATCCTGGCATCTCTAACCCCCTCTCACATTTGTCAGAATTCAGTGTAGCTATGGGACAGCTGTGTGCGCATCATCCCAAGAGTTCACACTCACCGGGTTAACATTGGTGCCCTTGTTGCTGCTTTGCTTATGCATAGAAGGATCCAGGCTTAGAGTTGGAGCAGAGACCACAGAACCTCCGCCTGCCCTGAGCTTTCACAGTTCTTTCTTTTGCAGCAGTCTCTTCCTCTACCATTGACCTTTTGGGAATTGTCTCAAATGCTGCTTCCTCCAGGAAGTCTTTCCTGCACCTCTCTTAGGAGCCTCTTCACTGGCTATTCACTTCACAGAGACCATAGCTTTTTTGCTGTTATTGCTTACTTAATAATTTTTTTGTTCCTGTCTGCTCAAGATGGCCGATCCATGTGAACCTTGTAAACTATTACATTCTTGAAGATGTCATACTTGGGTTGATTAAGTATTTACTGGGCGCTTGAGAGAATCTTAACTTGAAGGTAATAGTTAAAAACCTAGAGAAGGCAGTGGCTCAGCCAAAGGTCCTAAGGCTCTGGGCTAAGAAGAGTGACAGAGTGTCACCCCAGACCTTGTGTGTGGGGGAGGGGCAGGGCGTTTCACTCACAGGCTCAGTGACCCTCTTGCAGAAGATGGCCAGCAGGAAGAGGGCTGTGATGGGCGGGGCTAGGTAGCTGGTGATGGATTGGATGTAGTCAAAGAGCTGCCCACTATTGGAGCTCTGGATGATGGGGATCCAGAGGATGCTGATGAGTACCAGGAAGACTACAAACAACCTGTGGGAAGAGTACAGGGTTATGGGAGTGCCACGCCTGTGATCATGAGAGTGTGCATGGGAATCAGGAAAAAAAAGTGAGTGTTCCCTGGGCCACAGAAGGTCTGGAGGCTACCATATCAACTATTAGAATGCAGACATTTAGATTGTTAAGATCCTAGAAGTTAGAACTCCAGAATTCAAGAAATCTTCGTTTTCACATACTAAATGACTTCAGGTTATTCTGTCCACCGATGAGGAATAAACATCCCTTTCACCCCAGTCATGCACTGAAAAGTCTCTGCTTAGGATTCCTTTTTTCTTCTTTGCACTCAGCACTGTCTAGAGTGGCTAGCTTCTCTAGAATGGCTCCAGCCTTTCATCAGCCCCCAGAATCTCTGCTTCTTCTTTTTACCCCCCTTAGCTGATCCTCACTCCTGGTGACTGGTTTTATAAAAACAAACCCAATGGACTTTTATTGGATGGACTCGATGCAGTAATGCATATGGTCAGCAGATGGCGCCAAACTCACACTAATTGAGAACGATAAGCCTGTTGGTGTGCAGAGAGAGGAATACTTCTGAAATAACTTTCTCTCTCCTCTCTTTTTACTCCCACTTTGCCTTTCTTGGGCCCTGTTAGAGAGGTAACTACCCATGTGTCCTCCTTGCTACCAGTTCCCTCTCTTGTCCTACTTTTAGAGTCTGGGCCACGTCTGGCAGTATCCAGATGGGCAGACTGTAGGGCAGAAACCAAACACTGGGGAGGAACGGAGAGTGAGCGTGCAGAGCGCGGTATCTAATCTCAGATCTCTAACCACCAAGGAGGATGGAATGTGCTCTTTAGTTCCAAAGCCAGAACCAGGTAGACGTGAATTGTGAAGCAGAGATTTCAGAACACAACCCCCTTAACACTATGTGAACTATCAATCCCTAGTCTACAGAGAATAAGAATGTTTGCCACTAAGTTACTCTTTTAAAAACATAAAATGCTACCTTCAAGGTGAAACTCAATGTTCATAGCTTGATATTCAAGGCTTGTGGGTCATTCAGAGACAACTTCTTTATGAACATCTTCCATAAGACTGCCCTTCACTGTCCCTTGAAGTTCCCTCTTCCCAGTAAGCTGGGGATACCCTGAGAGCTGGGCTATACCATGTATCCTTGTGTCCCCAGTACAAGAGTGTGTTGAATGATGTATGTTAAAGGTCTATCTGGTGGGTTAGATTAATAACATTCTCATGTCCTGTATAACAGCCAGAGCTGGCTCGAAAGACTTCAGGGGTTGAGATATCCCTGTTCTTATACTGTCAGGCTGGGTTTACATCAGTGACTCTCAACCTGTGGGTCATGACTCCTTTCATGATCAAACAGCTCTTTCACAGGGGTCACCGAGCAGATATCCAGCATATCAAATACTTACTTTATACACAATCGTAGAAAAATTATAGTTATGAAGTATCAAAAATAATTTTATGGCTGGGGGTCACCACAATACAAGGAACTGTATTAAAGGGTCACAGCACTAGCTAGGTTGAGAACCATTGCTTGACATCCATTACTATCTCACAGTGACCTTGGAGATCTTGTACAAGAGGCAGTAAAATAGGTAAGGATAGACACCCCCTGACACCCAGTATTCCAAAGAGGGAGAGGTGGCATTATTCTGGGGTGGGGCTTAATGCAAAGTTACACAGAACCCACTGTTCTGAGTGCCAGCCTGGGTTCTAGCCTAGCCAGTCTTCCCAGGAAGCAGGGATGGGAGAGGAGAGAGAGAGAGTTTCTCTGAAGGCATAGATCACATACCTGCCTACCACCATCAGCTCTTGCTCCGATGCCTGCCTGCGGACTCGCTGCCACACATCTATGGCAAACAGGGTGCTACTGCTGTTGAAGATGGAGGTGAGTGAGCTCATGAGGGCAGCCATGATCACGGCAATCATCAGGCCTCGCAGACCTGGGGAGAGACAGAGCTGGGTGGAAAGTTGTCTATTTAAGGGCTCTACCAAGACATGGTGAGTTGCCTCAGAATCACACAAAGTCAGGAATCTTAGGGTGGAAAATGGAAACTGTGAGTGCTGGTGAGGTTCCATTTAGGAGAGATATAGCATCAGGAGACCTGCAGTGCTTGAAGCCAAGATCTGTCCTCTGCTCTGTGGCCCTGGGTAGTCCCTGTGCACCATAAAGCGTACATGAGTCAAGCTGATAGGTTTTCTGCAGTCTTGTTTTCCAGTTGTGGATCTCTGAGGCTGGGAGTAAGAGGGTGGCTGTTAGTGTTTTTAAATGTTTGTGATTTGCTTTCTATGCTTTTGAAAAATAAGTGATTTTTTAAATCACATTATAGTCATTACCTGAAGTCTCAGCCTTGGAGACAGAAACCTGGACTTGTTCCTCACTTGGTAGATAGCTGGCTAAATGGATGATCTTTGGACTAGTAGCTTTCTTTTGTTTTGTTTTGTTTTCTTTCCTTTCCTACTTTTTTCTTTCCTCTACTTTCCATTTTCTCCATTTGGACAAAAGAAATATTAGAGGGTGCACTAATATTTAAAGTCTCTACCTCTGATGGTCAAGCTTCTGGAAATAACCTTTTAACCTTGTGGAGATGATCCCAGTAGCAGTAGTTCTCCTGCCCACCCAGGGCCTCTTTCTCTTAAATGCACATGGTTAACTAAGTCCTAGTGTCTCCCTGGAAACCTTGAGAGCACTCGAGTTTCCTCCTCAGTTCTTTGTTTCCCTCTGGCTAATAACACCTTACAGATGCTGTCGAGGATGTGGAGAAAGAGGAACACTCCTCCATTGCTGGTGGGATTGCAGACTGGTACAACCACTCTGGAAATCAGTCTGGAGGTTCCTCAGAAAATTAGACATTGCACTACCTGAGGACCCAACTATATCTCTCCTGGACATATACCCAAAAGACGCTCCAACATATAACAAGGACACATACTCCACTATGTTCATAGCTGCCTAATTTATAATAGCCAGAAGCTGGAAAGATCCCAGATGCCCTTCAACAGAGGAATGGATACAGAAAATGTGGTACATCTACACAATGGAATACTACTCAGCCATAAAAACAATGACTTCATGAAATTCATAGGCAAATGGATGAAACTAGAAAATATCATCCTGAGTGAGGTTACTCAATCACAGAAAAACACACATGGTATGCACTCATTGATAAGTGGATATTAGCCTAAATGTTCGAATTTCCCAAGATGTACAGATCACAAGAAACTCAAAAAGGATGACAAAAATGCAGATGCTTCACTCCTCTTTTAAAGGGGGAACAAAAATATCCATAGGAGGGAATAGGGAGGCAAAGTTTAGAGCAGAGACTGAAGGAATGGTCATTCAGAGCCTGTGCCACATGTGGCCCATACACATACAGCCACCAAACTAGATAAGATGGAGGAAGCTAAGAAGTGCAGGCTGACAGGAACTGGATATAGATCACTCCTGAGAGACACAACCAGAACATGTCAAATACAGAGGCAAATGCCAGCAGCAAACCACTGAACTGAGAATGGGAACCCCGTTGGAAGAATTAGAGAAAGGACTGAAAGAGCTGAAGGGGCTTGTGACCCCATAAGAGCAACAATACCAACAACCAGAGCTTTCAGGGACTAAACCACTACCCAAAGACTATACATGGACTGACCCTGGGCTCCAACTGCATAGGTAGCAATGAATATCCTAGTAAGAGCACCAGTGGAAGGGGAAACCCTTGGTCCCACCAAGGCTGGACCCCTAGTGTAGGGGATTGTTGGGGGGGCGGTAATGGAGGGTGGATGGGGAGGGGAACACCCATATAGAAGGGAAGGGGGAGGGGCTAGGGGATAGGGCTAGGGGGCAGATGGACAGGAAACTCGGAAAGGGAATAACATTTGAAATGTAAATAAGAAATACCCAATTTAATAAAAATGGAGAAAAAAATAAATAAAACACCTTACTGTTTTCCCTCACAGATATCAGCATTATCCTAGACCCTTCTCTTGTCTCTCTCCTCTCCTTTTTTTTTTTTGTTAACTGCTTGGCCCTAGGTGGATCTTCACTATCTCTGCTATTTCTCTGACTGTCTGTAACTACTAGAGGGAAGCAATAACCACTCATATACTGCCTTCCAGTTCTTTGACGAAGTACAACCTCTAAAGATCAAGAACTGGAACTGTCTTTGGGTCTTTGTCTTTCTAGTCAGTAATGGATACTGAGTAATCAAATCCAGCCAAATATTACTTCACAAATGACTTAATGCTTTCTCTTCATCTCTAAAACCACCCTGGTCAGGTCAGGTCATCAGTGCCGTTTATCTGGAGCATTGTGGAATCCTCACTTATGTTTCTTCAAACTCCCCCCCCCCCCCATATTCTGTCTCTATGCTGAATTCTCCAAGCATAGTGGTCCTATGGAAGCACAAATCTAATCATTCATGTTTGAATTAAAATCCCCCAGTATCCAGTGTTTTTCTTTGCTCTCAGAGCAAAAGCTGTTTCTCTGCGTGGTGTTTGGCCATAGCATTCCCATGGAAAGCTCTGTTCATTCATCCTTTCTGCTGATGGTACATTGCATGGTCTTTCCTCCCTTGTCATCTGCAGATGCAGCATCTTCCTGGAATGGTGTTTCGCATGCTCTCGGTCTCTGACAAGGTATTTCTTATGACTTGGCAATGCTGCCTTCATTTGGATAATTCTTTGTGACCCTCTCTAGGCTTGGTCAAACCTCCTTTCAGCTCTTCTGGTCACCATGACTTATACTTTTGGGGAAGCCCAGTTATATAAAGCCCGGGATCAGAAAACTGCCTGTTAGCATTGTACCTACCATACCCGGAACACATAGCAGATGTCTTAGGGAAGCTTAAGGGAGTAGGTGTGTAGGTAGGTGTGTGTTTGTGTGTGCATGTGCTAGAGTGATCATGAAGATGGGTCTTTTTCTTCACTCTTTTCATCTATTTGTCCTTCAGTTCATCCTAGGTATGAGTCTTAGAGGAGTACTGAGTGCTGGAAAGGGGTGTGGGAGCTGAGACTCACCCACAGGCATGAGAGCCATAACAAGTTTGGGGTAGGCAATATTGGAGCATCCAACTCTGGCCCCACACACTCTCTGACAGATGTCAGGGTCCACACAGGCGACTTCATCTGCAAAAGAAGGGAGCTACATTATGTCTAGACATGTCTAAAATTTTTTTTGAATGTTCTCTTAGGAGAGAAATCCTGCCAGCCCCTGCTGTAGCTTACCCATCCCAGAAATAGTTCTCTGTAAATGACTTGTAAAACCCACAATGCACAGAGAGCATCATTAGCTCTTACCTGGGTACAGGGCCCTGCTGATCATGCCGGGCATGACAATGAAGAACATTGGGAGGATCTTTAGGTAGCCCCCTAACACTGATCCTCCCTTGGCATGTGAAAGACTCTTGGCCGAGAGAGACCTCTGCACAATCACCTGAAACAGTAGCAGTGGGGATGCCGCTAGGTCAGAGAGGGGCTTAGTTCAGTGCAGGTGAGCCCTACAACTTGCCACTTTTGCCTTCATTCAGTCCCAGGAAAATGTCCAATCCTCTAAATACTGAAGTGTTTGTTTATTGGTTTTCAGGAAGCCCCTGCTGGGGCAAGCCAGGCTGGGGACATTACCTGGTCCGTGCACCAACACCAGGTGGCCAAGACTGTGAGGCCAAAAATAAGACCTGGCCAGGGGATGTCCCCGTTCACAGGATCTCGAAGCATGTGGAAGGCATCAGACCGTGGGAGGTGACAGGTAGTGTTGGGAACTGTGACATTGGGGATGGACTGTCTATAGAGCTGCTGCAAGCCTGGGTACCAGCCGACCTCCCGAAAGCCTGTGGGAGAGACAGAGTATGAGAAATCGCCTGCGGCCCTACTCCTAGCCCCATGTGAACCTCTGGGTTTGAACTGATAGAAAGATTGGGAATAGGCAAGGGAGCTGGGCTTTGGGTTTTGGAGTAGTCAGAACCCTGATTTTATGGAATGTTGACCTAGAAAATTTATATGGCTTTGGGCTATGGAAAGTTCTAGGGGTCAAGGTGGGTATGTGTAGACCTTTTTCTTACCCAGAAACATGAGGACCAGGGCTCCCCCAACCATGATCACGGTCTGTAGAGCATCTGTGTAGATCACAGCTGTGAGGCCCCCTGGGTACCCAAGAAGAGAATACATCAGTCAGCATCAATGGGAGCTCTCTCTGTGGCCTACCTCTATGTTTATATACACTGGGAGACCAGAGAAGACACAGAGACCTCTTAGCAGGGAACCTTAGTGACAAACCCTTTTCCCTCTCTTCTCTCTCTCTTTATCCCACCCAAGGAAAATGGAGGCTGGTTACAGACCAGTGAGTTCTGATGTTACTATCTTTGTCCATGTCCAGGTCTGGTCACCACACCATCAACACTCCATTGTTCTTGCTATTAATATTCCAAGGCTTTCTGCTTTCCCTCTCCAAGCCCACATAGATGGCCCCATCATTCAAAGACAAGTAACGGAGCCCTAAGTTGTTATGTCCTGGGCTGGTGTGGCAGAATACCAGTTCTATAACTCAAAGGAAAGAGGGCAGAGTGGGTTCATGGCTTTTGAGACAGTGACTATGACCCAGACTGCAGTTTACAGATCTTCTACCTTGTTCCTGTGCAACCTGTCCTCAGCAGCACCCCACATCTCTTTCATTCTCTGTCTTTGTGGAGTGGATTTTTCATTTCTGTACTTCCTACCTCGTTATGTACTCCCTACTCCTTTTCTGTCTTTTAATCTTTCTCTGTGAGCTCTCTCATCTTAGACCTCTGTCTTCATTTGCTTGTCTCTGTGTCTCTTCCTCTTACTGTTTCTCTCAGGATAACAAGTCTTCTGCATGTCTATATCGTTATCTTTCTGTATCTGTCCCAGTGAAAGCATCCTTCCTCACCTATCATCTCTACATTTCAATATGGCTCTTCCCCATTTTTACCTGCAATGGTGTAGACAGCTGTCACCACCAGCAGGATGACTGTGGAGAGATAGAGATTCCAGCCCAAGGCCATCTGGATGAAGAGGGCTCCAGAGAAGATATCAGTCTGCAGAAAGCCAGCACCCACAAGTCCATGGCACCCAAAGCGTCCAGGGTGGTTGCTGTGGGTGTCACCTACCTCAGTCGGTGTCCTCAGCCTGTCCTCAGCTGTCATCAAACAATGAAGACAAGACTGAAGTGCCATGCTGATGAGTTTGCTCTTGATGTTAAAGTGCCACACTAGGGAATGACTTTGCAGACATGAAGGCTTGGTAGAACTTAGAGGAAAATAGTACTGTATAATGCTTTGATTGAAAAACAAACCATCTAGACATGAATTATTTGTCTATCATGCGTAGGAGGTTAACAATGGAAGTGGAAGGTGGAGGAAGTAAAGCTAGGAGCTGGGAATGGAGAAGACAGCATATGCGAGGGGAGAATAGGAGCCACACAGGTTGCTGGCTGCTCTGTGACATAGCACAAGCATGTTGGGATGGCTGGGCAGGCAATCATCGATTCTGGATAATCTATGTGCTTGGGTTTATTGTGGGACTTGAAGTATAGGCTTTGCACCAGCTCACAATGTTGGTCCTCAAAGGAATTTGATTGCTAGATCTAGCACGTGATTGATTCTGTTCCCTTAAGTTCATTTACTCAGCACATCACATGACTTTTTTAATAAACTGATTTCAGAATCTATAATATGTGTGTGTGTGTGTGTGTGTGTGTGTGTGTGTGTGTGTGTGTGTATGTGTGTATGTACTCTCTGGTGGTATGGCAGTCAAGATCCAATTGTGATTCCAGATCTAGTCATTCCTCTGTGTAGACTTGGATAATTCACATCACATGTCTCGATTTGTTTTCTGAATTTAGTTCAATAAAGTGACAGTAGAAATCTTTCTGATTCCAACATTCTAGGCTACTAATAGTTGCTGAATGAAGAAGCAGCAATTAATGTAAAGGTGAAACCATGTACTCTTGTTTGATAGTGTTTTGAATGAAAGATCAATATTCCCTTAAACCATTTATTTTTCATTTCTGACTGCCCCATTTCTGGATGGAGGCATTCTCTGAGGTTCTGTGTATTCATGGATCCTTCTTTTATCCCTCATTTCATCTATACATGCTTTCCTTTTATTCCCTCCCACCATCCATCCCTCTCCCCCTTTCCCCTCCCTCCTTCCCTGCTATCAGTGAGCTCAGTATAATGCCCATAGTAAGGAATCCAACTTGGAGTCATACCCACCGATATCTTGGTGAAGATGTAGAGTATGAGAGACAGGACTGACATGTACACCTGGATCCTCTGCCCCCCAAATCGTTTCTTCAGGTACTGTGGCATGGTGACCACACCAGCTGCGATGTACACAGGGACAAAGATCCAGCCCAGGGCCAGAAGCAGAAAAGTTGCCTGGAAGAACACAGAGAAGGTATTTTGATTGTAGAAAAGTTGACCTTCCCACCTGAGGATAGCATTTTGTATGGGAAAGCCCCAAATAAGGAAATGAAGGACCTGGGTCCTCATCCTAGCTTTTCTGAATAACTTCAGTTAAATCTTTTTAAAAAACTCTTAAGGCCTTGATGTAATTATCAAGATAATGGGTCTTCTGTTTACCACACAGCTGCCCAAGTTCTTCCAAGAGATCTTTCATCTCTAAGGTCAGGCACAGAAGATGGTTCTGACCCTCAACCCTCTGGAGCGGTCAGGTTAGCTTCCTTACATTCCACTCGAAGCCACCCACAGCAAGGCCTCCAGCAGCCCCTGTTCCAGCCAGGCCGATGAATAAGCCACTGCCCACATTGCTGGACATTAGAGATGCTCCAATCTGCAAGGTACAAGTGAGGTTGAGGGTCAGGTGTCAGAGTTAGTTTGAAGCCATCTGGGCTTAGGACCATTCACAGTGGAAGCAGCTAGAGGTTTTTGAGGCATTGGCTAAGTAAGTGGAAGCATTTCCAAAGGTTCTTCTTTCTCCTCATAAGGGTGCAACTAGAAGTACAAGCCATTTCTCATTAGCCCTGTGAGACTCTAGGTTCCCAGCTCAGGTAGTCTATCATGTTAAACAGACATAAGTTTCCTTGTCCTTAGACTTCTTGCTCCAGATAACCAAAACATTTACAGGCTCCTGAAGGCTGTCAGGGTTTTCTCTACTCTTTTTTTCCGGATATTTTATCTAATTACATTTCAAATGCTAGCCCTAGGATTCCCTCCTCTCCCATCACCCCTTCCCCTCCTTCTCTGAGGATGCTCTCCCCCCTACCCACCCACTCCCATCTCAACACCTTGGCATTCCCCTTCATTAGGGAATGTCTTCATAGGACCAAGAGCTTTTCCTTCTATTGATGTTAGACAATGCCATTTTCTGGTACATATGTGGCTGGAGTCATGGGTCCCTTCATGTGTACTCTTTGGTTGGTGGTTTAATCCCCAGCAGCTCTGGGGGTTCTGGTTGGTTGATATTTTTGTTCTTCTTATGAGGTTGCAAATCCCTTCAGCTCCTTCTGCTCTCTCTAACTCCTTCATTGGGTCCCTGTGCTCAGTCCGATGGTTAACTGCAAGCACCCTCATTTGTATCAGTGAGGCTCTGGCAGAGCCTCTCAGGAGACATCCATATCAGGCTCCTGTCAGCAAACACTTCTTGGCATCTGCATAGTGACTGGGCTTAATGGCTGCATATGGGATGGATCCTCATATTGGGTAGTCTCTGCTCCACTCTTTGTCCCTGTACTTACTGTTGTGACTATTTGTTCCCCCTTCTAAGAGAGACTAAAGCAAGAGTAGAATGTTAGCAGTGTCAAGCAAACAGGCATGGTGAGCATCAACAGGTGCAAACATAGCAGGCATTACACATGTGAGCAAATGAGAGAGTGAGTGAGTAATCGAGTATGTGAGAGTATGTGGGAGTTGAGTTGTTAAATGTAATATTATGTGAATGAGTGTGTTAGAATGAATGGGGATAGTACATGTGTCCACTGTGCAAGTATATGTGAATGTTGGTTGTGTGAATGGGCGCACGGTACAAGTATAGGTGAACATTGGCTTTTATGAATGTCTGTGTGTGCATCTTTCTGCCTTAAGGTGTAGGTGTGTGACTGAGAGAAGGTGAGAATGTATGAGTACATGAATGAGCATGTGAGAATCTGTGTGTATAGTTGATGTGACTGGGCTTCTACATAGGCCTGACCTCCTTTCATCTGACTTTGGGAAGAGGAAGTTAATTTTCAAGGATTAGTAGAAATTTTGGGTGTGGTCTGATGAGAGAGATGAGATTTAAAAATGTTTGGGATTCGTTTTTGGAGACTGTTGGAAGCAGTCTCACATCACTATTCTTTAGTATTAAGTGTAGGTGTCAGTCTTTCAAGAAAATAATTCCTACTTCCTATCTACTTATTGCCTGAGACCCAGCAACTTCATTAAGCAATGGGTAACCCCAGTGCTTCCTCTACTCCAGGTTTGATTATATTGTTTACATGAGTTTATATGCCCACATAGCTCTGTGCATTTCTATAGCAGAAAACTCCAGATATATTTTGATAGATTCAGTGCCCACTGTGAGACCCACATTTGAAAACAGAGGAGGGAAACTCAACTTTCCCTGGGTATGTGGATACAAGGTTGAAAACATCAAGTGTTATTAAGGATATTTGTTTCTGAAGTCTTAAAGCTTTTCTCCTCTGAATGAGTGGCACTATGAGAGTATGGGCTGCTTTGTACTTAGACTGACAGCTGACAAATTCTTCTCTTAAGCCTGAATGCTTTAATTGGGCAGCTGTCAATTGAGCAGCTCCTATTGCGTGATTGGCCAGACTGTCATCATGCTATCTCAGCTGCTTCAAACGCTTTATGGATCCATTGAAGAGACTAACACTGAAGATTCAGATGGATGCTGCAACTATGATGCCATAGACATGGCTACTTTAGGAGCCTGTGCTGTGGTCATGACCACTTTAGAAAGCATGCACCAAATTGGGAAGACCACACTTTAGGCTAGACTAGACTTGTGGATGATAGATGACTACTTGTTCTATAGATACTCAATAACACAGGAGGAGGAGAATCTCTTCAGGGGCACAGGAAAAGTCTGTATTCGTACAGTGTGAGACTTGTGGTTGGTCTTTATCTAATGAGTGTGATTAGTAGACCGGGAAGTTGTGTGTGTACAATGATGTAACTGTGGGAACTATATTCTGAGTAAAATGTCCTTCACTTCTTTTCTGGCCTATAAATTGATCGGTTGTCACTTTTTGTTTTGTTAGTTTGGGAGACTTCTCTCCTGTGTATCCCCCAAAACTCCAAATTGCATCTCAGTGTTGACACATTTGGCCCGAATGATCTCTTTTCCTACTCAGGGAACATACTGGTTTTGTTGCATGAAAAGTAGATATTAGACCACATACCAGCTTTAGTGGTGAGGAAGCAGCTGAGTTTCAGAACTGTCTGAGAGCTAATGACCCTGATGTTCAAAGCTGTGACACAGAACCTTAGGCTAAAAACTTATACAAAAAAAAAAACACTGCAAGAAACTTAAAACTATAGTGGGACCACTGAGCACCAAAGGGGCTGTTAAGTGCTGAATGGTAGCTGAGAGTACAGGACTATAAATCTCGATCAATGAAAATGTTTGAGACCCAAAAGGGGCCCAACAGCCAAAGCTCAGAGACATAACTCTATTTACTCCCTGGCTGTTGGAACTTCAAGCTAAGAACAACAACCCCTGCGCCTTGTACCTAGAACAAGAACTCTTTGGAGCCATGAGACTTCAGTTCTAGTGTATAGAGCTGTAAGCTTCTGTTTGGAATCCCAGCTTACAAACCTCTGGAATTGAGTGTTATCAACAAAGTGCCCCCTTTTACCTTTGATTTCTTACTAGGTAGAACAAAAGAACCCCTAGAGAGCCATCTGTGACACACACAAGAGACATCTCAGGCTGCTGGTGGATTGGGGCAAGAGAGGATTCCAGAGTTGGGAAAAACATTTGGAGGGTAATGATGTAATTCTGGAAAGAAAAGCTGAGAGGAGGTCATAGGTGGTGAAAGCTGAGAATATATCCTAGGAGAGGAGGGTGGGAGGTCTACTTACTGGCCACCAGGTCATGGATCTTCCAGCCAGGAAATAGCCACCAATGGTCCCTCGGCTTGCGCGGATGGACGACTGGAAAGAATATGCAGATATGTTAGTATTTTCCAAGTCTTTCTACAGTCCTCTCCTTTCATCCCCAATTAACTGGCCGCTTGGTGCAGGCATTGTGAGAACAAAGAAGGCTAGAACTGAGGTAGAGTAAAGCTGTCTGTATACTGATGGTGTCAGTATCTTTAAACTATAGTCTGTGGGAGAGCCACATTATCTTTGTTACTTTTGCCTACCATCTATTTCTCAGGACTGATGGGAAAAGCAAAGGAAGCAATGGCTCTCTAGGGTCTTCAGGAAGAACAGAATGCCGTGAAAACATTCTGGATGGTAATCAGGTTCTCCTTATTTCCCCCTCTTTTAGTAGCTTCTTCCAAAAGATGGGTTGGAATCGGTTTCAGGGCCATAATGACCAACTCTTCCCTGAGCTAGCCTCTTCTTTCTTCCCAGGTGGACTTCTACACTGAAGAAGACATTGTCGTAGCTGTCTGGCCAAGGTCTGTGAACACTGGGCAGAATGAAGAACTCTATTTGGGCCATTTGTTGATATGGCCTGGAGTTGGAGCATACCATTGAGACCAGTGAGGATCCTGGAAGGAGCCAGTAGGTGGTCAGTCAATAACCTGTTTTGGGATGTGAGTGTAACTACTTTCTCTGGGGACATGAGACCAATGTTTTGGTCAAGACACCAGCAGAATTTGAATGATAGCTATGCATTCTCCAAATCTGTGGTATTGATGTGGAGAAGAGGGCATAAGTTAGGCTCAGGGTGTCTAGAGATTGTTAGGGTATGATGAAAGATTGTGATGTGGGCTGAGAGTGGGTAAAGGTGTGTTGCAATTTGTGTTAAATACTTCCCAGTGTACTATCAGACATGGAGATTTTAGGAACTGTTTGCTTTTTTTTTTTTTTTTTTTTTTTGGTTCTTTTTTTCGGAGCTGGGGACCGAACCCAGGGCCTTGTGCTTCCTAGGTAAGCACTCTACCACTGAGCTAAATCCCCAGCCCCAGGAACTGTTTGCTTTATGAGGACTCTGGCTTAGTATGCTAATACATTGATGGATTAAAAATTGAATTGACTATTGGGAGGTGGTAGAAACCATGGAAAATGAGTCCAGATTAGAAAGAAGTGGGTCACAGGGGGTGTGAATTTGAAGGTTATGTCTCGTCACCGGCATTGTCCTCTCTTCCTGTCTGTTTCCCAGTACCCATGAGATAATGATGCTCCTCCATTCCATGCTTCTGTTGCCTTCCCATGCATCCATTATAATAGCTGACTGCAGTCTGAGGCCTCGGAAACCTGGAGCCTAAATACACCTTTAGTTTTTTAAGTTGATTTACAACATTTTGTCACAACTGGAAATTGACACAGGTGTAAAAGTTACTTCAGAGTGGGAGGCCACAAATCTGACTCTATATGACAAGAGAGATCCTTGAAGTAGAGGAAGGAAAAGGAAAAGGAATTAGGGGTCTCCCGCTGGCCATCTCACAGGGGCTGCTGAGCTCCTGCCTAGTGACCTCTTCCCCCATACAAAGCCTGTGAAACAAGGGCTAACCCCTCCCCAGAGGAGAGGACTAAGGTCCATAGGAATTCCTGACTAACAGAGTACAGTGATAATCCACCTCACGGTAGTCAGTAGGTACTGACCTTTCCACAGAATCTTGTGTTGATAAGAGTCGCTGTTTATTGCCCAGAACCTGCATGCCAGGCACTGTGCCAGGTGCTTGTATGTGTCCTGTCACTGAATGATTATAACTTTCAATAGAATCAACTGCAAATACATGGGGAGCTAAAAGGTTTCCACATCCCCAGGGCCATATGGCTCTGACTGCTCTGGGCTCAGGGTCCTCTGACCTCAACATTCTGTACCTGGCCTCAGTTTTGTGGTTTCTGTGAACAATAGGAACATTGGAATCTGGAAAGTGCTATTCCCCAAGATAGTATGCATCCAGCTCCTTATTCAAGATATGAATAGAAATAGAGGAAGGCTAGGGAATGAGCCTTCTCTGAGTTAGGAATCTTGAGGCAGAAGAGAGGAGAGTCAGACTCACAGAAGCTAAAGGGGAGAGGAGTCAGAGTTCCTGGTCTGACCTGCCTCATTCACCATGAATCCATCGCTCAGGCAGGCCATAGGCCTCTCTGGGCTTCAGTCATCTCTCTCTTACTTCTCTCCAAGCTCAAAATAAGAGCCTTTTCTTCCTCCCTGTCAGGCTTAAGCATTACTTAATTCCCACTCACCCAAATTCCCACAGCAAGGACAAAGACAAAGTAGATGACCACCACCACGATGTCATAGGTGTGCAGGCTGACTCCAGAGCCCAGGGCTTGGTGTGTTGTCTCAGCTCTGAGTCCATCCCTTGAAGCTCCAGGTTCCATTGCTGCTAGCTCCTTGCTCATCTGTTACTGTTGGTTCTCAGAAGGCTGGACTTTGATGTCTTGCTGACTTCATTCCTTTCCTTTAATGATTAGACAAACCCAAGTATTATTAGCCTTTGAGAAAGGGAGGAGCTCTGCTGGCATGTGAGGTCCTGCCCACATTTCCTCTAGCTGCAGTGCCTTCCCCTGCATACTTTGTACCCTCCCTCTCTTTGCCTGCTGCCATTGTATAGACCTGCATGCACATGTGTTTGCATGCACACACACTTCAGAAATCAAGGTACTCAAGCATCTGCTTTGTAGAAGAGGAACTAAGTACAGTGATTGTGGATCCGAGGCTGAAGTTTCAGTTTCTTAGTCATCAGTTTAATACAACTTTCCTTTACTCAATAAGAGGCTGAAGAGGGAAGACAGAAGAGTCTATGATCATCTTTGTAAAGCCATTGCTACCTCATAGACCTTCACTTCTAACCCTCACCAAGGTTCCCTCTTTTACAATGGAGGAAAATGAAACCTAGGGAAAGCTTAATTAAGTTTTCTTGCAAAGAATGGGGTCATTTGTGTCAAGGCAGGCCAATTTTACATTTGCTGTACTCAATTCACACTTCCTGTCCCTGGCTGTGACAGGTGAAATGGTTGAGGTCAGAGTCTACCTGGGAAAAGGTAGCGTTCACTGAAGAAGATCATCTTTTAAGATTTAGGCAGCTGCATTTCTTGTCCCTACCATGTCTTTTTACCACACTTGTGATGACTTTGGGCAAGTTGTTGTTTCTAAACTTAGGCATCCTTCTCATAAATGTGCACCCTGTACCCTGCTTACCTTACTGCAATAAGGAGGTACCAATATGATCCCAAGTTCCCCTTCAAACTCTGGGCTATTTGGGTGGTCAGTGCTAAGACAGAAAAACCAGTATTAGCCACTATTTACCCAATGGGTCCTAAAACTAGGCACGAGGCATGCCTGTGAATATCATTCTGTAATAGTTATATTTAGACCTTGTGATCTGTGAGTGCTGTGTTCCTGTGCATAAGCAGGCCAGTTTCTAGTTGGGGGTTGGTAAAGGGGCCCCACTGACCATGAATTCCCACCTCAGTGTGTTGTGGAAAAGCACAGACCTGGGTGTAGGGAACAGATTCTCTTTGACTTTAATTAGAGAATAAAGCAAGTAAAAAGCAGAGGTGTGCACCTCTTTTGGGTTGGCCATTTAGCCCAAAACAAGTATAGGCCATCCAGAGCCACAAGGAGTTGGGCATGGATCTGCCAGGGTAGCCAGTTGGAGTAGGTAGAATAGAGTATAACATTCATTTGGGTTACAGGACAGAAGGGCAGAGAGGCATGTATTTACATGTAAATAAGTATTTATCAGGTAAATGAGAGGGGTAAGGAGCTCAGTCACTGTTAGCAATATAAGCAACAAATGAAGGACAGCTCCTGGTGCACTGCTTGAAGAGGGGTAACTAGGCTTGCTATTGCATGGATGTTGTTCCAGAGGGATAGAGGCTAGGTGTGAGTTCAGGACCCTGAGAATGGCACAGTGCTTCTGTGGCTCATTTCTTCAGAGAAGGATGAGGGTATAGCTGGGAGAAGAGAGCTGAACCCAGAATGTTCTGTTCTCTCCACTCACAAAGGCCATCTGGGTCCTTAGGGATCTCCTGCCTAATCACCCTACACCTGTCCTCAGCTGTCTCCTCACAAGTGCCTGAGGTTGAGCCCACAAGTTTTGTAGCTGGTCTAATCCTAAACGAGCAGGTTTGGCCACAAACTATCAAAGCTATCAGAACATGGCAGTGAACACTGAATACTGGAGGCCAAGGACCTGAAGTGTCTTGGGGCCCCTAGAAAAAAAGCCAGCTTTCTGCTTGTTCTCCAGCAAAATCTTCTCAGGGGTGCCCTACTCAAGTCAAAATTTCTGTACCAAGAACATTTCTTCTTCTTCCTTTGATTGTAGCTACCAGACTTGGCAGCAGCACTTCTGAGAACTCAACTCTAGAGAGGATAGGATGCACAGGGTAGAGAAGTCTAACTATTGAATAAAGACTAAATGAAGTATTGAACAGTGTGGGGTACTTGGCATTACAATTTCTGAATAATATTTGAATTGAGGTTATATGTTCAATCCTAAAATGTCAGAATTTCCATGCAATTATCACCAGGAAATGACCCGAATTCTAAGTTAGGTATGTGAGAAGAATGTCCCAATGAACAAGCAGCTTAACAAAATTGCCTTTAGGATCACTTCCCTGAGTCCAGCCTATTTCACCTACAGCTCACAGTACATGGGAGATCGGACCCATCTCCTGCATCTTAGCTGGGTTTTTGACTGGGTCCTTAATGAAGACTTTGGAATTCTTGGAATCCTTGCTAGAGTATTGAATCCCATAACTTCTCAGGCTCACCATTCTTGATCACTATCATTTCAGTCACTTTGGACAGTTCATGTGGCACATACTCTTAGCCTCTCCTGCTGTGTCTGTCATGTCATTTCCCCTTTGGTCATTCTACCGGGCACAAGTGAACAGGTTGCCTTGCCAGCTATCATAGTGCACTGGCCTATGGGCACCTTCTGGGAGCTCTTCCTTTCCCCACACTCCTCAGAGTTGGGATGAAAATCCTTCCTGTGCTTCCTCGCTGCTGGGCTATATGATGGGGGTGAGGCATGCTTGCCTCATCTCTGGAATTTGTGAGTGCTGTGTCCTCCATCACCTTCTTTTCTCAGAAGCCTGGGGACATCCTGAGCTCCAGAGTGCCTTGCTCATTTTCCCAAATGTAACTGCTGGTTTGGGGCCTGACTGCCTTAGACATGAGATCCTGGATTCTCGAACGGTCTTATTTTTATTCATGATTAGAGCGAAGCCATTGAAGGGATGTGATGAGACTGGTCTTTTAGAAATTCCTCTTGAGGCCAGTGTGTGTGATAGGCAAGAATGAGGCAGCTGGTGCTATAGTTAAACAGAGCAGGGCATAGAGCAAGGGGGAGATGAAAAGGTCATACCTAGCTGTTCTTACTAAGCAAGATGTGTGCTGACTTGCATGGTTCTTTCCCTTAGGGTCTTCTCAACCACCTGGAGTCCTTCTCACGTAGTCCCTAGTGCCATTAATGTGAAACATATTCAATTTTGATTCAACCCAAAGGACTGATATTTTCCCCCAATAAAGGTCAGTTGGAGTTTTTGACCAAGCAGAGGAATTGCTGATGGGAGGCTTAGAGTACATGGAATCAGAGAAGTACCCAGCCTTTCCCTTTCCATGCACTATACAATCAGTTCTTTCATGAAAGGGAAGGACCATTCATGAAGCTGCCTACGTGACTCCTGTCTCCTTGTAGGGTTCCTTACTTTGGTAATGCTGGGCAGGCTCTGTGTACCTCCTACTGGCCTGTACCCAGGCTACATACAAGTTCTTCCTGTAAAACCAGTCCTTGCCAGGATCCCTACTGACAACTTCCTTATTGACAACAATAAAGGATAGAGACTAATGTTTAAGATTACCGCTTATAATACTGGGTCGCTTACATAACAAACAGTGGCATCTGGACATGGATTTATTATTATTTTCAGGCATAAAAATATTAGTTAACTCCTGGGCTTGTTTGGGTTTTGACTCTGGGCTTGGATAACTCTAAAGGTGCTCAGGACCATGCTCCCTTCTCTCCTTACCCTCTGTCTCTAGAGAGAGAACAGAGAAGGACTTATTCTTGCTTGTGGTTGGCTAGAGATCTGCTCTGTGCTGTTCCTTCCAACTTGAGCTCAGAGCAGGTTGCAAATGCAGCTAAACTAGGAATGGGAGGCTCCCCAGGTTTGGGTCTTGGTTCCATGCCAGTGATTACCATTGCAGTCTTCACTCAGTCCTCCGCCCTGCCTTTTGTAATTCTCAGACCTTCAGGCCTGGGGATGCTTTTTTCACGTGCCCATGTTCAGTTCAGTTCAAACCCAGATCTCATTCACTAACCATGTAAGGCCCAGGTCAGGCTGTGCCATACCACTGCAGAGTACGCTACCCCTAAGAGAGCAACACCAGCAGCATCCCACCATAGAACAAGACACTCTCACAGGGCCAGGTCTGGATCCTGGCAAGGAGATCACATGGTCTGCAGGGCCAGAGTGGATACCTGTTGTTCTGCTCACTGGTCCCTCTCTCCAACTGTCGAAGGCAAAGTTTCTGGGGGTCTCCAGTGTCCAGATGGTTCCTGAAGAAAAAAGGAGACCCTATGTGTACAAGATTGATGCTTAATTGTAAGGGGAAAGAATGTAGATGTATAAGTCTGAGAAAGATGGCAACAGAGTACCAGAAATGGAGAAGGAAGAGAGAGAGAGAGAGAGAGAGAGAGAGAGAGAGAGAGAGAGAGAGAGAGAGAGAAAGAGAGAGAGACTCATATTTTACTCACCCAAAACAACCTGTGCAGCCTGGCCTAGTCAAAATATCCTGGGTTTAGTGTCTGAGCCTCAAGCTCTTCAGTGCCAAGGTGTGGCATTTAACAACTTCCCCCAATCACAGAAGACTGAGAAGGAGCCCTGGCTTCTTCTCCAAAGGGTGGCAGGAAAGGCCCTGAATTTCACTCCAGTCACTGGGCCTTGGTTTCTGAGAGACAGTGTCTGCTCTTGTGGTAAGGTGTGATTCTGTAATACAGTGAACACACTGTTTGGGTTCAGATTTGCCCAGGCCCCCAGGGGATGTGGGAAGGGAGACACAGCTCAGTATGAGGCTCTGTCACTGTTGTGGTCACAGTCTGTTCTCACACCTGGGCAAACAGGTTTCTCAAGGCAGGAAGACAGCATTTCAGTTTCCAGAAGAACAAATTCTGGGCTCTGATGAATAGCGTGGTATCTTTGCTTGATCATATCATGTTGTATGCTTGGAACACAATGAGCAGTATAGCTCGTGCATTCTCATCTCATGCTTCAAATGTGAGCTTGATGAAGCCAATCATTCTATAATATAAAGTTATAAAAGTTACACAACTCCATCAAACCATATCATGATTTATAATTTCTTTTATAATTTATAAAATTTAAAATTTAAAAAATTTATAATTTTTTAACTATGTTTTTCTTTTAGCATATCTGTATGATTCTTTGAACTTCACATCATGTACCCCAATCACACTTCTCCCCTCTCATCTCTCCTCTCTTCTCTTCCATTCTTGTGACCTTCCCTGAAAAGAAGAAAAAGGAAAAAAAAAGAAGAGAAAGAAAAAAGTAAAGTCCATTTTATATTGTTTATATACCCACTTGGAGCATGGTCAAATTCTACGTGGCCAGCCCACTAAGGAAAACTGAGTCCTTCTCGACCTGTACCCCCTCCAGAGCCATCAATTTTGAAGAGCTACATTTATCCTTACCACAAATTTTAAGGACTTTATTTGATAGCTTCCTTTGTAGGTTGTTATTTTTTGGGGGGTAGTGGTAGGATGGAGGAAAGGATTTCTATTTTCCTCTTTCTCAACTGTTCATCTGTAGTCATCAATATCACTGTGAGAGTGTCCTTCTTGTTCTTTATAGTCCACAGGAGCATAAATTCTGGGCTTCTACATGGTTTCTGGCAACAGCACAGACCACAAATAGAACAGACCACAGGATATCCACATGGTCTCCAACCTCAGCAGTTACCATGGACCTCCTTGGACATCAACATGGTCCTCTGCCAAAGCACAAGTCATGGGCCAGCATGGCTTCTGGGAGAAGTACAACCATGGAGGTCCTTCAAAGAGGTTCAAGCCAGTAAATTAATCACTCTTCATCTCAAATATCCTTTCACTTTTCCAAGTCAGGGTGATCATGTGGCTGGGCAACTTCTTCAAGGAATGAGTGTGCACAAGCTCCAGGTTGTTTCACATCATCCTGCTGACCTTACTGTGTAACAACCTGTTCTTGCATGAACTACAGCCCTCTCTTACACCCATCACAGCTGAGTCAAGTTCATCAAGCATGTACCAGTGTGCTCCTCCATCTTTCCCACTTCTCCTCTCGGTCATTATAGTGGCACTGTTTAGCTTTACATGCAAATGTTCATTGCAATATGGAATCATTGTTGATGTGGTCTAAGACCTCTGGCTTCTACTACACCATCAATTCTGAAGCCCTAGTGGAGACTCATCTCAAATATCCTGCTGTTGCCTGGAACCATGGAGATTCCACAGCACACCAGTACCAATGGAGTAGATGTTGGAGTGGACCAACTCAAAGCTCTGGATGTGGGCCTGGATGGTAGTTGAGTTGGTCAGCTTGGGCCTCTATTGGGCCAGCAAGGGCAGGACTAGTACTCCTGCTGCCACCAGAACTGACTGTTAGCTGTTTTCATAAGGCCGGAGAAACTAAGTGAAATTCTCTCCTGTCTCCCTCAAAACATGCTGCAGTGATAGCTGAAAGGAAATACAGGCAGTTAGGATATTCAAAGTAGTGTTGGGATTGGACCACAGCTCAGGCACAGGTGTGAGAGGTATCTCCACAAGCACTCTCCTCCTCCAGCTACTGGGAGCTTGCTCAGGGAAAGTGAGTCCAAAGTAGAAGAAGTTCAGATTCATTTGAGTTCCTCCCTAAACCTGTCCCTTGGGCCAGGGGTACAAAGCTCTTTGCCTTTCTCTCTCCTTTTTGTCTTTTAGAAGAAGATAATTACCATCTCAAAGCTGTTGGAAGAAGATAAAAGTGGTTAAGAATGTGTTTTTTGTTTTCCCTAGCAGTTATGCCTTTCCTGGGGTCCTATCAGGATTCCAGGATGGAAGGTTATAGCCTCTTTTATGGTTTGAAACTGCAGTTTAGAGAAGCAGAAAACTGAATTCTATGTGGAACTAGGAGGAGTACCTTATACATATTGTCTGTGGTGGTTTAAATAAAAATGGCCCCATAGGTCAAAAATAAGTGGCACTATTAAAAGATGTGGCCTTGCTGGAGAAGGTGTGGTTTCTGTTGGGAAATTGTGTCACTATGGGGAGGGTATTGAGGTCTCAGATGCTTAAGCCACACCCAGTGTTGCTGTTTCTTTTCTGCTGTGTAAGGATCAAGATGTAGAACTCTCAGCTCCTTCTCCAGCACCATGTCTGCGTGCATGCTCCTGTCATGCTTTCCTGGACCTCTGAACCTGTAAGCCAGCCCCAGTTAAATGTTTTCCTTTATAAGAGTTGCCTTGGTCATGTTGTCTCTTCACAAGAATAGAAACCTTAACTGAGACAATGTCCAAGACAATGCATTTGTAAAGTGGGATGGTAACACATGTTTCCTAATCTGATTCAAACATTAAATATGATAGTAGGTAAGGTGCAGTGTGCTGAAATGGGACCTTTTCTGTCTCTCACTTCTGGCTGACACCTGGAAGCAGTATTCAAGAGACTCCAAAACATCATAGGATGTGCCTTTCTTCCAAATTCTCTACTAGAAATTTAAGGTAAGTCCCTATTGCTGAAGGTACTACTATACACAAGTCACAAGACTTGGAGAAATTGAACTGGAACTGACCTGGAAGACTTCTCTCTGAGGACCAGCTCTCACAGGTTTTGAAGTTGCTATGTAAACTATCAATGGGGGGAAGAAATTAATAGTCCTACCTAACTGTAAAGCCTGTGAACCATAACAATGGCCAGTCTAGCAAGAAATCCCTAGTGGTGCAATTGTGTCACTTAGGTTTGGGAGATAAGCAATAGCCACATAATTGAGTTTGAAAGCCTTCTTAATAAGAGGGAATTCATGCCTGATTCTGTAAACCTAACCAAATATCCATGACTACTGAAGTCATGTACCATTGAAAACAATACTGCCCTTTTCTTAAATTGCTTTAAAAATTGTTATCCTATACCCCTAGATAAGTAAAGATATGCCTCATCAAAAAAGCTTATTTTTGCAGCAAACATAAATCATTACAGAAACCCACAATTAGTTACAAGGGGGTACCCAGTACAACACAAATTTAAGGCTCAGGAACACCGATGAAGGGGAGAATGGATTAGATCCTAAAAACCAGGGGATCAGATGTCAGGTGTGGGATAGTGTCTTCCATGTATAACAAGGAAACTCTAGGGAATCACAGTCCCTTGTCTTCCACATGAAATGGCAACAATATGGCTGCTAAACGAAACCCAAGCTATTACAATACCAGTTGATATTCCAACAAGGATGGGTAAAAAAAACATCAAAGATCTTATCCCTAGATGAAGAGCTACAGTCAAGTGTTGGCTGCTGAGAAAGAGGAAGTCAGTCTTTTCCAGGAATGAGATCACTTGTAGGTTACCTAATTCAAAGCAGTCAGGTTTAAATACTTATCCGTACAAGCCACACTAAATGACCTCCATAGGGGTGTGTGTGTGTGTGTGTGTGTGTGTGTGTAAAGCAATAATTAAAGAATAGGGCATGAATTTGAAAGAGAGTAGTAGAATGCAGAAGGAATTGGATGAGGGAGAAAGGAAGAAATGATGTAAATATAATAGTCATATATGTCATTTAAAAACATTTAAAACTAACTCTCTCTCTCTCTCTCTCTCTCTCTCTCTCTCTCTCTCTCTCTCTCTTTCTGTCTCTGTGTGTGTGAAAGTCCAGTAAGTTCCCTGGAGCATGTTTATGTTAGTGGTAACAATGGTTGCATAAGTTCACATACGTCCATGTAAAGTCAGTTAGGAGAGAGTGTTCAAGTGTGAGTTCTATTATAGGGCCTTGGTGCAGAGTGTAATTGAGAATCAGTATTAGTATTTTTTTAAAGCAAAACTAGCTGTTTTCAGAACATCAGTATAAGTCACAGTCACAAAAAGTGAAACAGAACAGCAACTTTTCTACTCAGTGTCCCACTCCAGGTCTCACCATATCTTATTCTGTCTGAGGGGCTATAGGCCCATATGCAGAATCTGTAGGTGATAAAGGGACCCCTTGTGGGTTTTCATTTACAATCAGGGTGCTAAATAGCCTGAGACATTCCTGGTGGTATTTGACCACATATGATGTTTATTTTTCCCCAAATTTGCTCTGATATTCTCCGTTATCTGTGTGATTTTTTCAAATCCCCCCTTCTTTATATCTTCTTTCCCTTCTTCTTCCTCCTTCTTCCCCTCCCTCTCCCTCTTTTCTCCTTTCCCCCACTCCCTTCCCCCTTCTTGCTCTTCTTTCTCTCCATTTCCTTTCAAAATTTACAGGTTTCTACAACTGAAGTTTTGGGGAACTTTCTTAGGGATGCCCTTAGTATCTCTCTAAAACTTTCAGAAATGCTTCAAGATAAGCTTTGTTAAATCTCTTGAGTCTAGATCTTTCTGGAAATCTTTCTCCCA
The DNA here is from genome assembly GCF_021556685.1 of Rattus norvegicus. Taxonomy (NCBI): domain Eukaryota; kingdom Metazoa; phylum Chordata; class Mammalia; order Rodentia; family Muridae; genus Rattus; species Rattus norvegicus. The sequence goes on from NC_141538.1 coordinate 132,663,278, forward strand.
CTTCCTTTTTTCTTTGAAACAGTATCCTCTCTGAACCTCAGAGACCCAGTCCTTTGTCTTCCACAGCCTATCATTTGGTAAATGGATATTGATCAAAGAAACTGACTGGTTTCACAAAATCTTCATGCTCACAAGCACCTGTAGTTTCCAAATATGTTAAGATCAAGTTAGAAGCAGAAAAGAGCATGGCATTTGGGGGTCAGTCTTTCTAAAGTTTGATTCCATATTGTTTTGATACTGTTTGTGTGGCCTTTAGAAAATTGCTTGTCTCCTTCCAAAATTTTCTTTTGTGATGTAGAGAAATTAATCATCGATACTATGGGTGTTTTCCGAGCAGTGGAGCAATCCTCAGGCCTTGGCTTTGTGGTTGTGGCTCAGAAGAGGTTGCTAAATGACAAATGCCTGGGTAAGCACCTGTGACTCATGATTCTCCACAAGCTAAGAAATAAGGAAACAAAGAGCTTCTGTTTATAGTTTGTATACCATTTGGTAGAAAGGTGGAATAACTTGGAAAGTCCCTAGAATTTTAGAAGGTGTATTGTATAAGTCCATTGCATATCCTCTCTGGATACATACATTCTTTTGGACTCTAGATTTTAATACTGACTTTGCAAGTGCAATACTAAGTATTGGACACAGGGTGGCACCATAAAACAGGCTTGAGCACTGTCTGTACACATTGAGAAAAGAAATCGCATTAAATGGTAGAGATAGTATCTATGAGCCTATCAACCTGCAGAGTTTAGCATTAGATAGGATTGGCTGGATAGCAGGAAGTCTGAGCTGTCTTGTGATAAGACAGCATTGTGTTTAGTGTGTAGACCAGTATCATTCAATGAACCCCTCTTCAGTAAATGTGTGTCTGAAATGATAGCAATTAACTACATGTGAATACTTCAGGTTTGGTTGCTGTCTCAAAGGAGTGCATATTTTAACTAATGTAAAATATAAATAACTGTACTAATAGTTTCTGGCCTGTACAGCACAGAAATCTAGAGTATTTCAGATTTTTTTCTAGCTTCTTAGAATTTGGACTTTTAAATTTAATTTTCTTCCTATGTTTCTTATGGTGGCAAGGGGCTGGTGAGGCAGGAGAAGTGGTGGAGTATGGAAAGATAGATTTATAACACAGTAATACAAGCAAGTCGTCTAATTTCAGTAAGAGCTAGAAATTACTGTTGTCTTTTTTTCTGAGCACTAACCAAGTGAAATTTATTTCTAAGGTGGCCTAACATAACAGCAGTCCTATGATGCTTTGGAAAGGAGAAAACTATGGTCCAATATGGCATAATGGCTTTTTATTTGTGGTATGCAAATTAAGTCCCTGTCTAAAGCTACCCTCTTCTTCATAAGGTTGATAAAAGTTTACAATAGGAATAAACCATACTCAGTGGGCCTGCTACGGGAGAATTACTGAAGGGGTTTGGCTTTGAGATGGGCAGGGATAATGCAGTAAAGCTTCATTAAAAGGTGGAGACATAGGTCCTAAGTGAATATAGACTATGGGGCAATGACCAAGAGATGCACTAACAAGTTCAGCACAGTGACACTATTAACTGGTGCTGAGGAACTTTTGTATCTATTTTGAGACATGTTGGGAAAATTTCTAAAGACAGAAAGTGTGAACTTATAATAAAAGAAATAAGGCATGTTTCCTGAAGAATGTCACCTCAAATTACTGGCGTGGGAGAGAAAGTACAGGTTTCCATAGGAGGTAGAAGGCTCTGCAGTCCACGGAGGAGAAGAGGCAGGAAGAAGACTCCAGAATCATTTGGGAAACACTTGATGAAAATTGTAGTGTTTTATACTACCATGGCAACCTGGAGCAGCGTCCCACCAACCTAACAATTTAGCTTTGTTTTTGGCCAAATGTTGACAAATGTGCTGAGTCATCAGAACTAATCCTCTGTTAAATGCTATCATACAGATCATGATGGATAACCTTTCTGAAGTGTTAGTTGGCTTCTGTTTGCAAGTGTTTTATCGAGGATGTTTGCATGTATGTTCATAGTGGGTCTGTAATTTTTTTCTTTGTTGTGTCTTTGTATAGTTTACATATCTGGTTAATTCTGTCTTCATTAAAAGAATTAGGCTAACTGGATGGCTTCATGTAGAAGAATATAAATAGATCTAAGTTTATACCCTGCACAAAACTCAATTCTAAACAATTCAAATCCCTAAACACAAGGCCAGATATTCTGTATTTTATAGAGGAAAAAGTGTGGAATAGTCTTGAACTTGTTGACACAGGACTGATCCTGTCCATTGCTTCCCTACTCTTAATAAACAGAAACTGGAAACAACTTAGATGTCCATTAGTGACTAAATCATGAAAATATTGCATGTTTACACAACAATTGGATACTATCCAGCTCTTTAAAAAAGCCACAAAACTCACAGGCAAATGGATAGAGACAAAAAAAAAACAAACCAAACCAAAACAAAAAAACCAAACCTCAGTCTGAGTGGTAAACCAAAGAGAGGAGTACTATATGTATTCTCTTATATGTGGATATTAATTTTTAAGCCTTCAATAGGCTTACTACAATCCATATAAACACATAGATAGAATAACAAGTAAAGGACTGGGCATGGGGAGAATTGCCCCATGAAGGGGAAATAGAATTTATAATTATGTAAGAGCTGGAGTAGGAGGACTAAACTGGGAGCAGGAAGGAATAAAAGAGGGAAAAGATGGAGGGATAACTAATACTATTTGAGGAGTGACATGGACACATACTACTGTAGAATTTTCTCAAAATATATACATATATGAAAGAAATCTGAATGGAATCACCAAAATATCAGGAGAGATGATGCTTGCCACCAGGTGAATCAGAACCGTCTAATGCCAGGAATAGTTTACATCTAATAGAATCATTGGCTAAAGCAGTCATGCAAATCCCCAAACAACTCAGGCTATTGACAAGGCTGTTGGTTACTCTTCATAAACTGATGGCAAGACCCTATTGCTGAAGACAACACTTACACATCTCACTGAAGTCAAATCAGTGTCTAACTAGGCTAGAGTCTCCCCCTCCCATTCATCTCCCCCACCCCCCGCTGCCAACTGACCAGTGTTCACGTACTGAAAGGTATTCTGTACACTACCAGAGAAGAAAGGTAACCTCCAACCCAGCTACAACTCTGAGGTCTATGATGTTGACGCACCTGCATGATATGCTGGGCAATCGTGGCGCAAACGTTCATGGTGCTAGAACTGGAGACCACACTCTAGAGAGCTAGTGTGAAAAGTGAAGGCTGGCTGTAAATAAACATGCAATTTCTTGCAATTCCCAGGCTTTTTTCCCCACCAAGCTTCCACATGGAGGGAGTTTGATGGAAGAAAGGAAGCTAATGGCAAAGATGGACAAGAAAAGACGGGTGGATAGAACAGGCCTTCCTGTCTCTGCTTTGTCCTGCCTCAGGGTCTGGAATGGAACAAGCCAGATGGGGACTTGTTAATCTGTCCTTGCTTCAATTCTTTCTTGCTAAAGTCAGAGAGAGCTTTGCAAAAGTGATGCATGTCTTCATATATGTCACTCTAAAGTTTTACACTCTGGTAAAATCATTCAGTGGTGTTCTAGTACTGTTCAAATGAGTCCAGAAGTCCTTAGTTCAGTTTACCAGTCAGTGAACTGCTTCTGCAGGTGCGTTTGATCTCATCCCTCACTTCTTTGTGTTTTCGTAATCACCCCAGTGTTAGCTTTATTCTCAGACTGGATATTTTTCCTGCTATCATTGCTTTTGCTCAATGAACTTTCCTATTCTTGTCCCTCTGCTTTTGACTCTCACTATTAGTGTTCTTTCCATAACTCCAGTGAGCAATGATGATTCACATTTTGCTTGTTATAATATCCCCTGCACATGACAGACACATACTACATGCCTCATCTTAGACGGACTGAATTTTCTTTTCAAAGGCACCACCTATTTTGGAAATGGGTGTGTTCTTTCATATCAGAACCAATGTGGATTCCAAGAAGCTAACTTTAGTGACTGGGTCATAAGCAGGGAACAAACCCACACAGAGAACTATAAAGGAGAGGAGACTCCAGCTTGTGAGACAGGATACCTTTTAAATCTGTATGTTAAAACCTCTTTCATCTGAGTGGAAGAATTTAAGTGAAAAAATATATTAACATATAAATATTTATGTATGTAAATTTCATTTTATTTATAAAAGGATCAGCGTATAAATTTCATTAAACATTTATATGTTTATGGTAGAAATCTTTTTTATATTAAAGGGGAAATAATAACTTTGGAGGTCATGCTTTTATTATTCAGTTGAGTAGAATTCTATTGTGAATATGTACCTTACTTTCATCATCCATTCATTTATTGAAGGTTGTTTCCCTTTCTTAGCTTCTGTGTGTAGAGCAGCAGTGAACATGGCTGAGCAAGTGTCAGTGGAGTAGGATATCAAGTCTTGTACACCTACTCATAGCTTTGTGAGAGTCCAGCACACTGATTTCTAGAGTGACTGTACCCCTTTACACTCTCATCAACAGTGAACACTCTCCCCATCTTTTCGAGCATTTTGTCAGTATTTTTCTTGACCTTAGACATTGTCTCTGAAGTAAGATGAAATCTCAAAATAATTTTAATTTGCATTTCCCTAGTTGCTAAGGATGATGAATACTGCTCCACCTAAGGATCCATCCGATCTATAGACACCAAACTCAGATGCTATTGCTGATGCCAAGAAGCACTTGCTGACAGAAGCCTGGTATAAGCTGTCCCTACACATGTGGATGCATGGACCCAAACATCAGACTGAGTGCAGGAATGACAATGGAAAAGTTAGGGCAAGGACTGAAGGAGCTGAAGGGGTTTGCAACCCCATAGAAAGTAAAACAATATCAACCAACCAGACCTTCCAAAGCTCCCAGGGACTAAACCACCAAGAGTTTACATGGGGGAACCCATGGCTTCAGCTGGATGTGTAGCAGAAGATTGCCTTATCTGGCATCAAAGGGAGGGAAGCCCCTTGGTCCTGAGGAGGCTCGATGACCCAGGGTAGGGGAATGCTAGTGCACAGAGGTGGGAGTGGATGGGCAGGTCAGGGAGCACCCTCGTAGAGGTAGAGGGAGGGAAGAAGAGATAGGGGATTTGTGGAGGGGGAACTGGCAAGGGGGATAACATTTGAAATGTAAATAAATAAAAACAACCAATAAAAAGGAAAAAAGAATATTTCACAGCCATTTTTATTTCTTTAGAAATTCTTTGTTCTGACTCATATCCTGTGTTTTAATTGCCAGCCCCCACCCTTGATTCTTTGTGTTTATATTCTGGATGCATAGGCCCTTTGTATATTCTGAAGATATTCTCTATCATGTGAATAACTAGGAAACATTTTCTCCTGTTGTATGGGCTTTTTCTTCACTCAATAATTTTCTTTGGTGTACAGAAGCATTTAAATTCTGAGGTCATTTATAGTCATTGGCCACAATTCCTGAGTGCAGGGAATCCTATTCAGAGAGTTCTTTCCTTACACCTATCTTGTAACTCACTGCCTATGTCTTCTTCTAGCTATTTTAGGTTTCACATTGAGGTCTTTGGTCTATTTGGAATTCTACGCAGCTATAAAGAAGAATGAACTTTTCAGGAAAACAGCTAAATCTAAAACATACTGAGTGAGGTGACTGTGTTTCTTACAGGATTGTGATAGGACTTTGGAAATTAAGACTACAAAGCCCACTGAGCCTTGAAAGATTGATGAGCCAGTCTGTGGGAGCTCAGAAGACAAGAGTTTTGAAAGAAATGCAGACAATGGATACCTGGCTTGTAACTTTTCAGGGGAAAGCAAAGACTATCTGGACTATTTATGCAATATCTTGAATTAAGAAATTGTGGTTATGGTCAGTTGTGGCTGAAGAACTAGCTCTGATTATGAAGAGACTAGCACCACTGAATGAAACCTTTGTTTTACTGGAACAATTTGTGGTGGTTAGTTAGAGTTGAAAACTGATGGTAATTAAGAGGAGGCCAGCATCACTGAAGTGAAATCTTCTGGAAAGTGTTTTCTCAGAGTCAACACAAATAATAGTTGTTCCAGAAGAGGCCAAGTTTGTATCTCATGATCGCATTTGAACTTTGTAGTGTAGGAGTCACCCCAGTGGTACTGGTTTTGAAGCCATGAAGTGGTCATGGGTAATAGCTGGGGCTTCGCACTGTGTGGAAATGCTGGAGTCCCTGAAGAAAGCCACTGGTAAAAGGCTATTGGTGAAGAGGCTACCAGTGAAAGATCAGTGCACTTGCCATTGAAGACCTTTATGAGGTGCCAATATCATGGGACAACTGCCAAGAACAGGAGCAGCCATGGAGAACTGGGCTGAACCTTTGAGACCACTGTACTGTACTGTACTGTACTGTACTGTACTGTACTGTAGAGGGTAGAACTGAAGAAGTAACCCAGTTCCTTTTCAGGTGCCCAGAAGATCTTCAGGGAATCCCAGCCATTGGCTCCTAGATTATTCACAGTTTTCAGTTTATGTTGCTTTGTTCATATGGTGACTTTGCCCAGATTCTTCCTTCTTGAAGTAAGAAGGTATTTTATTTATATTGGTTTTACAAGTGCCACCAGCTGAAAGGGCATTTATCTTTTACAAGAGATTTTAGAGTTTTAATGGAACTCTGAGGCAAAGGGGAGTGCGGAGGGGGTGAAGAACTCTGGGAGGAGGGAACAGGGATGTGGGGACAATGTTTAGGATGTAAATAAATAAAGTAATTAAAATTTAAATAAATAAATAAATAAAGGAACTGGATTTTTAAAGAGAAAAAAAAAAGCTTTGAACTGGGCAGCCAGTGGTGAGAAAACTCCTAAAAGACATGTGCTCCTGGAAAAGGTGGATCTGATCTAGGGGAAGAGAAAGGTTATTATAGTAAGCATATTTGTGCTGTTCCATTTCAACATCCATTTCCAATCTCTGTGGTAGGATATTGTGATTGTGAAACAGGGTGGTTTTCTTTCTCATGAGAAACTCTGAAGCCAGTTCTTAGGCAGAGAAGGGGAGTAATCGTTTCCATGCCTTAGATGCCTCCAGCTGGAAGTACGTATAGGCTAGCATTCATTGCTGTTTGTTTTCTTAGTGATGGCTACTCTAACAGATGACATCTAGTATAGGTTTAATTTGCATCTCACTGATAGCAAAAGATGCAGAATACTTTTCTTTTCTTTTTTTTTTCGGAGCTGGGGACCGAACCCAGGGCCTTGCGCTTGCTAGGCAAGCGCTCTACCACTGAGCTAAATCCCCAGCCCCCAGAATACTTTTCCTATTTATTGACGATCTGCATTTCATCTTTGAGGAACTTTATGTTCTTTTCATTAGCCCATTTGTTAATTGTGTTGTTTGCTGTTTTGATATACAGCTTCTTGTGTTCTTTAGGTGTTCTGTACATTAATCTTTTGTATATGTTTATGTAGAAAAGAATTTCCCTTACAGAATATACCCTAATTAAAGGGTATGAAATTAGAAGGGGAACTATTTGTAAAGTAGAAGGGGGAACACAGAAATAGTTGAGGAAGACAAAAGAAGAGATGAATATAACCAAAGTACATTATATGTGAATGAAAATGGCACAATGAAACATACTAGTTTATCGTTTAATATATACCATAAATAGCAGAAATAAATACAAATTTACTATTTTAAAACATTCTCCTACCCTCCAAATTATTGCCTTGCTCAGCCATCATCAGACAACCTTACTTTTTCAGTAGATAGGCATGAGCACAGAGACCCACAATTGGATTACATGCAGAGACTAAAATACTTTTAAACAGTGAATCCTAAATGGAATGTTATCATCACACCCTTCCAAGAGGGGTCAGGGAACTATGCAAAAGACAAAGCAGAAACATTGTGATAGCCAGAGGGGATGGATCACACCAAAGAAACTGTTGCTTTCCAGACACAACAGGATTGATGCACACGTGAATCATAGATCCTGTGGCAGCATCACAAGGCCTGTCCAGGTTTAGGCGAAAGTGGACACAAGCTCCCGTCTCTAACTAAGAATCTTTCTCAATTCAATTGAGATATGCTTGCAAAGGAAAAAAAATAATTTTCTACAATGGAGTTCTACAATTAAAGTTAGACACCATGCCTAGAAGTAGATGGCTAGCACAAAATGAACTGAATGGTAATTTTCTAGACTTTTGGTCTCATATCACTTTGATCATTTTTGTCTTACTGGTCTTTTCCTTATGTTACGTTTTCTGATTTTCTGTTTTTATGGTGTGTGTGTTGCTTGTTGTTTTTAAACATTATTTTTGTCATTGTTGATCTTTAAATCTGGTTTGCTACTTGATGTTTGCCTGTTTTCTAAACAGAAAGAAAGTATACAGTTGGAGGGAGGGAGGAAAAATTTTGGAGAAGTTCAGGGAGGAGAACTTTGATCAGAATACATTGTATGAAAAATAATTTTCAATAAAAATCCTACTATCTACTTTATTATAAAGCTTTGGCAATTATTTCCAGCCCTATTCTGTGTCCTCCATTAAATGGAATATTGCAAATAATAAGAAAGGGAACATATTTTGTATCAAAAAGTACCAAAAGTATTTGGAAAAATCTAAATAACATCAATGTTTAAAGTGGTACTTTCAACAGTATATGACTATCAATACAAACAAGTTTGCTTTCAGTTTTTCTAGTGTTCTCAAGCAAAATTTAGGGAAAATATTGTGAAAAGCCATGCCTCCTTTCAGATATCATCACCGGACAAGCAAGTCATGTTGGAACAGATCTACTGTAAACAACAGAGAGCTCAGGAGTGCTGCAGTGTGTGTGAGCTCACGCGGCTTTTTATAGAAATAAGCATAGTAGAAATCTTCCAGTTTTCTCTCTGAACAGATATGTAATCGAGAATGACAAGTGATAACATCACCTTGGAGGAAACTGATTGAGCCTGGAGAGCACACAACACTGAGCTAGAGGATGTGTAAATGAATACTGATGAAGGAGCTTTGATGAGCCACCTGCAGGCACACAGGATTTTTGAAAGACCAGGGAAGAAATTCTTCCTAGATTCTGGAGCTCAAGTAAGTGATCTGTGTATGGATGCTGTTTGAAGACAAGTGTATTTCCTGCCTCTGTAAGTCTAGTCTTATGGTTTTAACTTTAATAGCTAATAGCTAGACAGCTCTTCATTATATGTGGAGCTTATAAATCTGTCAGGAAGTTAAGTCCTTCAAAAGAGAGGGTTTGTTTCCAAATTTCATTATTAAGATGGCAGATGTGGTCTGGTGTGCTCTGAATTTCAGAAATTATACTATTTCCACAGCCTTTTGTAAAAATAAAGAATCAGAGAGAAGGTAGTGGGGCTAGTGTTTTAGACTCGACACTCACCAGTAGAGGTGTATTCAGTTAGTAAGGTCTGCTTACTAACTTTAAGTTATATAGTAAGACATATATGATAAAGTATACACATAAATATTCACCAAAAGATCATGTCAATACTTTGGTTATTTAAAAGGTACTCTTTGTAAAGAGATTCATTAATGTTTAACTTAAATGCAATGAAGCCTGCATTATATTTAAAAGAAATAATTTGTTAGATATATACATATAAGAAATTGCCACCTATGGTCTACATAACTTATAACCGTGACCTCAAAACTGTCTTGTTGAAATTTTGGGACCATTTCCTCCTGTCCCCTTTCTTTGTCCCTAAAAAACCCACTCATATGTTTTTATAATGATTATTTATTTTCTAGACATTTGTGTACGTGCTGTTATACCATATGAGTAAATCTCATCTGACTCAATGCTACCAAATCCTCTAGAGATTGATATCTGACATTTACAGAAATGGTTCGCTCCCCTTAATGATGTATATATTATATGACTAGCCATAGATTGTTTATCCATTTTATTGTCAGAAAAATGGTTATTTTCAGCTACTGGCTTTTAATGTATCAATACTATATACAACACTTATGCACTTTTATTTCTCTTGCAGTTTTCTTTTAAGAATAAATATCCTTAATGAATTCAATCATTAGGTTAATTGTTCTGAAAGTTGTGATGTCGTAATGGAAGGTGATACCAGAATCATACCAGTCACTTAGAGATTACATTTCTTATTATGTCTCCTTGTTTGCTGTAACCTGCTCTTCCAGATAATAAGCCAACCAATCACCTACCCACAGCATGTGTGTACATCATATGATGAAGTAAGGTTATATAACTTGTTTTATAAATGTAAAAAATATATAATTAGCTTTAATGTACTCTAACCACAAAAAGGCCAAGTAGACCTTTCAGTAGCAGAGGGATTTTGATAATCTCCATGGCCATAGGAATTTTCACCTCCTGATCTTGACTCATTTCTAGTACATATGGCTAAGGCTTTAACAAAGTCCTGTATTTCTTTTTAGTATATCTGTTGTTTGAAACTCTTCATAGTTGTTAGTTAGCAGGCTGACTTGGCATGCTAACACAGTGAATAAACTCATATCCATGACTTTAGGGTGATTTGTGTTTACCTAAAATGCAGGATATCAGTTAAGTTTGAAGTACTTTATTCATTTTGATATGGCATATTCAAAGATTCAGTTATATTCATATAAAACTTGATTTCTTTAAAATTAAATTTGAATATGTACAATGCTTTTGCATAAAAGGTTAATTTAGAGTAAAATATGAAGTTTAAATTTAGGAAATGCCAATGTTTTATCTATCATTTATCTATCTATCTATCTATCTATCTATCTATCTATCTATCTATCTAACATCTATCATTATGTCTTTGCTTTATTATTACTTTGAGACTTTTCTGTTTTATATAATAAGTTTTGATCATACTAACCTCCAAAAGCATCCCATTTCCATTCCCTTTTTTCCCCATCTTTATTAACTTGAGTTTACATTTAGATTGTTATTTCCCTTCCCAGTTTCTGGGCCAACATCCCCCTAACCCCTCCACGTCCCCTTCTATATGGGTGTTTCCCTCCCCATCCTCCCCACATTACCACGCTCCCCCCAACAATCATGTTCACTAGGGGTTCAGTCTTGGCAGGACCAAGGACTTCCCCTTCCACTGGTGCTCTTACTAGGCTATTCATTGCTACCTATGCAGTTGGAGTCCAGGGTCAGTCCATGTATAGTCTTTGAGTAGTGGCTTAGTCCTGGAAGCTCTGGTTGGTTGGCATTGTTGTTCATATGGGGTCTCGAGCCACTTCAAGCTCTTCCAGTCCTTTCTCTGACTCCTTCAACGGGGGTCCCGTTCTCAGTTCAGTGGTTTGCTGCTGGCATTCGCCTATGTATTTGCTGTATTCTGGCTGTGTCTCTCAGGAGAGATCTACATCCGGTTCCTGTTGGCCTGCACTTCTTTGCTTCATCTATCTTATCTAATTGAGTGGCTGTATATGTATGGGCCACATGTGGGGCAGGCTCTGAATGGGTGTTCCTTCTGCCTATGTTCTAAATTTTGCCTCCCTATTCCCTCCCAAGGGTCTTCTTGTTCCCCTTTTAAAGAAGGAGTGAAGCATTCACATTTTGGTCATCCTTCTTGAGTTTCATGTGTTCTGTGCATCTAGGGTAATTCGAGCATTTGGGCTAATAGCCACTTATCAATGAGTGCATACCATGTGTGTTTTTCTGTGATTGGGTTACCTCACTCAGGATGATATTTTCCAGTTCCTTCCATTTGCCTATGAATTTCATAAAGTCATTGTTTTTGATAGCTGAGTAATATTCCATTGTGTAGATGGACCACATTTTCTGTATCCTCGGTTGAAGGGCATCTGGGTTCTTTCCAGCTTCTGGCTATTATAAATAAGGCTGCTATGAACATAGTGGAGCATGTGTCTTTGTTATATGTTGGGGCATATGTTGCGTATATGCCCAAGAGAGGTATAGCTGGGTCCTCAGGTAGTTCAATGTCTAATTTTCTGAAGGAACCTCCAGATTTATTTCCAGAATGGTTGTACCAGTCTGCAATTCCACCAACAATGGACTAGTTTTCCTCTTTCTCCACATCCTTGCCTGCATTTACTGTCACCTGAGTTTTTGATCTTAGCCATTAGCACTGGTGTGAGGTGAAATCTCAGGGTTGTTTTGACTTGCATTTCCCTTATGACTAAAGATGTTGAACATTTCTTTAGGTGATTCTCAGCCATTCGGCATTCCTCAGCTGTGAATTCTTTGTTTACCTGTGAACCCCATTTTTTAATAATGTTATTTGTCTCCCTGCGGTCTAACTTCTTGAGTTCTTTGTATATTTTGGATATAAGCCTTTTATCATTTGTAGGATTGGTAAAGATCTTTTCCCAATCTGTTGGTTGCCACTTTGTCCTAACAACGGTGTCCTTTGCCTTACAGAAGCTTTGCAGTTTTATAAGATCCCATTTGTCGATTCTTGATCTTAGAGCATAAGTAATTGGCATTTTGTTCAGGAAATTTTCTCCAGTGCCCATGTGTTCGAGATGCTTCCCCACTTTTTCTTCTATTAGTTTGAGTGTATCTGCTTTGATGTGGAGGTCCTTGATCTACTTGGACTTAAGCTTTGTACAGGGTGATAAGCATGGATCGATCTGCATTCTTCTACATGTTGCCCTCCAGTTGAACCAGCACCATTTGCTGAAAATGCTATCTCTTTTCCATTGGATGATTTTGGCTCCTTTGTCAAAAATCAAGTGCCCATAGGTGTGTGGGTTCATTTCTGGGTCTTCAATTCTATTCCATTGGTCTATCTGTCTGTCTCTGTACGCATACCATGCAGTTTTTATCACTATTGCTCTGTAATACTGCTTGAGTTCAGGGATAGTGATTCCCCCTGAAGTCCTTTTATTGTTGAGGATAGTTTTAGCTATCTTGGGTTTTTTGTTATTCCAGATGAATTTGCAAATTGTTCTGTCTAACTCTCTGAAGAATTGGATTGGTATTTTGATGGGGATTGGATTGAATCTGTAGATCGCATTTGGTAAAATGGCCATTTTTACTATATTAATCCTGCCAATCCATGAGTATGGGAGATCTTTCCATCTTCTGAGGTCTTCTTCAATTTCTTTCTTCAGAGGCTTGAAGTTCTTATCATACAGATCTTTTACTTGCTTGGTTAAAATTACACCACACCGAGGTATTTTATATTATTTGGGACTATTATGAAAGGTGTCATTTGCCTAATTTCTTTCTCGGCTTGTTTCTCTTTTGTGTTAATTTTATACCAAGCCACTTTGCTGAAGGTGTTTATCGGGTTTAGTAATTCTCTGGTGGAACTTTTGGGATCACTTACATATACTATCATATCATCTGCAATTAGTGATATTTTGACTTCTTCTTTTCCAATCTGTATCGCTTTGATCTCCTTTTGTTGTCTGATTGCTATGACTAGACCTTCAAGAACTATATTGAATAAGTAGGGAGAGAGTGGGCAGCCTTGTCTAGTCCCTGATTTTAGTGGGATTGCTTCAAGTTTCTCTCCTTTTAGTTTAATGTTCTCTACTGGTTTCCTGTTATGGCTTTTACTACGTTTAGGTATGGGCCTCGAATCCTGTTCGTTCCAGGGCTTTTGTCATGAAGGGGTGGTGAATTTTGTGAAATGCTTTCTCAGCATCTAATGAAATGATCATGTGGTTTTCTTCTTTCAGTTTGTTTATATAATGGATTACGTTGATGATTTTCCATATCTAACACCATCCCAGCATGCCTGGGATGAAGCCTAGTTGATCATGGTGGATGATTGTTTTGATGTGCTCTTGGGTTCGGTTTGCCAGAATTTTATTGAGTATTTTTGCGTCAATATTCATAAGGGAAATTGGTCTGAAATTCTCTTTCTTTGTTGGGTCTTTGTGTGATTTAGGTGTAAGAATAATTGTGGCTTCCTAGAAGGTATTTGATAGCGCTCCATCCGTTTCAATTTTGTGGAATAGTTTGGATAGTAGTGGTATGAGGTCTTCTATGAAGGTCTGATAGAATTCTGCACTGAACCCATCTGGACCTGGGCTCTTTTTTGTTGGGAGACTTTTAATGACTGATTCTATTTCTTTAGGAGTTATGGGTTTGTTTAAATGGTTTATCTGTTCCTGATTTAACTTCGGTACCTGGTATCTGTCTAGGAAATTGTCCATTTCCTTCAGATTTTCAAGTTTTATGGAATATAGGTTTTTGTAGTAGGCTCTGATGATTTTTTGAATGTCTTCTCATTGTGTAGTTATGTCTCCCTTTTCATTTCTGATTTTGTTAATTTGGACACACTCTCTGTGTCCTCTCATTTGTCTGGCTAAGGGTTTATCTATCTTTGTGATTTTCTCAAAGAGCCAACTTTTGGTTCTGTTGATTCTTTCTGTGGTCTTTTTTGTTTCTACTTGGTTGATTTCAGCTCTGAGTTTGATTATTTCCTGCCTTCTACTTCTCCTGGGTGTATTTGCTTCTTTTTGTTCTAGAGCTTTTAGGTGTGCTGTCAAGCTGCTGATAAATGCTCTCTCCTGTTTCTTTCTTCAGGCACTCAGAGCTATGAGTTTTCCTCTTAGCACAGCTTTCATTGTGTCCCATAAGTTTGGGTATGTTGTACCTTTATTTTTATTAAATTCTAAGAAGTTTTTAATTTCTTTCTTTATTTTTTCCTTAACCAGGTTATAATTGAGTAGAGCATTGTTCAATTTCCACGTATATGTGGGCATTCTTCCCTTATTGTTATTGAAGACCAGCTTTAGCCCGTGGTGGTTTGAGAGGATGCATGGGGCTATTACTATCTTTCTGTATCTGTTGAGGCCTGTTTTATGACCAATTATATGATCAGTTTTGGAGAAAGTACCATGAGGTGGTGAGAAGAAGGTATATCCTCTTGTTTTAGGATAGAATGTTCTATAATTTTCTGTTAAGTCCATTTGTTTCATGACCTCTCATAGTCTGTCTATGTCTCTGTTTAATTTCTGTTTCCATGATCTGTCCATTGATGAGAGTGGGGTGTTGAAATTTCCTACTATTATTGTGTTAGGTGCAATGTGTGCTTTGAGCTTTAGTAAGGTTTCTTTTATGTATGTAAGTGCCCTTGTATTTGGAGGATAGATATTTAGGATTGAGAATACATATTGGTGGATTTTTCCTTTGATGAATATGAAGTATCCTTCCTTATCTTCTTTAATGACTTCTAGTTAAAAATCGATTTTCTTTGATATTAGAATGGGTACTCCAGCTTGCTTCTTCAGACCATTTGCTTCGAAAGTTGATTTCCAGTTTTTCACTCTGAGGTAGTGTCTGTCTTTTTTTCTGAGGTGTGTTTCCTGTAGGCAGCAAAATGCAGGGTCCTCATTGCGTATCCAGTTTGTTAATCTATGTCTTTTTATTAGGGAGTTGAGGCCATTGATGTTGAGAGATAGTAAGGAATAGTGATTATTGCTTCCTGTTATATTCATATTTGGATGTGAGATTATGTTTGTGTGCTTTTCTTCTCTTTGTTTTGTTGCCAAGATGATTAGTTTCTTGCTTTTTCTAGGGTGTAGCTTTCCTTCTTATGTTGGGCTTTTCCATTTATTATCCTTTTTAGGACTGGATTTGTAGAAATATATTGTGTACATTTGATTTTGTCATGGAGTATCTTGGTTTCTCAATCTATGTTAATTGAGAGTTTTGCAGGATACAGTAACCTGGGCTGGCATTTGTGTTCTCTTAGGGTCTCTATGACATCTGTCCAGTATCTTCCTTCTTAGATAGTCTCTGGTGAGAAGTCTGGCGTGATTCTGATAGGTCTGCCTTTATATGTTACTTGACCTTTTTCCCTTACTGCTTTTAATATTCTTTCTTTTTTTTTTTTGGTGCATTTGGTGTTTTCACTATTATGTGACGGGAGGAGTTTCTTTTCTTGTCCAATCTATTTGGAGTTCTGTAGGCTTCTTGTGTTTATGGGCATCTCTTTCTTTAGGTTAGGGAAGTTTTCTTCTATGATTTTGTTGAAGATATTTACTGGTCCTTTGAGCTGGGAGTCTTCACTCTCTTCTATACCTATTATCCTTAGGTTTGATCTTCTCATTGAGTCCTTGATTTCTTGTATGTTTTGGACTAGTAGCTTTTCCATTTTCCATTATTTTTGACTGTTGTGTCGATTATTTCTATGGAATCTTCTTCTCCTGATACTCTCTCTTCCATCTGTTGTATTCTGTTGCTGATGCTTGTATCTATGGCTCCTTGTCTCTTCCTTTGGTTTTCTATATCCACAGTTGTTTCCGTTTGTGCTTTCTTTATTGCTTCTATTTCCATTTTTAATTCCTTCACCTGTTTGATTGTGTTTTCCTGGAATTCTTTCAGGGATTTTTTTGATTCCTCTTTATAGGCTTCTACTTGTTTATTTTTGTTTTCCTGTGTTTCTCTAAGGGAGTTCTTTATGTCTTTCTTGAAGTCCTCCATCATCATGATCAAATGTGATTTTAAATCTAGATCTTGCTTTTCTGGAGTGTTTGGATATTCAGTGTTTGTTTTGGTGGGAGAATTGGGCTCCGATGATGCCATGTATTCTTGGTTTCTGTTGCTTAGTTTCCTGCGCTTGCCTATGGCCATCAGGTTGTCTCTGGTGTTACCTTGTTCTGCTATTTCTGACAGTGGCTAGATTGTCCTATGGGCCCGTGTGTCAGGAGTGCTGAAGACCTGTTTTCCTGTTTTCTTTCAGCCAGTTATGGCAACTGAGTGTTCTGCTTTTAGGCGTGTAGTCTTTCTTGTCTACTGGTCTTCAGTTGTTCCTGTGGGCCTGTGTCCTGAGTTCACCAGGCAGATTGCTTTGAGCAGAAAAGTTGGTCTTACCTGTGGTGCTGCAGCTGAAGTTGCTCATGGGGTGCTGCTTTTTAGCTCCCCCTGAGTGCAGCATCCAGGAAGGCCTGTGCTGCCTTTTCCCTGAGCCCCCGTGCACTGGGGTCCCAGATGGCATTAGGTGTTTTCCTCTGGAGTCAGAAATGTGGGCAGAGTGTAGTCTCTTCTGGCTTCCCAGGCATGTCTGCCCCTGTGTAGCTTTAGCTCTCCCTCCCACGGGATTTGGGTGCGGAGGAGTTTTGACTGGGTCCCTTCAGGTGTGAGTGGTGTCTGGAGCACAGGGGAACTGCTGCTGGAGTGCCCCTATCTTCCAGTTCCCAGAGGCCCTATAGAATTTCCTCTTGGGCCAGGGATGTGGGCAGGGGTGGGCAGTATTGGTGGTCTCTCCCTCTCTGCAGTCTCAGGAATGCTCACCTGTCTGGGCGGTGAACTCTCTCTCCCTAGGGGTTTGGGAGCAGTGAGCTGTGGGCTGGGATCAGTGAGGTTCTTCCATCCCTTTTTTTATCTGTCCACTTTAAGCCTTTCAAGACCAATTTTATGTTACCTAGATTGTCTTGGATGTACAGTCCTCCAATGGAGTGTGGTCAACTTTCTAATCCTTATACTCTTTGAGAAATATAGCACTTTTTTCCAGATGCTACCAATTGCCAATTGTTCTAAGCATAGGGGCGAATTTATGTGCCCAATTTTCTTTTTCATTTGACATGTATTAGGTGTGCACAAGTTATATGCACAGTATCATGGATACATCTGCCCTAGTGTGTGCAGAAGGTGTTTCCTTTTAATCATCTACCATCTTTGATTACTATACTGCTTCTGAACCCCCTTAACGAATGATCCTTGAGCCATGGGAGGGAGAGAAACGAGGAATATACGTTCCTTTAGTGCTAATCATTTTCAGTATCTTATTTTCCACACTTTGGCCAGTTGTAGTTATCTTTCTTAATCACTATCTACTGAAAATACCAGCTCCTGAGATGATGATTAGGAGACATAGTCTGTGAGTGCTAGGATAAATCATTAGGAGTCAATTAAATATTATGTCAGTTTAGCAGCAAACTAAGCTACATTTTTATAGCATATAGTTTCTACTACCCCACTTTAAGTTCTGGGTGGACCACACTACTAACCACTATCCAGGAGCCACCCCAGGTGCATGGATGAAACACACACACACACACACACACACACACACACACACACACACACACACACACTAAATTATTATTTCTTTAATTTTATTTAATCTTTTTTACATTCCAGGTTTTATTTGCCTCCTGGTCTACCCTCTCATTGTTCTATATCCCATACCTCCACCCTACCCTCATCTCTACGAGATGTCCACACCCCCTTCACCCCACCAAACCTTTCTACACACTGGGGCCTCTAGTCTCTTGAGGTTAGGTGCATCCTCCTTGACTGAAACCAGACACAGAAGTCCTCTGCTGTATATGAGTTAAAGGCCTCATATCAGCTAGTGTATGCTTCCTGTTTGGTGGTCCAGTGTCTGAGACATCTTGGGATCCAGGTTTGTTGAGACTGTTGGTCCTCCAACAGGGTTGCCCTCCTCCTTAGCTTCTTATAGCTTTTCCCTAATTCAACCACAGGGGTCAACAGCTTCTGTCCATTATTTGGGCATAAATACCTTCATTTGACTCTTTCAGCTGTTTGTTGGGTCTTACAGAGGGCAGTCATGATGGGTCCCTTTTTGTGAACACTCCATAGCTTCAGTACTAGTGTCAGGCCTTGGGACCTCCCCTTGAGCTGTATCCCACTTTGGCCTGTCACTGGACAAAGTTTTCTTTTTCTTTTCCTGCAGTTTTTGTCCCTGCAGTTCTTTTAGATAGGAACAATTCTGGGTCAGAGTTTGACTGTGGGATGGCAACCCCCTTTCTCACTTGATGCCTGGTCTTTCTGTTGGAGATAGGCTCTACAAGTTCCCTCTCCTCACTGTAGGGCATTTCATCTAAGGTCCTTCCCTTTGAGTCCTGAAAATCTCTTACCTCCCATGTCTCTGGTACATTCTGGAGGATCTCCTACCTCCTGTCTCCTGAGGTTGTCTGTTTCTATTCTTTTTGCTGGCCCTCAGGGCTTCAGTTCTATTACCCCACCTGATCATGTTACCCTCTTCCCTTCCCAGTACCCTTTCCCCACCAGGTCCCTCCCTCCCTCCCCCATTATGTGATTAATTTATTCTCCCTCCCAAGTGGGGTTGAAGCATGCTCACTTGGGCCTTTTGGCTTGTTAAATTTCTAAGTTCTATGGACTTTATCTTGTAAATTCTATCCTTTATTGTGGCTAATATCCATGTATTAGTGAGTACATACCATGCATGCCCTGAGTTATCTCACTCAGGATGATATTTTCTAGTTCCATTCATTTGCCTGCAAAACTCAGGACACCCTCATTCTTAATAGCTGAGCAGTATTCCATTGTATAAATGGACCACATTTTCTGTATCTATTCTTCTGTTGTGGAACATCTGGGTTGTTTCCAGCTTCTGCCTACCACAAACATTAATTTACTTTAATATACGTTTAGCTCAATAGTTGGGGACATCTAAGCCTCACATGGCTAATATGCCCTTACCTTCACTCCCAACTTAACACCTTTGTATCTTCCCTCGGTTTAGTTGCTCAGTTACCTTTACTGCCAGCTTAATACCTCAGCTTAGTTGGGTTTCTAGTCTCCTGCCTGCTACTCTAGGCCCAGATGGAGAAGCGGCCAATGGCTGCTCCATCTGAGATCTCACATGGGTGATCTCTCTCCCTCTCTCTCCCTCTCTCTCTCTCTCTCTCTCTCCCTCTCTCTCTCTGAAGCATGGAGAATCTCTTTTTCTTCCTGTGTCTTCTCGGGAACCTGGAAGTCCTCCCTTTTCTACCCAGCCATTAACCACTAGCATCTTTATTGATTGATCAAGAACCAATTGGGTAACAGGACCTTCAATGTTTCACACACAGACTCCGGATCAAAGCACCAGACCACCTCCCCCAATAGATTTTTCCTAGGGTCTACATCCTGTCTAGCCATACTTGAATCATAAAACACGATGAAATAGAAGACTTTGGGGCAGTGGGTAAATGTATGGAGAAGATATCTCCTAATCAGAATGATGTATGAGGATAGAGACATTCTATCAAACACTGGTAAACCTTAGTATTTAAAAGTAAATATAATAAGCTTGACCATTTTATAGATATGAAGACCATCTATCTATATAGACAATGTAAGCCTTATATCTCGTTGCTTATGACCTCTTTCTGGGATCATTTTCAGATATGATGAAGCCTGAGTTCTCTTACTTTTCTGGATTGTGTGTGTACTTTCTTTTTCTGCAAGTAACAATTTCTTCAGGTAAGAAGCTTATTAGCTTATTTTCATTTACCTTTCCCTTTTAAAATCTTTTCATATTTTCTTTGGCCATTTTATACACATGTATAGTAAATTTAAGTTGTGTTCACTTCCATTCCCCATTCACACTACCTTCCTTCTCTCACTAAAGCCCTTCTTCCATTCAAGTCCCACACTGACACTACTGAAAACAGTGATACTCTATATCCCAGAAACCATTCAGTTCCCATAGACACTCAGGCATGTGTGTGGGCTCTTTATCCCCTCCCTGACCACGATGAAATTTTGACAGATTTGATAATGTGCAGTGATCGTGTCTGTGACCACAGCTGCCATGACTGCATGAGTACAAGGTGTTATATCCAGAGGACTTTTTTCCTGCACTTATTAACATTTCTTCCCTCTTTATTCATTTTGCCTCTCTGCTTCAATGTTTTTAGAGCCTTGAAGGGAATGATATAGCTGTTCAATTTGGAGCAGAGCATCCCTCAATCCCACTATCCTGGCCAGCCATGGGTTTCTGAATTAGGGAACACACCCTGCAACAGGGAACTTCTTTGATGAAGGCATTGCTCGGCACTAATTTTTAGAGGAAGGAACTTGAAGATAACTTGTTTACTTTTTTCTACTCAAAGTTTTGCTGCGCATGGGATCTGAGATTCACTTCTGATGACTCCTTCTGCGTTTGAGGAGCAGAAAGTCATCTTTCCATTGTTATAACAAGTAAAACCCCAGAAATCAGAAAATCATTGTAGCTCCATAAAAGTGAGATGACTAGGAGACCAGGAGCCAAAGCAAATCTCCCCTGTTTTAAATTGTTTCTTTGAGGAATTCCATCACAGTTCCCAGCAAGTGACTTCTTCTAAGGCCTTTATATCCCATAAAATTAAAAAAAAATTACACCAGGCAGATTCTTTCTCCATATGATTGTTTTTAAAGTAGAGAAAGAAATTATTGGTGCTTTCTGCTCTACAATCATTCACAGTATATCTCTAAGGTACAATAAAATAGTATTGTGTTTTCAAAAAGTAAAATATTGATGGACTACAGGGAATATAGCCAGAGCTGAACATTGGATCAGCTAGGTGCAATAGGCAGTATTTAGTATGTATTTTTAAAACAGAGTGTAGAGACAGGAGATTCTTGGCATCAGACTAATTGGTATTCATTGTACTTCCACAGAGAAATGGATGGTAACTACTCCCACAAGACACGTATTAGCTAGAGTAGGAGGCCAGGCTGAGCTCAGCTGTCAGGTGATCCCACCACAGAGTGTGGGGTATATGGAGGTGCGCTGGTTCAGGAGTGGCCATTCCCAACCTGTTTACCTATACAGAGGTGGCCATAGCATGAGTGGAGAAGCTGCTCCTGAATATGCAAATCGTACACAGTTTGTGAAGGAGGCCATTGGAGAAGGCAAAGTGACCCTCCGAATTCATAATATCAGCATTTTGGATGATGGACCTTATCGATGTTCATTTAATGATAGTGGTTTCATTGATGTGGCCAGCATGAACCTCAATGTGACAGGTAAGTTTCTTGTGGAGCACAATGTACAGTGCATTTATGCCCAATAAATTGAAATACCTGCAAATTATGTTGGTGATTTTTGATTTTCTTTTTTTCATATTTAAAATTTTAAGTATTAAAGTTTTATTATTTACCAAAATAATATATATATATTATATATATGTAAGATAACACTGAAACATTGAGGCATCCATATAAACTAATTGCTCTCATCTGCTAGCTCAGTGATATCAATTTGCTTTGAAATTTTTCTTTGATTTTTTGAGATTGCATTAAAGATTACATAATATTCTTCTTCCATTCATTCTCTCCAAATCCTTCCATATATCTCTTATTTGTAGAAATGCTAAGAAGTAATATACCTGGAATATAAGGTAGATTTACTTTTACCTTTGTGAATTCTCCATACTGATTCCCAAATGATTGCACCAGTTTCAGTCCTACCAGAGATGAATCGGGGTTATCAGTTGCCCCCACTCCTTAAGCATTTGGTGGTGTTTTTTTTCTTAATCTCTGCCATTTACATGGAGTAAGATCAAATCTCAAAGATGCTTTGATTTGCATTTCCTAAATTTCTAAGGATGATAAACATTTTTTGAGACTTTACTTACCATTTATTTCTCTTCTTTTGAGAACGTTTGTTCAGGTCCCGGGGTCACTGTTTTGAAAGGGTTTCTTCCTTCCTTCTTTCCTTCCTTCCTTTCTTTCATTTGTGAGTTTTTATTCATTGTTTATATTAATCCCCTGTCAGTTGCATTGCTGACAATGATTCTTCCTCTTCATTTAGTTGATTGTCTCTTTAGGTGTGCAGAAGCCTTTTAGTTTCATCAATTTCCATTTATCAACTATTAACCTTAATTCCTGGGGAAATGGGGTAGTAATAAATGTTTTCTAAACCTCTGTCATGTTGTATGAGGCCTATATTTTTTCTAGTAGTTCCTGGTTTCATGGTTATGTTTTTGATCTACTTGAAATTAGTTTTTGTGCAAAGTGATCAACTCTAGTTTAATTTAATTCTGTATGTGAACATCCAGTTTTCTCAGATCCATTTGTTGAAGCAGGTACTTCAGAAAACATTAAAACTTTAAAGTAATGAGTAAAAATCATATGGCCAACTCAAAAATACACTGTGTAGTGGATAGACATCAAGTGCCAACTGGTTACTGTAACTCGTAAATCAAGTATTGTATTAATTCACTAAAGTTCTGAGATCATAGAACAAACTATTTTTTTTCTTGAAATTGTCAGTTCAACTTCAACACAATATCCTGATTGTACTTTTTCTCATTTTCTCCAGCAGTTGGATTGGAGACAGAGATCCATGTTCAGGCTCCTGATGCTGATGGAGTCATAGTGGAGTGTAATTCAGGAGGGTGGTTCCCAAAACCCCAAATGGAGTGGAGAGATAGTAATGGGGAAACACTTCGACACTCAATGAAATCATATTCACAGGATGAAGCCAGATTTTTCCACATGAAGATGGCTCTTCTCACAAACAGGTTACAGGGCAACATCATTTGCTGTATTTTTAACCCTGTAACAGGTGAAGAGAAGCAAACAAATATCATCCTAGCAAGTGAGTACTCTCATCAGGTTTGACTGTTGATCTGGAAGCATAAAGACAAAATCAAGAAGGCAATAAGCATGAAAAAAGCTTATTATTTTACGGAGTTCCCTTTGGGTTTTAGTAAGCAAGTATTGTCATGAGGTATGATGTCATGAGTATCAGAAGGCAAGTAGACAAAGACAAAGGCAGTCTATAATAAAAACACCTTGATTGACATTGAGAGTTATTTCAGTAGACATAATATTTTTGTGTAAGTTTAACAAGATATGTATTTTTGGTAACTAAGAATGTTGATATATTTATTTAGTTTTATTAATGTTATTTATGCTATTTATATTTTATCTATGTGTTTTATCTACATTCCTATAGATCTAGGAAATGAATATATAATTAACATCATGCTTCTAATTTTTATTTCATTTATTTGTGTGTATGTGTGTGTGTGTGTGCATGTATGTGCACACATGTGAGCATACATGATGAAGCATGTGTAAAGGTCAGAGAATAACTTTCTTGAGTTAATTTTTCTTCTCCCACATTGGGTTTCAGGGTTTAAACTTGGGTCCTCAAGCTTTTGTGGCAAGTAGTTTTACGTACTGCACCCTACACTTAATGATATTTTTACTTTTGTCTATTCATTTATTTTTGATTTTGAGAAAAAATCTCATCCTGAAGTTCTGGCTGGACTGTATCTTGCATCATTTACTAGGCTGGTCTCGAATGTACTCAGATCTGCATGCTGTTGCTCCTAGAGTGCTGGGATGGAAAGTATGTGGCATTGTGCCTGTGGACAACCTGTATGAACGTTTTTTTTCTTTTTCTTTTTTTACATTATGAATCCTAAATGAGTTTAAGCAAAAAAGTTTTATCATTATCATGCAATATTCAGTAGCATTCTTACATCTGAGTGTAGTGCTGAATGATAGACTACAGAATCCAGGAAAATCAGTAAGTAAGTAACATTGTAAGTAACATGTGTTACTAAAGCACAGACTGCTTACTCTTGTCTGTTGTTTGAACGTGTAATATGTGAATACCAAAGATGAATCAGAAAGATTTTGTATATAGTGTATATAAAAATTATCTTTATCTAACAAGGCTCTATTAAGGATGATTCTAGGAGAATGGTGTGGGGGTAACTGTACCTTAGATTTCATTTCTTACTTCATGGAATCTTTTTTTAATATTAAGAGGCTCTCTCTCTCTCTTTCTCTCTCTCTCTCTCTCTCTCTCTCTCTCTCTCTTGCTCTCTCTATCCACTTAGAAGATTAGAAAACAAACAGAAAAATAAATGTTTCCATGTGTATATGTGAATATGTAAGAAATTTTCTGGGATCACAGCAAAATTCATGAATTGAAGGCAGGTATGAAGACATATGCCTGTAAACCCTGAGGTAAGGATGATGGAGGGTTTAAGGACAGTCTAGGGTACAAAGTGAAAACCTGCTGAGAGAGAGAAAGAGAGACACAGAGACAGAGACACAGAGAGATATTCTACAAATTCTGTGGAGATTAGAGATTTCTGCATATATTTTATATGCAGTAAAACATATTTTAGAATGATAACAAGGTGACAAAAATGAATCTGACACAGGGACATTGTATAATGAATACATCATAGACATCAGATTCCAGGACTTTAAGGAGAAGAAGGGTATTTAGGATCAACAATTTCCCAAACCATTGATGTGGTTTATAGTGTTCATATTGGCTTTAAGACATTCTGTCCTTTCTTTTAGATGAACTCTTTTATGAAGACCATATTTGGATGAAAATTTTAGTTATCATTGCATGCATAATACTCTTCATCATCAGCTTTCTTCTACTCATCAGCTGTTTTTGCAGAAGACAAGGTAATTATATGATGAAGGTAGAATAATTAAGAGATCTTTTAAGAAATTTTATTCCAAGTCATGTGAGTGTTAGGCAAAGCTAAATGGTATTGATCTTCCAATGTGATGCTTATCACAAGCAGACTTATGATTATTTTTCATCTTAGAAATGTTGAATTTCATATTGATAACATTGAGATTCCCAAGACATGGGCGTTCTTATGGATTGTGTCTATTGACATGCCTTCTGACCTCTTAGTTCCCATAGTCACTTCTATAGCTCTAAAGGTGTATACAATGAAGTAATAAAATGAATGAAAAATTAAAATTTGAAATTAAAGGAATAATTTCCTTTTTCAGAAGTAGTTCAGTTCAAAATGGAATAGATTCAACTGCTTCAAATATAGATCTCCTAGTAGAGCAACTTTATCTCATTCTGTTTTGCCACTGGTTACAAACCAAACTTTCAGATGGATTTCTGCTAAATAGATCAAGAGGTCATGAGATAGTGACTCCTACCTTTCAGGTTATTGCCTGTAGGCTAGTATAATACAATCATGTGCACCTTGTTGTATATTCTACCTTTCTCTGTTCTAGGATGTGCATCTGGATACGTGTCTAAATGTTTTTGTGTGTTCAACTCGTGGCCAGTTCAAATACTGAATTTCTTATTCTGTACTGGACTACTCTTTGGTATATACTTACCTCACCGGTCCAGAGGTAAATGAGATTAGTAGTGGTGGGATATGCCTTACTTGACCTCATTTTGCTAAAACATTGTTTCCTGGAGACTTAGTTATGTGAGAATTACATCATTACCAGGAGAACCTGTGCTTTTAATGACATCTCACAAGACCATTTTCCAGCATTAAAATTGCAAATGTTAAGGACTAGAGCCACTCTCAGCGATTCCACAATGGTTCTAGCTGTGGTAGGTATCAGAGCTTCCTGCTCTTTCTACCACAAAGAGGGAAACAAAAGCATGGTCAGAAAATATGATCAAGTTCAGTGAATCACTTTTAAGTATTTAAGTATTGGTTTCACTTAACTTTCAGTATGAATCCATGACACCAAGTCAATTTTTACTGACTATTTGGTGCTCACAGTCTACATTGCACCATGATCGATCTTAATTTTTCCCAATGACTTCCACTGCTAATAAATATCCTGAACAAATATGCCCTTTAGGGGAATTTAAGAAACTTTGAAATCTTTCTGTGGGTGCATTTCTAATAAGATGTGGCTATTATCTAAAAGTGAATTAATTATTGATATAATTATGCTAATTGCTTTTGATGCTTTGGCAGCTCTCCGTTATTTAGAGGCTTACAGGGAGATTCATGTAGAGAAGAGTTAACATCAATCAAAGCAAAGAAAATTTTCATTATTTTATTTTATATTTCATTTCATTTTATTATTTTTAGCATGACATCCCAAGCAGAAGTGAGAAATTTAAAGTTATAGGGGTTCCAGCAAGGCTTTCATTATTCCTCTATTTCCCATTATCTTGCTAGATAGGTCCTGTAAAAGAATATATATAGACAGGTATGTCAAACATCTCTATTGAAAATTATAGCATCTAACCTTGGAATTTATGAAACCAAGGGAGAAAAAGAAATCCTTCATTATTGTGCAATTAAAATGAGTACATTGCTATTGAAAATATCAACACACAAATCCAAAGTGGGAATAAACCAAACCAAACCAAACCAAACCAAACTAAACCAAACCAAACCAAACCAAATCCCAAATTCCTCAAAACATCTGCATTCAACTAAATTCTTCTTGCTTCTAAATATTCTGTAGGAGAAAATGTGAGGAGCCAAAGACTAGGACAAAGACCATTTCTGCTTTTGAATTATTCTTGCTTATAAATGATCTTTTGAATTTTCTGAATACACAGAGATTACTTTGGAAAGGATTAAGTGTAAATTGAGCTGGATTATATGTTGAATATATGTGTAATTCTTAAGTAACTACTAAGATGCAAATAATTTGCACATCATTAAAAATAGAAAAGGCAGCACTTGCTATTGAGTTGTGTGTTTCATATGTATTAACTTTGAGTATATATATATACACATATATTCCATATATAGATTACAAATAATTTTCTTGTCCTCCCATTTCAGTAGTTGTCTTTTTACTCAGGTTTATTTTTTTTTTTGTTTTCCAGAAGCTTTTTGTTTCCAGTAGTTTCTCCCAGTTTTGCTTCTTTTGTCTCTGTTTCATTGCAGAGAAAAATGCCAACCATTACATGTTTAATCTGTTGAATTGATATTTTGGTATGTGACGTAATACAGAGGTTTGACATTTTTCTTTTACATGTGGGCATCTAGTTTTCCCAGGACCACTCACTGACAGTAGTATTCTGTTTCCATTGCACATATATGGTGCCTTTGTCAACTTCAATTGATTACAAATAAATGGGTGTGTTTCTAGGCTCTCTGTGCCGTTCCATTGATGAATCCACCTGTTTTTGTGTCAGTGCTGCATTGTTTTCATGCTGTATCATTGCACTGGAGTTTGGAAGTTGGAGGTTTAGTCCAAAGGTATAGAGGTAGCCTAGCAAGCATAATACTCTAGGTTTAGTCCTTGAAGCTGAAAACAAAATTATGTAGTTTGAATTATGACATCCTCAAATTTGAATTTTATGTACAAGATCTTTTGGCCTACTTGGGAATAAATTTCTGGTGCCATATGTGCTTCAGAATTGTATTTGATTTTTGTTTATTAAATTTAAATGTTCTTTTTCTTCAGAGTTTCATACATGACTACTATAATTATATCATTTTCACTTTTTTTCTCCCACTCCAAATCCTCTTGTGGCTCTTCAACCTTTCAAACGTATGAACTCTTATTCATTAATAATTACTGGTTCTTAATATATATGTTTATATACAATACATAAATATAACTTGCTGAGTTTGCTAAGTGCTGCTTATATGTATATGTGTTTAGGGCTAAGCATTTGGTATTTGATAAACTTCTCAGGGGCTTCTCTCTGTAGAAGACTGATTTTTTTCTCTCTGCAGCCAACAATGGCCTGCAGCTCTTAATCTAGGGGTAGGGCCTTGTGGGATTTCTGCCAACTATGTTGGCCCATCAGCTGTTACTCATTGTTCAGATCTTGCTGAAGAGACCATATTGTTGTTGACTTCTTGAGTGCCCCATCTTTCTAACCACTAACAATAGAGGTGTGCATCACAGTACTCACCCCTAATTAAAGACAATTGGTAGCATGCAATGGAATATTAAATGTTATTTTTAAGAAAGTTGACCCTGTTGTACACAGTCTCACTAGTTTCCTAATTTTGTCACCTTCTTTAGTCTCTCTTTCAGATCCCCAGTTTCCTTTATACAACAAATGGATAAAGGACTTGCTATTTGTGATACTTTTTCTGACAGTATTTTTTGTCTTACCAATCATTGCCTTAATATTAAGGCGACTTTCACCCACATGTCTGAATAAACAGTAGAAGAACAAGGATGTCATCATGGACAGCAAACCAGGACTGGGAAAGGCCCATAAAGTCTCAACCCTATATAGAAAACATCCGAGAAAAAGCTGGGAGCAGGAAAGATAATTTCCACAGGAAGGAGCTGCCAACTGATTGTCCAGTGTCAAAACATTAGCCCTGAAAACATACATAAAAGTCACATTATGCAAGCTGAACAGGTTATTTTGGGAATATATATTATTACATTTATTATATGTACATTATATATCCACATGTGTATTATATGCATGCAATAAAATTATTTAAAAAAGAGGTCATGGACTTAATGCTTAGGGATGGTTGTATGGCAAGGTTTGAAGGGAAGAAAGTGAAAAGATTATTATAATTAAATTATAATTTCAAATGTTAACAAAAATCTTACTAAAAATGAGAAAAGTCATGACTGAGATATTCTACTTGTATAGATTTAATTACATCTTTAAAAAATATTATTAATTTTTAATTAATTCACTTTACATCCCACTCACTGCCCTCATCTTTTCACCCCTCCCACAATCCTTCCCCCATACCTCCTTCTCCTTTGAGCTGGTGCTCCCCTCTCCCGATGTCTACCCACTTTGGAACTTCAAGGTTCTGCAGGGTTAGGCACTTCCTCTCTCATTGAGACCAAACAATGCAGCCTGGCTAGAAGACCTTATCTCATGAACAGGTAACAGCTTTTAGGATACCCTCTCCACAGTTGTTCAGAAACCAGATGAAGACCAAGCTGCACATATGCTACATATGTGCAGGAAGGCCTAGGTCCAGTGTATATTCTTTGGTTGGTGGTTCAGACTCTGAGAGCTCCAAGAATCTAGGTTAGCTGACTTTGTTGGTCTTCCTGTGGAGTTCCTTTCCTCTTCAGAGGAACACTCATTCCTCTTCTTTCATGAGAGTCTCCAGCTCCACCCACTGCTTGGCTATGGGTATATATATCTGTCAGAGTCAGCTTCTGGGTGGAGCCTCTCAGAGGACATTTTGCTCCTGTCTGCAAACATAGTAGAGTATCATTATTAGTGTTAGGGATTGGTGCTTGCCCATGGGATGTGTCTCAAGTTGGGCCAGGTATTGGTTGGCCGTTTCCTCAGTCTCTGCTCCATCCCCTATGCTGGCATTTCTTTTTTTTTGGGGGGCGGGTTCTTAAATTTTCATTATTTATGAATCATTTTATTTGTTTATATTTCAAATATTATCCTCTTCCCAATATCCCCTCCATGCACCCTCCACCCCTTCCCCCTTCCCTTTGCCTCTAAGAGGGTACTCCCCCCACCTATTCACCCACTCCCACCTCACCCCCTATAATCCCCCTACTCTGATGCATCAGGCTTTCACAGGACCAAGTGCCTCCCCTCCCACTGATGCCAGATGAGGCAATCCTCTGCTACAAATGTAACTGGAGCCATGGACCCATCCATGTGTACTCTTTGCTTGGTGGTTTAGTGCTAGGGAGCTCTGAGGGGTTCAGTTAATTGATACTGTTGTTCTTCCTATGGGGTTGCAATTCCCTTCTGCTCCTTTAATCTTTCCCCTAACTCTTCCATTGGGGTCCCCAGCCTTATTCCAGTGGTTGGATGTATCTGCATCTGTCTTAGTCAGGTGCTGGCAGAACCCCTCAGAGGACAGCCATACCATGCTCCTATTTGTAACACATCTTGGCATCAGCAATCATGTTTGGGTTTGGCATTTACAGATGGAATGGATCACATGGTGGGGAGGTCTTGAATGGCCATCCTTTAGTCTTTGTTCCATTTTGTCCTTGCATTTCCTTTAGACAGGGGCAATTCTGAGTTAAAAATTTTTTGATAGGTGGGTGGCCCCATCTCTCCACTGAAGATCATGCTGGAGGTGGTCTTTAGGTTCTATCTCCCCACTGTTGGGTATTTCCACTAAGGTAATCCTCATTAGGTACTGGGAGCCTCTCACATCCTTGATGTCTGGGACTAATTAAAAAGTGAGGTATGAAGCTAAACAAAAAATTCTCAACTGAGGAAATGGCCAAGAAACACTTAAAGAAATGATCAACTTCATTAGTCATCAAGGAAATGCAAGTCAAAACAATCCCGAGATTTCACCTTACACGTCAGAATGGCTAAGATTAAAAACTGAGGTGCCAACAGATGCTGGTAAGGATATGGAGAAAGAAGAATACTCCAGTTGCTGGTGGGATTGCAAGCTGGTACAACCACTTTAAATCAATCTGGTGGTGTCTCAGAGAATTTGGAATAGCTTTACCAAAAGACCCAGCTATACCACTCCTGGTCATGTACCCAAAAGATACTCCAAAACATAACAAGGACATGTGCTCCAACATCTTCTTAGCAGCCTTCTTTATAATACATGCCTGCATTTCTTATAGACCGGATAAATTTTGTGTTAAAAGTTTTGTGGTACATCTACACAATGGAATATTACTCAGCTATCAAAAACAATGACTTTATGAAATTCATGGGCAAATGGATGGAACTGGAAAATATCATCCTGAGTGATGTACCCCAATCACAGAAAAACACACATGGTGTGCACTCATTGATAAATGGTTATTAGCCCAAATGCTTGACTCTCATTTAGAAGGGGGATAAAATAGTCATAATAGGCAGATGGAGGGAGTAGTTTACACTTTAAATAGGACCTCATTTTATTAACCATTGCTATCTAAGGTTCTGCCTGCTCCTGAAGCAAAACAAGATATATGAAGAATATGGGCTTTATTTAAGTAATGTATTAGTAATCTAATGGAAAATTTCAGGTTTCTCTTTCATGAATGACTTGTACTTTACTGCAAGTATGTCATCATAGAGAATTCAGGCTTATATTTTTTATGGTGTCTTTTCATAAGTAATTCACAGGGTCATTACTGTGCATCCGAGGTGGTTTTTTTTTTCTTTCTTTTTTTTTTTTATTTATTAACTTGAGTATTTCTTATATACATTTCGAGTGTTATTCCCTTTCCCGGTTTCCGGGCAAACATCCCCCTCCCCCCTCCCCTTCCTTATGGGTGTTCCCCTCCCAACCCTCCCCCCATTGCCGCCCTCCCCCCATAGACTAGTTCACTGGGGGTTCAGTCTTAGCAGGACCCAGGGCTTCCCCTTCCACTGGTGCTCTTACTAGGATATTCATTGCTACCTATGGGGTCAGAGTCCAGGGTCAGTCCATGTATAGTCTTTAGGTAGTGGCTTAGTCCCTGGAAGCTCTGATTGCTTGGCATTGTTGTACTTTTGGGGTCTCGAGCCCCTTCAAGCTCTTCCAGTTCTTTCTCTGATTCCTTCAATAGGGGACCTATTCTCAGTTCAGTGGTTTGCTGCTGGCATTCGCCTCTGTATTTGCTGTATTCTGGCTGTGTCTCTCAGGAGAGATCTACATCCGGCTCCTGTCGGTCTGCACTGCTTTGCTTCATCCATCTTGTCTAATTGGGTGGCTGTATATGTATGGGCCACATGTGGGGCAGGCTCTGAATGGGTGTTCCTTTAGTCTCTGTTTTAATCTTTGCCTCTCCCTTCCCTGCCAAGGGTATTCTTTTTCCTCATTTAAAGAAGGAGTGAAGCATTCACATTTTGATCATCCGTCTTGAGTTTCGTTTGTTCTAGGGATCTAGGGTAATTCAAGCATTTGGGCTAATAGCCACTTATCAATGAGTACATACCATGTATGTCTTTCTGTGATTGGGTTAGCTCACTCAGGATGATATTTTCCAGTTCCAACCATTTGCCTACGAATTTCATAAACTCGTTGTTTTTGATAGCTGAGTAATATTCCATTGTGTAGATGTACCATATTTTCTGTATCCATTCCTCTGTTGAAGGGCATCTGGGTTCTTTCCATTTTCTGGCTATTATAAATAAGGCTGCGATGAACATAGTGGAGCACGTGTCTCTTTTATATGTTGAGGCATCTTGTGGGTATATGCCCAAGAGAGGTATAGCTGGATCCTCAGGCAGTTCAATGTCCAATTTTCTGAGGAACCTCCAGACTGATTTCCAGAATGGTTTTACCAGTCTGCAATCCCACCAACAATGGAGGAGTGTTCCTCTTTCTCCACATCCTCGCCAGCATCTGCTGTCACCTGAGTTTTTGATCTTAGCCATTCTCACTGGTGTGAGGTGAAATCTCAGGGTTGTTTTGATTTGCATTTCCCTTATGACTAAAGATGTTGAACATTTCTTTAGGTGTTTCTCAGCCATTCGGCATTCCTCAGCTGTGAATTCTTTGTTTAGCTCTGAACCCCATTTTTTAATAGGGTTATTTGTTTCCCTGCGGTCTAACTTCTTGAGTTCTTTGTATATTTTGGATATAAGGCCTCTATCTGTTGTAGGATTGGTAAAGATCTTTTCCCAATCTGTTGGTTGCCGTTTTGTCCTAACCACAGTGTCCTTTGCCTTACAGAAGCTTTGCAGTTTTATGAGATCCCATTTGTCGATTCTTGATCTTAGAGCATAAGCCACTGGGGTTTTGTTCAGGAAATTTTTTCCAGTGCCCATGTGTTCCAGATGCTTCCCTAGTTTTTCTTCTATTAGTTTGAGTGTGTCTGGTTTGATGTGGAGGTCCTTGATCCACTTGGACTTAAGCTTTGTACAGGGTGATAAGCATGGATCGATCTGCATTCTTCTACATGTTGCCCTCCAGTTGAACCAGCACCATTTGCTGAAAATGCTATCTTTTTTCCATTGGATGGTTTTGGCTCCTTTGTCAAAAATCAAGTGACCATAGGTGTGTGGGTTCATTTCTGGGTCTTCAATTCTATTCCATTGGTCTATCTGTCTGTCTCTGTAACAATACCATGCAGTTTTTATCACTATTGCTCTGTAATACTGCTTGAGTTCAGGGATAGTGATTCCCCCTGAAGTCCTTTTATTGTTGAGGATAGCTTTAGCTATCCTGGGTTTTTTGTTATTCCAGATGAATTTGCAAATTGTTCTGTCTAACTCTTTGAAGAATTGGATTGGTATTTTGATGGGGATTGCATTGAATCTGTAGATCGCTTTTGGTAAAATGGCCAATTTTACTATATTAATCCGGCCAATCCATGAGCATGGGAGATCTTTCCATCTTCTGAGGTCTTCTTCAATTTCTTTCCTCAGTGTCTTGAAGTTCTTATTGTACAGATCTTTTACTTGCTTGGTTAAAGTCACACCGAGGTACTTTATATTATTTGGGTCTATTATGAAGGGTGTCGTTTCCCTAATTTCTTTCTCGGCTTGTTTCTCTTTTGTATAGAGGAAGGCAACTGATTTATTTGAGTTAATTTTATACCCAGCCACTTTGCTGAAGTTGTTTATCAGCTTTAGTCGTTCTCTGGTGGAACTTTTGGGATCACTTAAATATACTATCATGTCATCTGCAAATAGTGATATTTTGACCTCTTCTTTTCCGATCTGTATCCCCTTGATCTCCTTTTGTTGTCTGATTGCTCTGGCTAGAACTTCAAGAACTATATTGAATAAGTAGGGAGAGAGTGGGAAGCCTTGTCTAGTCCCTGATTTTAGTGGGATTGCTTCAAGTTTCTCTCCATTTAGTTTAATGTTAGCAACTGGTTTGCTGTATATGGCTTTTACTATGTTTAGGTATGGGCCTTGAATTCCTATTCTTTCCAGGACTTTTATCATGAAGGGGTGTTGAATTTTGTCAAATGCTTTCTCAGCATCTAATGAAATGATCATGTGGTTCTGTTCTTTCAGTTTGTTTATATAATGGATCACGTTGATGGTTTTCCGTATATTAAACCATCCCTGCATGCCTGGGATGAAGTCTACTTGATCATGGTGGATGATTGTTTTGATGTGCTCTTGAGTTCGGTTTGCCAGAATTTTATTGAGTATTTTTGCGTCGATATTCATAAGGGAAATTGGTCTGAAGTTCTCTTTCTTTGTTGTGTCTTTGTGTGGTTTAGGTATAAGAGTAATTGTGGCTTCGTAGAAGGAATTCGGTAGGGCTCCATCTGTTTCAATTTTGTGGAATAGTTTGGATAATATTGGTATGAGGTCTTCTATGAAGGTTTGATAGAATTCTGCACTAAACCCGTCTGGACCTGGGCTCTTTTTGGTTGGGAGACCTTTAATGACTGCTTCTATTTCCTTAGGAGTTATGGGGTTGTTTAACTGGTTTATCTGTTCCTGATTTAACTTCGATACCTGGTATCTGTCTAGGAAATTGTCCATTTCCTGAAGATTTTCAAGTTTTGTTGAATATAGGTTTTTATAGTAAGATCTGATGATTTTTTGAATTTCCTCTGAATCTGTAGTTATGTCTCCCTTTTCATTTCTGATTTTGTTAATTTGGACGCACTCTCTTTGTCCTCTCGTTAGTCTGGCTAAGGGTTTATCTATCTTGTTGATTTTCTCAAAGAACCAACTTTTGGTTCTGTTGATTCTTTCTATGGTCCTTTTTGTTTCTACTTGGTTGATTTCAGCTCTGAGTTTGATTATTTCCTGCCTTCTACTCCTCCTGGGTGTATTTGCTTCTTTTTGTTCTAGAGCTTTTAGGTGTGCTGTCAAGCTGCTGACATATGCTCTTTCCTGTTTCTTTCTGCAGGCACTCAGCGCTATGAGTTTTCCTCTTAGCACAGCTTTCATTGTGTCCCATAAGTTTGAGTATGTTGTATCTTCATTTTCATTAAATTCTAAAAAGTTTTTAATTTCTTTCTTTATTTCTTCCTTGACCAGGTTATCATTGAGTAGAGCATTGTTCAATTTCCACGTATATGTGGGCATTCTTCCCTTATTGTTATTGAAGACCAGTTTTAGGCCGTGGTGGTCCGATAGCACGCATGGGATTATTTCTATCTTTCTGTACCTGTTGAGGCCCGTTTTTTGACCAATTATATGGTCAATTTTGGAGAAAGTACCATGAGGAGCTGAGAAGAAGGTATATCCTTTTGCTTTAGGATAGAATGTTCTATAAATATCCGTTAAGTCCATTTGGCTCATGACTTCTCTTAGTCTGTCTACATCTCTGTTTAATTTCTGTTTCCATGATCTGTCCATTGATGAGAGTGGGGTGTTGAAATCTCCCACTATTATTGTGTGAGGTGCAATGTGTGTTTTGAGCTTTAGTAAGGTTTCTTTTACGTATGTAGGTGCCCTTGTATTTGGGGCATAGATATTTAGGATTGAGAGTTCATCTTGGCGGGTTTTTCCTTTGATGAATATGAAGTGTCCTTCCTTATCTTTTTTGATGACTTTTAGTTGGAAATTGATTTTATTTGATATTAGAATGGCTACTCCAGCTTGCTTCTTCTGACCATTTGCTTGGAAAGTTGTTTTCCAGCCTTTCACTCTGAGGTAGTGTCTGTCTTTGTCTCTGAGGTGTGTTTCCTGTAGGCAGCAGAATGCAGGGTCCTCGTTGCGTATCCAGTTTGTTAATCTATGTCTTTTTATTGGGGAGTTGAGGCCATTGATATTGAGAGATATTAAGGAATAGTGATTATTGCTTCCCGTTATATTCATATTTGGATGTGAGGTTATGTTTGTGTGCTTTCATTCTCTTTGTTTTGTTGCCAAGATGATTAGTTTCTTGCTTCTTCTAGGGTATAGCTTGCCTCCTTA
The DNA here is from genome assembly GCF_021556685.1 of Rattus norvegicus. NCBI lineage: Eukaryota > Metazoa > Chordata > Mammalia > Rodentia > Muridae > Rattus > Rattus norvegicus. The sequence goes on from NC_141538.1 coordinate 132,699,347, forward strand.
TGTTGGGCTTTACCATTTATTATCCTTTGTAGTGCTGGATTTGTAGAAAGATATTGTGTAAATTTGGTTTTGTCATGGAATATCTTGGTTTCTCCATCAATGTTAATTGAGAGTTTTGCTGGATACAGTAACCTGGGCTGGCATTTGTGTTCTCTTAGGGTCTGTATGACGTCAGTCCAGGATCTTCTGGCCTTCATAGTTTCTGGCGAGAAGTCTGGTGTGATTCTGATAGGTCTCCCTTTATATGTTACTTGACCTTTTTCCCTTACTGCTTTTAATATTCTTTCTTTATTTTGTGCGTTTGGTGTTTTGACAATTATGTGACGGGAGGTGTTTCTTATCTGGTCCAATCTATTTGGAGTTCTGTAGGCTTCTTGTATGTCTATGGGTATCTCTTTTTTTTAGGTTAGGGAAGTTTTCTTCTATGATTTTGTTGAAGATATTTACTGGTCCTTTGAGCTGGGAGTCTTCACTCTCTTCTATACCTATTATCCTTAGGTTTGATCTTCTCATTGAGTCCTGGATTTCCTGTATGTTTTGGACCAGTAGCTTTTTCCGCTTTACATTATCTTTGACAGTCGTGTCAATGATTTCTATGGAATCTTCTGCTCCTGAGATTCTCTCTTCCATCTCTTGTATTCTGTTGGTGAAGCTTGTATCTACAGTTCCTTGTCTCTTCTTTTGGTTTTCTATATCCAGGGTTGTTTCCATGTGTTCTTTCTTGATTGCTTCTATTTCCATTTTTAATTCCTTCAACTGTTTGATTGTGTTTTCCTGGAATTCTTTCAGGGATTTTTGTGTCTCCTCTCTATGGGCTTCTACTTGTTTATTTATGTTTTCCTGGAATTCTTTCAGGGATTTTTGCGATTCCTCTCTTTAGGCTTCTACTTGTTCTCTAAGGGAGTTCTTCATGTCTTTCTTGAAGTCCTCCAGCATCATGATCAAATATGATTTTGAAACTAGATCTTGCTTTTCTGGTGTGTTTGGATATTCCGTGTTTGCTTTGGTGGGAGAATTGGGCTCCGATGATGCCATGTAGTCTTGGTTTCTGTTGCTTGTGTTCCTGCACTTGCCTCTCGCCATCAGATTATCTCTAATGTTACTTTGTTCTGCTATTTCTGACAGTGGCTAGACTGTCCTATAAGCCTGTGTGTCAGGAGTGCTGTAGACCTGTTTTCCTCTCTTTCAGTCAGTTATGGGGACAGAGTGTTCTGCTTTCGGGCGTGTAGTTTTTCCTCTCTACAGGTCTTCAGCTGTTCCTGTGGGCCTGTGTCTTGAGTTCACCTGGCAGCTTTCTTGCAGCAGAAATTTTGGTCTTACCTGTGGTCCTGAGGCTCAAGTTCGCTCGTGGGGTGCTGCCCAGGGGCTCTCTGCAGAGGCAGCAACCAGGAAGACCTGTGCCGCCCCTTCCGGGAGCTTCAGTGCACCAGGGTTCCAGATGGTCTTTGGCTTTTTCCTCTGGCGTCCGAGATGTGTGTGCAGGGAGCAGTCTCTTCTGGTTTCCCAGGCTTGTCTGCCTCTCTGAAGGTTTAGCTCTCCCTCCCACAGGATTTGGGTGCAGAGAACTGTTTATCCAGTCTGTTTCTTTCAGGTTCCGGCGGTGTCTCAGGCGCAGGGGTCCTGCCGCTCCTGGGCCCTCCCCCACGGGAGCCCAGAGGCCTTATACAGTTTCCTCTTGGGCTAGGGATGTGGGCAGGGGTGAGCAGTGTTGGTGGTCTCTTCCGCTCTGCAGCCTCAGGAGTGCCCACCTGACCAGGCGGTTGGGTCTCTCTCTCACCGGGTCTGGGAGCAGAGAGCTGCTGCGGGCCGGGATCTGCGGGTGTGGGACTTCCGGTAAACACAGAACGTGCCCGGTCCTAGAGAAATTCTGCTTCCGTGTGTCCCAAGCTCACCAGGCAGCTTTCTTGCAGCAGAAATTTTGGTCTTACCTGTGGTCCCGAGGCTCAGGTTCGCTCGTGGGGTGCTGCCCAGGGGCTCTCTCCCGAGGTGGTTTTTTAATACTTCTCTTTTAACATATAGAGAAATTTTAATACTTACTATCTGATCATCTTCTAAAGAAACAGCTTTTTATATAGATTACTTTACACTGCTCTTATGTATTCCATTTACTGATAATTATTGTTTTAATCTTTATTGAGCCTTATTTACACCTTTTCCTCATTTATGTCTTTTTTTATTGCTGTAAAGAGACATCATTACCAAGGCAAGTTATAGAAGAATGTGTTTATTGGGGCTTGCTTCTAGTTTCAAGGGTAAACCTATAACCATTATGTGGTCTGCAATTTAAAGCAGACAGGCATGATGCTGGAGCAGTGGCATAGAGTTTACATCTTATCCACAAGTTGGAGAGAAGGGAAATAGACAGAGAGACAGATAGGGTCTATTGTATTAGGTGTTATGTTTAATATGGAAGTATTTTAATATCTTGGAGAAGTTCTTCATTGTCTTATGTAAGTGTCAAAATATTATTTCAAGGAATTTAAATATTTGTATATTTTTGTATCTATGAGGATCCTGGAACTAACTTTTCATGGATACAAATGGATGGCTACATATTCATCATTTAACCACTAAATATCAATGGCTGGTAATATGTTTAAAAGTAAGAGCTAACTAGATATTATAACTTACTAGATATAAATGTATGACATTCTCACATTTTTGTTTTCTTTATTAAAGCCTTGGAGCTGGTGAAAAAGCTCATCAGGTAAAAGTGATTGCTACTAAATCTATAGACCCGAGTTTGATCCCTGAAATGCACATGGTAGAAAGCTAATTCTCTCAAGTTGTGCTTTTACCTCCATATGTATACTATGGTATATGTGTGTGAAACACACACACACACACACACACACACACACACCCACACACACACATACACACACACACACATGTACACACTAAATAAATAAATAGACTACACTCTGCCCACATTTCTGACTCCAGAGGAAAACACCTAATGCCATCTGGGACCCCAGTGCATGGGGGACCCCGGGAAATGGCAGCACAGGCCCTCCTGGTTGCTGCCCTCTCAGAGAGCTCAAAAGCAGCCCCCCCCCATGAGCAACTTGAGCCACGGGACCACAGGTAAGACCAACTTTTCTGCTCCAAGCGACCTGCCTGGTGGACTCAGGACACACAGAGGCAAAATTCTTCTGGGATTGGACACTTCCTGTTTTTAACTGGATCCCCAACCTCGCTGATCCCGACCCACAGCTCACTGCTCCCAAACCCCTTGGGAGAGAGAGCTCACCGGCCGGACAGTTGGGCACTCCCGAGACTGCAGAGTGGGAGAGACCACCATTACTGCCCACTCCTGCCCACATTCCTGGCCCAAGAGGAAACTGTATAGGGCCTCTGGGAACCAGAAGATAGGGGCACTCGAGTGGCAGGTCCCCTGAAGTCCAGATACCGCCCAGACCTGAAGGGACAGGATCAACAGTTCTCTGAACCCAAATCCCATGGGAGGGAGAGCTAAACCTTCAAAGGGGAGACACGCTAGGGAAGCCAGAAGAGACTACACTCTGCCCACATTTCTGACTCCAGAAGAAAACACCTAATGCCATCTGGGACCCCAGTGCATGGGGCCCCCGGGAAAAGGCAGCGCTAGCCTTCCTGGTTGCTGCCCTCACGGAGAACTCAAAAGCAGTGCCCCATGAGCAACTTCAGCTGCAGTACCACAGGTAAGACCAAGGACTCTGCTCAAAGCAACCTGCCTGGTGAACTCAGGACACAGGCCCACAAGAACAGCTGAAGACCAGTAGACAGGAAAGTCTACACGCCTGAAAGCAGAACACTCTGTTTCCATAAATAACTGAAAGAAAACAGGAAAATAGGTCGAAAGCACTCCTGACACACAGGCTTATAGGATGGTCTAGAAATAGCAGAAAAAGGTAACACCAGTGATAATCTGAGAGGCAAGCACAGGAACCCAAGCAACAGAAAGCAAGAATACATGGCATCATCGGAACCCAATTCTCCCACCAAAACAAACACTGAATATCCAAACACTCCAGAAAAGCAAGATCTAGATTTAAAATCACATTTGATCATGATGATGGAGGACTTCAAGAAAGACATAAAGAACTCCCTTAGAGAAATGCAGGAAAACAAAAATAAACAAGTAGAAGCCTATAAAGAGGAATCACAAAAATCCCTGAAAGAATTCCAGGAAAACACAAACAGGTGAAGCAATTAAAAATGGAAATAGAAGCAATAAAGAAAGCACAAAGGGAAACAACCATGGATATAGAAAAACAAAGGAAGAGACAAGGAGCCGTAAATACGAGCATCACTAACAGAATATAAGAGATAGAAGAGAGAGTATCAGGAGCAGAAGATTCCATAGAAATCATCCACACAATGGTCAAAGATAATGTAAAACGGAAAAAGCTACTGGTCCAAAACATACAGGAAATCCAGGACTCAATGAGAAGATCAAACCTAAGGATAATAGGTATAGAAGGGAGTGAAGACTCCCAGCTCAAAGGACCAGTAAATCTTCAACAAAATCATAGAAGAAAACTTCCCTAACCTAAAGAAAGAGATGCCCATGAACATACAAGAAGCGTACAGAACTCCAAATAGATTGGACCAGAAAAGAAACCGTAACCATCACATAATAGTCAAACCACCAAATGAACAAAACAAAGAAAGAATATTAAAAGTAGTAAGGGAAAGAGGTCAAGGAACATATAAAGGCAGACCTATCAGAATCACACCGGACATCTCACCAGAGACTATGAAAGCCAGAAGATCCTGGACAGATGTCATAGAGACCCTAAGAGAACACAAATGCCAGTCCAGGTTACTGTATCCAGCAAAACTCTCAATTAATATAGATGGAGAAACCAAGATATTCCATGAGAAAATCAAATTTACACAATATCTTTCTCCAAATCCAGCTTTACAAGCGATAATAAATGGTAAAGCCCAACATAAGGTTGCAAGCTATGCCCTAGAAAAAGCAAGAAACTAATCATCTTGGCAACAAGACAAAGAGAAGAAAAGCACACAAACATAACGTCACATCCAAATACGAATATAACAGGAAGCAATAATCACTACTCCTTAATATCTGTCAACATCAATGGCCTCAACTCCCCAATAAAAAGACATAGATTAACAAACGGGATACGCAATGAGGACCCTGCATTCTGCAGCCTACAGGAAACACAACTCAGAGACAAAGACAGACACTACCTCAGAGTGAAAGGCTGGAAATCAACTTTCGAAGCAAATGGTCTGAAGAAGCAAGCTGGAGTAGCCATTCTAATATCAAATAAAATTGATTTTCAACTAAAAGTCATCAAAAAAGTTAAGGAAGTACATGGCATATTCATCAAAGGAAAAATCCACCAAGATGAACTCTCAATCCTAAATATCTATGCTCCAAATACAAGGGCACCTACATACATAAAAGAAACCTTACTAAAGCTCAAAGCACACATTGCACCTCACACAATAATAGTAGGAAATTTCAACACCCCACTCCCATCAATGGACAGATCATGGAAACAGAAATTAAACAGAGACATAGACAGACTAAGAGAAGTCATGAACGAAATGTACTTAACAGATATTCATAGAACATTCTATCCTAAAATAAAAGGATATACCTTCTTCTCACCACCTCATGGTATTTTCTCCAAAATTGACCATATAATTGGTCATAAAACAGGCCTCAACAGATACAGAAAGATAGTAATAATCCCATGTGTCCTATCAGACCACCATGGGCTAAAGCTGTTCTTCCATAACAATAAGGGAAGAACGCCCACATATACATGGAAGTTGAACAATGTTCTACTCAATGATAACCTGGTCAAGGAAGAAATAAAGAAAGAAATTAAAGATTTCTTAGAATTTAATGTAAAGCAAGATACAACATACCCAAACTTATGGGACACAATGAAAGTTGTGCTAAGGGGAAAACTCATAGCTCTGATTGACTGCAGAAAGAAAGAGGAGAGAGCATGTATCAGCAGCTTGACCTCACACCTAAAAGCTCTAGAAAAAATAGAAGCAAATACACGCAGGAGGAGTAGAAGGCAGGAATTAATAAAACTCAGAGCTGAAATCATCCAAGTAGAAACAAAAAGAACCATAGAAGGAATCAACAGAATCAAAAGTTGGTTCTTTGAGAAAATAAACAAGATAGACAAACCCTTAGCCAGCCTAACGTGAAGACACAGAAACTTTGTCCAAATTAACAAAATCAGAAATGAAAAGGGAGACCTAACTACAGAATCAGAGGAAATTAAAAAAATCATCAGATCCTACTACAAAAGCCTATATTCAACAAAACTTGAAAATCTGCAGGAAATGGACAATTTCCTAGACCGATACCAGGGACTGAAGTTAAATCAGGAACAGATAAATCATTCAAACAACCCCATAACTCCTTACGAAATAGAAGCAGTCATTAAAGGTCTCCCAACCAAAAAGAGCCCAGGTCCAGATGGGTTCAGTGCAGATTTCTATCAGACCTTCATAGAAGATCTCATACCAATACTATCCAAACTATTCCACAAAATTGAAACAGATGGAGCACTACCGAATTCCTTCTATGAAGCCACACATTATACCTAAACCTCTTATACCTAAACCACACAAAGACCCTACAAAGAAAGGGAACTTCAGACCAATTTCCCTTATGAATATCGACGCAAAAATGCTCAATAAAATTCTGGCAAACCGAATCCAAGAGCACATCAAAACAATCATCCACCATGATCACGTAGGCTTCATCCCAGTCATGCAGGGATGGTTTCGTATACAGAAAACCATCAACGTAATCCATTACATAAACAAACTGAAAGAACAAAATCACATGATCATTTCATTAGATGTTGAGAAAGCATTTGATAAAATTCAACACCCCTTCCTGATCAAAGTCCTGGAAAGAATAGGAATTCAATGCCCATACCTAAACATAGTAAAAGCCATATACAGCAAACCAGTAGCTAACATTAAACTAAATGTAGAGAAACTTGAAGCAATCCCACTAAAATCAGCAACTAGACAAGGTTGACCACTCTCTTCCTACTAATTCCATATCGTTCTTGAAGTTCAAGTCAGAGCAATCAGACTACAAAAGGAGATAAAGGGGATACAGATTGGAAAAGAAGTCAAAATATCACTATTTGCAGAGGATATGATAATATATTTAAGCGATTCCAAAAGTTACACTAGAGAACTACTAAACCTGATATACACCTTTAGCAAAGTGGCTGGGTATAAAATTAACTCAAATAAATGAGTAGCCTTCATCTACACAAAAGAGAAACAAGCCAAGAAAGAAATTAGAGAAATGACACCCTTCATAATAGTCCCAAATAATATAAAATACATCAGTGTGACTTTAACCAAGCTAGTAAAACATCTATATGGACTATAGATGGACTGACCCTGGGATCCAACCTCATAGGTAGCAATGTATAGCCTAGTAAGAGCACAAGTGGAAGGGGAAGCCCTTGTTCCTGCTAAGACTGAACCCCCAGTGAACGTGATTGTTGGGGGGGGCAGTAATGGGAGGAGGATGGGGAGGGGAACACCCATATAGAAGGGGAGGGGTAGAGGTTAGGCGAATGTTTGCCCGGAAACCAGGAAAGGGAATGACTATCGTAATGTAAATAAGAAATACTCAAGTTAATAAAGAAAAAAATTATACATCATATAAGTATATATGTACATGGACAAATATATGTAATCACAATTACATAGTATTCTATATAATTAAAATATATATATATTGTATATTTATATAATTAAATATAATTATATATTTATATAATTAAATATGATATATTTATAAAATTAAAATGTAATATATACATATAAATGTATATGTATATATTTATATACATATAAATATATTCGGTAGAGAGTCCTGAGTAATAGAGTAGGACAGCTTGGTAAATAAAAGAGAACATACAAAATTTTGGTCAAAGTGCTTTGTCCTTAGATGATAGAAAATATTCATTTAAGACATATCAGAAGTTGGTGAGTCTCTACTTCTCCACAGCTCAGAGATGGAGAGTTACAAATTTATTTGAAGACCTTTCTATGCTGCTGTAACTACAAGAGATCCCTGCGGCATTTCAGTTCCTTGAGAACTTCCAGGGAAATATTTTCTGTATTCAATAGCAAAGGGCAGAAGGGCCATTGCAGATATGTTTAAAATAAGACTGGTCACAACTCACTCTTATTTCAATTCTTATCATTCACATGATTATGGAGTTATAGGCCAGTTCACTGTAAGAATTTTGGAGTCATGTAAGGCTCCAACAAGATTTCAAAGACAACCCGGGAAGACAGGCTGTGTGTTGAAGGGTCAGAATCCCTATTCATAGCCTTGGACAAGGTAACTGGCAGAAAAAAAATGAAACTGGAGCTAAGGTAAAAGATGTCAGCAGCAGAGATGTCAACAATATGGAGGCAAGAGAGGTTGCATGCAATGGGCAAAGCCAGACCAAAAGACAGCCAAGCCCTTGGGAGTTCACACCCCACCACAGTGCTCCTCCACAATCAGAAATAGAGCTAGAACTTTTAATATTTCACCAGTTTTGTCCTTTGTATTTCCTTTTCCTTCTCTTTTTGTATAGGAATATTTGCCCTCTGCCTGGGTCTGCATTATATAGTGGAAATGTATAACTTTCTTTTTTTCATTTACTGTCAAGTTTGACTATAGTTCTACAGGTTTAATGCTTTTGAGCAATGCTGGGGCATTTGTAATTTTGATTCTCTTGGAATGGACATTTTGGAGGGTAGGGGTAGAATGACATACATTTCTGTTTTAAACGTCCTTCAGAGGTTCAGGTTGCAAAGTCTCTAACCCTAGCACAGTGCGATCGGCAGATTCTGGCTCCTTTAAAATCTGAGCTATAGTTGATAGTATCTTCATATGGAGGATGTTTTCAAAGTGGATAGTGGTACTACTCTCTCTTGCTTCATCCTCAAGGAATCAAATTTCATACCATCACCAACATCTATAATGTCGTTGAGTGAAACCCTTATGCCAGGTATGAGGATCCTCTTATGACTTATTGACCAAGGAATATGTAGAATCCTCACAAAACATTCTTTGCCATTGCTGTTGTTTCATAAGACTATGTTGATCTCAGGATCCAGAAAAACATGCTGGACTGAACTAGAAGCTCTCTCATTGTAGGGTATCTTTTGTATTGCTGTAAGGTGTTATTCAGGCTGCTGAGGGAGACCAATAATCTTACTTAGATTTAACCCTGCATGCTATACTATCAACCTGCAGGCCAGATGTGACTACTGGTAAAACAGTGACATGACTTTTATACAAATATTATGTATTTTTAGGTAGCTAGCTAGATACAATCTTGAAGATTATTGCATAGTGAAACTTCCCTTATGATCATCAACGTATAAAGTATCAGGACTTTGGTTAGTGGTAGAAACAGTGGTATGGGTAGACTTGTGACATTTTATTCTTTCCAAAAGTATAAAATTATTATCTACCTAAATGCTTTCTGGTAAAGGTCAAGGACACATTATTTATCCCTCCCTTGGGAATTAATTGAAATGAACTCTCAATCATCAGTAGATGAAAAATACTTTCAAGGAAGTTGTCTTGTTTATACTATTTATACTATTAACAAATAGTATAAAATTCACATTAACTTTTAAATTGGTATAGTTGTTTCTTGACCTGTTGTTTACTCTTAACCCCAAAGAGTGTGTTCAACTTAATTATTCCTTTCACTAGGGTTCATGCTCACAAAGTGAAAGTGTTATTCTTTGCAATTATTCCTTTGACTACTGCTCACTTTTATTGTTACTAACCCTGATAATTCTGCAATAAATTACCTATGTTTTATATTATGTATGTCTTCTCCAAGTTCATTTTTTTGAGATCATAAAGATGGAGTTAAAGAGAGGCCAAGGTAAGACACTCATAACATAAACAGTGATTTTTCTAGTTGGCATATCTGCAATGGTCACCAAATCCAGTCACTATTGCTAATGCCAAGAAGCGCTTGCTGACAGGAGCCTGATATGAATGTCTCCTGAGAGACTCTGTTAGAGCTTTACTGATACAGATGAGGATGCTTGTAGCTAACAATAGGACTGAGCACGGGGATGCCAATGGAGGAGTTAAAGAGAGGACCGAAGAAGCTGAAGGGATTTGCATCCCCATAGAAAGAACAACAATATCAACCAACCAGACTGCCCAAAGCTCCTAGGGACTAAACCACCAACCAAAAAGTATATACATGGAAGGACTCATGGCTCCAGCTGCATATGTAGCAGAGGATGTCATTGTCCAACATCAATAAGAGGTTTAGTCCTTGGTCCTGTTAAGCTCATTTCTCCAATGTGGGAGAGTGCCAGGGCATTGAGATGGGAGTGGGAGCATCCTCATAGAAGCAGGGGGAGGGGTTATGAGAGAGGGGGTAAAGGGGATAACATTTAAAATGTAAATACATAAAATATCCAAGAAATAAAAGAAATATGAAAACAAACCCAATTGTGCTATTCTTCTGAAAGTAGTGACTTCAGTGGGGAGTCTGAATGGGGTTAATCTGGCCAAAGACTTCAGGTGAACAAGAAGAACCAAGGCATAGTATTCTAGGGTCTTGGTAGTAAAATGATTGTAGACATGGTCCTTATCTGAATCACTAAAAGTGCAGTCAAAATACATACCATGAGACCTAGTCAATCAAGTTGTCTTGAGTATAACATAGACTACCCAAGGTACACAAATGTTAATATGTTCCACACCAAGAATTCACTTACTCATTTATTAAGAGTTTTTCATTCATGAAATTATACTTCACATAGTATTCCCTCTGTTTATCCTGTTTGGAAAACACTAAAATCTGAGAGGCATTCTAAGTAATATTTTCCTGTACTCTATCATTCTATCAATTCTATACCCCAACTAGAGTTCAGTCTTTTCCAAGTGTACTTTAGATGCTTTCACAGTAATATAACTTGTTATATTTATATTTTCTAAGATAAGATTTGTGTATGTATATAAACATGCATGTATATAAATAATGTGTATATGGTTCATGAATTATATATGAGGAAGTAAATATATCCACATATGATCTTATTGTCATATATCTGTATACATGTAGAATTTCCACATGTGTATATCAATACATATGAGCATTATCACCTATATATGTGTTATACATAAACTTATTTCTATGTGCATGTAGATAAACACATATATATAATTGTGTTACATGTGTATATTATATGCTTGTATGCTTATATGCTTATATGCATATTCATAGATAATTATTATAAATCTTTATGATTATTGTCTATGTAATATCAAATATATACATTTGTATACATATATTTTAGTAGACTTAAGTATATACATATAAACATAAAATTAAGTGGAAATTTTTTTCTTAAAATTTCATATTTGCTTGTCTGTACAGATTGCCTCTCTCCTTTGCTTTCCATCGTTTCACCTATTCCAATCACAGTGATCTACTTTTTGTGAATTTTCCATTCAATATTTTAAAAAACATTTTGCCCACAACCTAGAATACCTGCTGTATTTCTTTACTTAACTGCCTTGAAGGTAATTTTTTTGTTCAAGATTCCTTGCAATGGTCATTGGCTCGCTGATTCTTTGAATGTCTAGTTTGGGAATCTTTTTTTGTCTCTAAGTACAGATATAGGTTTTAAAATCAAATTATCAAAGGTCTTGACTGCATTGCTAGTTACTTGACATTTATGAGTCAGATTTTGTTTTGCCTCTTCCCACAGTGAGAAGAGTCATGTTAGTACTTGTGTAATGCCAAGTGTAAGGACAGAGCTAAATAATTGTTTCATTTACATGCTGAGGTAATCAGTCTATTGGAAATTTCCCTTGGAAAGTAATGCAAACATCAGTGTTAGACAATAGTATGTCCAGGTGTGACTTCAAAAAAGAAAGTTTGGTAATGAGTTCTCCTGGCTCCCATTTGCATCTGACATATACTGCCCTTGCTCTAGAATATTCTCAAAAGCATTGTCAGACATCTAAGTGATCTAACTGGGACTATCTCTACAGGAACAAAAAGGAGCTGACCCACGATCTCCAGTACCAAGTAAGTGAGAGTTTTTAGTAAGATATGGGGATATATTCTTTCCTTACAGATGATCTCTCTCTCTCTCTCTCTCTCTCTCTCTCTCTCTCTCTCTCTCTCTCTCTCATTCCTTTCCATTTCCGATGCTTCATGAACTGTTCTCTCTTTAATTTCTGTCACTTGACCTACATCTGAAGATTAGTGAAATCTTGTGAGTCAGAGGATGAATAGTCGTCACCCAGACATTGAATAATTTAGAGTGTGTTCATGTTGCCAATGAATTTCTTTCCTAACATTACACTTCCTGACATTACTTTTTGTACCTTTATTAGTTCAAATTCTGTATAAATTGTAAGTTTATTTGGTTTATTACAGTAAAATCTTTAGCAATGTCAGGAAAAATAAACTGACTGGCTCAGTGTACCAAAGGTGCTACAGGCTGTCACAACTGCTATGAGTCCACAAGTTCAGCAGCCCTTTTATGTTTGGAAAATATTGACTCATTGTAGTCACCCACCACCTTAAACTCAAGCCAAACAAAATCCAAGCATGGAGTAGAGACGTGGGCCTGAAGTCCCAGTGGTATTCGAGGAGATATTGACAATTGAAAATGGTTGAGAAAGGAAAGTCAACTTTCTTCAATGTTGTGGTTCCTAGTGGATAGACCATGGTACAGTGGAAGGTGCCAGACTTAAAATTTGATGGGCATCTTAAATAGGACTGAATGGTTTAACAACAACAACCACAACAACAACAACAACAACAACAACAAAGGACACAAAGTGGGTTGGTAGGGAAGGGTGATTAAACTGTTAAAAGTTGTTAAAAGTTGATGGAGGGGGTGAGTACAATCACAATATATTATATACTATTCTAAAAGAACTAGTAAAATAGTTTAAAAATTTCTTAATAAATTAAAATTTCCACTTATTTAAAATGTAATGTTCAGTAGTATTAAATATATTCACATTACTGTGCAACCACCTTCATGTTCTATTTCTAGACACTTTTTATCTCCATAAATTGAAACTCTATATCATGAAACACCTAACTCACTACTGTTAAATAGCTAAACATCGATCAGCAGCATGAGACATGTGAACGGTTGTGATCTTCATCTAAGTGAGAATGAAATTTGTTGGTCTCTTTAGCAATGTTCCAAAGCACACATTTTCTCATAGGAGTATCACTTTGATTTCAACACTGCAAATATTTTGATATTTGGCTTTCACTGAGATGGTTTTACAAAATAACTCAGAGTAGTGACTATGGATAAAGAAAGACATTATTCATTATAGTTAACCTTTGACTTTTGTCTAGTCCACAGCTCAGATTTGTCCAATAGGTGCATGAAAATTTACAACAGCACCATGACAAACTTCCGAACCTATAAGATGTTAGCATGCTAACTAGTAGTTTGGCCACAGTTCTGGCCTAAAATTTATACTGCTGCCACTAATATTACTTTAAACAACTATGCCAAAATGTTAAGTGTTTAAAATAGCTGTTTTTTAACTTTAAATAAAACTTTATTACATAAAGATTGTCACATAACTGGATACTTCTCTACTTTGTATACAATCATTCTCACCCTCCACAGAAAGACTGCTTCTGAACTTCTCATGTGGTGAGAACTTCTCAGCACTACAGTTCTGATTATAACAGAACAGTAGAGATGCCTCAGTGATGTAAGTTGGAAGCAGGACACTGATATGTAGCTCTCTTACCCAGCATCAGGAATATACAAATGTCAGCAGTAAATCATTACACATTGTCAATGGAAGCCAGTAACTGATAGTTTCGGTGATCAGTCAGCCTTCTCTTCAGTCATTTTCTTGAGGTGACTTTTCTGAAGTTATCAGTGAAGAACATGCCTCGAGCTTCTTGTCACAGTTCATTGGTAAGGACAAAGCGCTATTCTAGGAGTTACAAGTAAGCTAATTACTGAACTCCAAACTATTAATAATACCTGCACATTCAGTGTTGACATGGAGGTTCTTATTTAAATATTTGCTTCATTTCTTTTATGACTGTATGTTTTCTTATTTGTATGGTTCATGAATGCAGATATCTACGGAGGCCAGAAGAGAATATCAGATACTTGGAGTTACAGGCAGCTGTGAGACACTTCAGTTTACTAGTGACTGCGATTATCAGTCAAGGAACTACTTTGGCCTTCACCCACTCCCAACAGGGTACAGTGACACACCCATCTGACCCACATTCACTGATGTAAGATTCTCCAAATGACTAGGGAGAAGTCTCAGCTTCCAATAAATCAGATTCTTAATTAAATATTCTGGTGAGATCTCAGAATCTTAGAATCTCTAAACATCCAGCATAAAGGGTAAAGAAAGTGGTAATATAGGTTCTAAACCCACTTAGTGAAATAGGATCTTAAATACCTACCTTATTATTTGGATTCCTTTGCGTTCTACAGTGGGAGGTGGCACAGTCAGCCCTGGGTTTAAAGCATAGATCATATGTCATAGATTTATTGTCATAAATCAACTGCACATGACAAGACAAGAGAATTTACTGTTCTTCAGTGTGCTGGAAATTTACTTAGTTGCAAAAGGAATCACTTGGTGAGAAATAAGTGTGCCTACGACAACATGAGAATGAAAAGACCGAACATGTATCAATGCATGTGAATTGCTATAATCCGGGAAGCCAGATACAATGACAGAGTATCTATCTGTTGAGGATAAGTTGTTATTTCCTCTATTGGGGTTTTCCAGTGGCATCAGAACTTGGCAATATCATCTACATAGTACCAGTTTTGAATGCACTGAACACACAACAGTGCAGGGTAATGGAAATTTGTATCGAAGTTTCCCAAACCCACAAAAGACTCTATGTGGCAAAGTTTGAAAACCTGATAGGAAGTTCCACAAAAACATTGTAGTAAACAAGGAAGGAAAGCTTAAGTTTCAATGGAAACTTCAGGATGTTGGGGATGGCAGGCCCAGGAGGCATCAGTTGTGGAGACCTAAATGCACAGAATAGGTCTAACCCACCAGAAAGGTTATGTGTGTTGGAGAGGGCAGAATTCTGGGGAAAGGTTACATTTAGAAAACAGATAATGACACCATGAGCTCCAGAGGCCAGGCATTGAGCTGAAGTATTTTCTATTTGCTCTTAGTCTTACTTTTGTCCTATTATTTCTATTTCATTGCTCCTTACTTTTGGAATTGGAATGTTTGATCTGCGTCACTGTGTATTTGAAGTATATAGCTTGTTGTTGGATTTTAGAGTGGTCTAGTTAAGAGATTACACCTTGAGTCTCAGAAGAGACTTTTAACACTCAAATAACATGAAGACCACTAGAGATTATGTTAATTTCTAGATTTGGAACAAATGCATTGCCATTGTAAGATGAATATGAGCCTATGAGGACAAGAAAATAATGTGGGCTGAATCTGAAATGCTGTCCTCTTTATTGTTGTCACAAAATGCCAGATAAGAAAGCAACTTAAGAAAGTTGGGTTTATTTCAGCCTAATATTCAAAAAATAAGCCAATCTTGGCAAGAAAAATAATGTTGATAGAAACATGAGTCAGCTAGCTGGTCACTGTAAACAGATGTGAAGGAGACTATTTATGTCTTTTTTCTTTATATTTATTCTAGGATCACACTCCGTGGAATACTGTTTCACAGTTAGGCCAGGTCTTCCTACTACAAATAACCTGGTATCAAAATTTTCTCACATGTGCCCAGAGAGCTATCTCCTAGGTGATGGTATATTATATACTCTCATGTTGGCCATCAATATTTACAGTCACAATCTCCGTAGGACCACAGGTCTAAATGCTTTGTTCTTGGATGTTGGAGTTGTTTTGGAAAGTCGTGACTTTAAGTAGGTAGAGCTCTGATGTGGTGGTCATCTGGTGACAGGCCTTGTGGCTTGATAGCTTGACCTCACTTCTATTCTCTCGATGCTTCCTGATTGCAGACTCAATGTTGTTTTACACACTGCTTTACACACTGACCACCATGTATTTCCAAATATGGTGTACCATAACACTTCTTAAGCTATAACGCAAAACAAAACTTCACTCTATTAATTTTGGTATTTGGTAATGAGGAAAGTGGCTAATCATCTATGGCAGATGCTGCCAGATAACCATGAGGGACCTTAGTTAGAAATGAATTGTTTTGACTGTAAAGAAATGCATGTTAGTTATCACATGTAAGACTCTAATTTTTGTGCAAAATTTTCCTTACCCCAGTTCTATGAATTTCAGGCTACCTTTCATTGTTCTTAACTTAGATTAATATTTAGCACATTAAATATTTAAATTCAACGTTGCCCCAATTCTGCACATCTTTAAATCAGAACCCAAACTTAAGTCTTATTACTAGCTCCTATAATAACGGAGAAGATGGGGGGATTTCTTCAAAGCAAAATAGACTGCTTAATTCCCCAAAAGTCTTCTCAAATAACCATTTTAACATTTGAAAACTCCCATTTCTTATATCCATTTTCTAGGTCTATTGGAAATGGTGAAGAGCAGTAGAATTTTACAAATATCATTTCTTATAGTGACCAGTCTATTTCTTTTTCTCCCCCAAGTCTGTTTTCACCTCTGCAAATTCTTAGCGTTTTAATACTTTGTAACTTGCATCCTTATTTTTGACAGGTGCAATGGGATCCACAGGACTGTATTTTTATGGACACTGTGTTGTTATGTTCCTCCTTCAGATGAATACAGCAAACTCAGGTATAAATGTGTCACTCACTATAGAGCTTTAGCAATATCAAGCTTGTTAGGAATAGTAAGGAAGAATAAAATGGGCCGGATTTTAAAACTATTATTCCTAGGGACCTAGGTAACTGTATTAGTTACTTTTCTATTCCTCTGATAAAATACCACAGCCAAGGCAAAGTATAAAAGGAAGCAATTAATTGCACTGAACATTTCAGAGGGTTAGAGTCCACGATGGTGCAGCAAAGGCCTGTGGCCAGAACAACGGAGAACTCCTATCTTTTTTTCCATCTTTATTAAACTGGGAATTTCTTTTTTACATTTCAAATGTTATTCCCTTTCCTGGTTTCCAGGTCAACATCCCCCTAGCCCCTCCCCCTCCCCTTCCTTATGGGTGTTCCCCTCCCCATCCTCCTACCATTACCACCCTCCCCCCAACAATCCCATTCACTGGGGGCCCAGCCTTGGCAGGACCCAGGGCTTCCCCTTCCACTAGTGCTCTTACTAGGATATTCATTGCTACCTATGAGGTCAGAGTCCAGGGTCAGTCCATGTATAGTCTTTAGGTAGTGGCTTAGTCCCTGGAAGCTCTGGTTGGTTGGCATTGTTGTACATATGGGGTCTCGAGCCCCTTCAAGCTCTTTCAGTCCTTTCTCTGATTCCTTCAACGGGGATCCCGTTCTCAGTTCAGTGGTTTGCTGCTGGCATTCACCCATGTATTTGCCATATACTGTCTGTGTCTCTCAGGAGAGATCTGCATCCAGGAGAACTCATATCTTGAGCAGAATATTCACTGGGACTCATGCCAACCTTCAGTGACACAAGTCTCCCAACAGGAACACACCTACTTTTTTCCATGTAGTTCCACCAACTTGAGGCTAAGTATTCAAACATATGAGCCCTGGGATCCACTCTACTTCAGACACAGTAACCACATGGGTAGAAATAATGAGTCATTTCCAACTGGAACATCTTATTTTCTTAGATTTGTACCAGGTTCTTTGGAGAAAAAAAGGGTGAAGAACATCAGCTTCTTGCTCCTGAGAGCTCAGTATTCACAGCGAGCAAATGTGTCTCATGTACCACTTTTATCTTGAGGAAGTGGTCAAGGATGTGGATTTTTATGGGAATACATGAGAATTATCAACACAATGAGATGAGGAAAGTTAAAATCTTGCTCAATTATTTGTAAGGGAATTTATACAATCAACATGTAGCTTCTTTGGAGGTACAGTAAACAAAGTATGAAGCAGTAAATGGCACAGAAATGTAGAATGTTCCAGTAAAAGTTCTACATTAAGTGATAAAATTCTTATTGAGTCCTTTTTAGTTGGGGCTCACATTTGACTAGGTTGCCACAAATGTGTCTTCACAGAGTTTTGAACATAACTGTGAATATGGCTATAAACATATTTGTGGGCATAATCTTTTTGAACAATGTATAAAGTCTATACTTATATTATTCAGATGTCGATTTCCCTGGTCTCATATCTTGTTTCAACTGGAACACAGCATTATTGTACTTATACCAAGAACTCCTGTCTCAAATCCATGTAAACAATTATTACCATTTATTATCTGTCTTGTGAATAAATGCTGATCACCCAATGACTTGGTGAAATAGTGAATAGGGCTGGATATCCACCAGCCAGAGGAAGGAGTGAGAGAGAGAGGGGGATCAGATTAGCCAGGACAATGGAGGAATTGGTTCGAAGAGAGACAATGAAAATACATTTGAAGCCCAAAGTTCCAGATCAATAAAAATATAAAAGTATCATAAGATGGGACTGGGAGGTGGCTAGAATAGCATAGAAAGTTAACATAGTTCATTTAACTGCTCAACGATTGAGGGACAGTTTCAAATAAATTTTGTTTTGTTTGTGTGGTTATTGGGGACTAGCATAATATAAAGAAGTGCAGCAGCCAAATTAATTCACTGCTTACATTTATATTAAATGTATTTTTTACACATATTTCTGTGAGTAGATTTGCTAGTGCATGTCTATATATTAGTATTTTACTATGATATTAGAAATGATATTCTGCACTGTTGCCATGTATGAGCTCCTCAGGTATATTTCTTACAGATGTCAAAGTCATTAATGACATCTACAGATGAGAAAATAGAATCTCTTTTTACACTTTCTTTTTGAATTAATCAGTAATGCCAAGTATATTTCAAAGTCTTTCATTTTCTCTGAAATACATTTATGCCTTATTTCCTTTACATTTCTGATCTTCTTTTCCTTGATTTTTAACAACTCTTAATTTTAAGAATTAATTTGCTTCTGTGTTATTTACAGATATTTTATTAATTTTTAATTGGATATTTTATTTATTTACATTTCAATTGTTATGTCCTTTGTGGGTTTCCCCTCTGGAAATCCCCTATCCAATCTCCCTCCCACTGCTTTTATGAGGGTATTCCCCTACCTACTTACACACTCCTGCCTCCTCACCCTTGCTTTCCCCTACACTGCGACATTGAACCTTCACAGGGCCAAGGGCCTCTCCTCCCACTGATGCCCAACTAGGCCATCCTCTATTACATATGCGGCTGAAGGCATGGGTCACTCCATGTGTACTCTTTGGTTGGTGATTTAGTCCCTAGGAGCTCTGGGGGTCTGGTTTGTTGATAATGTTGTTCTTCCTATGGGATTGTAAACCCCTTCAGCTCCTTCAGTCCTTTCTCTAACTCTTCCATTGGGGTCCCGGTGCTCAGTCCAGTGGTTGGCTGCTAACATCCGTCTCTCTGTATTTCTCAGGCTCTGGCAAAGCCCCTCAGGTGACATCTCTAACAAGCTCCTGTCAGCAATCATTTTTTGGCATCCTGGGTTTGGTGGCCACATATGGGATGGTGGAGCCCCAGGTGGTTCAGTCTGTGGATGACCTTTCCCTAAGTCTCTCTCCACACTTTGTCTCCATATTTCCTTTAGACAGGAACAATTCTGGGTGAAAAATTTGGAGATGCATGGGTGGTCCCATCCCCCAACCAGGGGCCTTGCCTAACTTCTGGATATGGTTTCTACAAGTTTTCCCTCCCTTTTTTTGGGTGTTTCAGCTAATGTCATCCCCTTGGGTCCTGGGAACCTCTTGCTTTTCTGTGTTATATTTTATCCAAGTACTTTTGTCTTAACAAAATTCAAAAAACTGATAAATACTTTTGACATGTGTAGAAGAGTTTTTTTCCGACTTTTTATAATTTTGTTGATGACAAAGTTTCTGTAGGTCTCAATCATGTTTTATTTTTATCTTTAACATTTAATTTAAAAAAAATTATAAGACACTTTTATGCAATAGGTTTTGTTCATATTCCTTTCTCTCCCCAACTCTTCTTAGTTCTTCCCCACCTCCCTCCCAACAAACTTTATGTTCTTTTTTATTCTCTCTCTTTTTGGCCTCTACCATTAAAGCATTGTATAATCTTCATCTTTAGACCACCTTTGGGTTTATAGGAAAATTATGCACCAAACACACACAGTTTCCAAAATAATCCAACTCTACCTATTTCAAATGTATAGAATTTCCCTAATTATTAACATCTCTATTTAGTATGATACATTTATTACAATGAGTTCATTATAGATAGATTATTACTAACAGAATTTAAGTTTAATAGTTAATTGATAGAGTAATTCTCTCTAGTTCCTAGGTCCTAATGAATTGTATATTGTTCCTGCCTTTACTTCTAAACTAATATCCATTGACTCTAAAGTTGCCTAGCGACAAACTAAAGTCATGAATATTTATTTGTTTAAAATATATCCCAAGAAGTACATTTTAAAATTCCTGGACCCCAATATCTCTCAGACACTGGAACACCAACCAGTCAGCATGCACTAGCTGATATGAGACCCTCAACACATATACAGTAGAGGATTGCCAGGTCTGGGTTCAGTCAGAGAAGATGCACCAAACTCTCAAGAGGCTGGAAGCCTCAAGGAGTTTAGAGGTCTGGTAGGGTGGGGTGTGTGTGGGAGGCCTGGGGGCTTCCTGTGTCCTATGGAGACCGGGTGGGAATGGGGAGTGGTATAGAAGAGGTACAGGATGGGGAACAGTGAAATAGTCAGATGGTGGACCAGGAGGGAAATAAAATATGGAGTGTAAAAAAGGATTAAATAAAATAAAAAAAAATTAAGAAAAATATAATTACATCATTTACCTTTTTCCTCTCTCCAACCCTTCCTAGTATACCCCTCTATTAATTCTTCTCAAATTCTTGGCCTCTTTCCTTAAAATTGTTGCACACACACACTCACACACGCACACACTCACAAACACTCACACAAATGCATGTATATATAGAATATTTAATATATTTAGTATTGATTATATGTAAATGCTTTTAAACCTGACCATTTGGAATTGGATTACCAAAAATTGGGCTTCTCTGTGGAGAAGATTAATGATTTCTCTTTCAGTTGTCATAAACTGATTGTAGTTATTCATCTAAGGGTGGATTACTTAGATAATCCCAGTGGGATTTCCCCGTCCATACTGGCATGTCAACAGGTGCAGATGTTGTTCTAGTCTTAGTCTTACTATTGAGATTTCATGGATGGGGTTTTCTTGTCTTATCTATTAGATAGAACCTCACAGGAGATTTCTTAGTACCTCTTGCTCTTATAATCATTTTGACTCCTTTATCCATAGTTTAAAATATATAAATATATAAAGAAAACACTATGTTTTATTTATATGAATTGTGTTATATATTTGGCTAAGCAGGCGAAGGTCACTTTTTTCTGTACTTTGACCACTTATAACTTTCTGCAAAAAAAGCTACATCAACGAGAGGCGAGGGCTACATTGCCTCTGGGTTTTTATTTTTTGCTTTTTTTCTTTTCTTTAACTGGATATTTTTTTATTGGATATTTTATGTATCTACATTTCAAATGTGATCCTCTTTCCCCCATTTTCCACACCCCTCCCCTCCTCCTGCTTCTATGAAGATGCTCCCAATTCCACCTACCCACTCCCACCTCAATTTCCTGGCATTCTTCTACACTGAGGAAATGAGCCTTCTCAGGACCAACGGCTTCTCCTCCTATTAATGCCAGACAATGCCGTTCTCTGGTACATATGCGCCTGAAGCCATGGGTCCCTCCAAGTGTACCCTTTGGTTGGTGGTTTAGTCCACCAAATCTCTGGGGTGTCTAGTTGGTTGATATTGTTGTTCTTCATGAGGGATTGCAAACTGCTTTGGTTCCTTCAGTCCTCTCTCTAGCTCCTCCACTGGGGTCCATGTACTCAGCTGATGGTTAACTGCAAGCATCCTTATCTGTATTAGTAAGGCTCTGTTGGAGCCTCTCAGGAGACATCCATATCTGGCTCCTGTCAGCTGATGCTTGGCATCAGCAATAGTGACTGGGTTTTGTGGCTACATATGGGATGGATCTGGATGACCTTTCCTTCAGTTCCTGCTCCCCTCTTTGTCCCTGTATTTCCTCCCATGAGTATTATTCTCCCTTCTAAGACGGATTGAAGCATCCACATTTTGGTATTCCTTCTTCTTGAGCTTCATATGATCTGTGGATTGTTTCTTGGGTATTCCAAGGTTTTTGGGCTAATATAAGCTTATCAGTGAGTTCATGCCATGTGAGACTTTTTTGTGATTGGGGTACTTCACTCAGGATGATATTTTCTAGTTCCATTCATTTGCCTATGAGTTTAATGAAGTTATTGTCTTTAATAGCTGAGTAAAACTCAATGATGTAAATGTACCGCATTTTGTGCTTCCATTCATCTGTTGAAGGACATCTGTGCTTTTTCCAGCTTCTGGCTATTATAAATAAGGCTGCTATAAACACAGTGGAGCTTGTGTCCTTCTTATATGTTAGAGCATCTTTTGGGTATATGCCCAGGAGTGGTATAGGTGGGTCCTCAGGTAGTGCGATGTCCAATTTTCTGAGGAACCTCCAGACTGATTTCCAGAATGGTTGTACCATCTTGCAACCCCACCAACAATGGAGGAGTGTTCCTCTTTCTCCACATCCTCACCAGCATCTGCTGTCACCAGAGTTTTTGATCTTTGCCATTCTCACTGGTGTGAGGTGGAATCTCAGGGTTGTTTTGATTTTCATTTCCCTGCTGACTAAGGATGTTGAACATTTATTTAGGTGTTTCTCGGCCATTCAATATTCCTCAGTTGAGAATTTTTATTTGGCTCTGCACTTCATTTTTAATAGGGCTATTTGGCTCTCTGGAGTCTAACTTCTTTAGTTTTTTTGTATATTTTGGTTATTAACCCTCTATCAGATATAGGATTGGTAAAGATCTTTTCCCAATTTGTTGGTTGCTGTTTTTTCCTAACGACAGTGTCCTTTGCTTTACAGAAGTTTGCAGTTTTATGAGGTTCCATTTCACAGTTCTTGATCTTAAAGCATAAGCCATTGCTGTTTTATTCAGGAAATTTTCCCCAGTTCCCATGTGATCAAGACTCCTCCCATTTTTTTCTATTAGTTTGAGTGTATCTGGTTTGAGTTGGAGGTCCTTGATCCACTTGGACTTAAGCTTTGTAGAGGGTGATAAGAATGGATCGATTTGAATTCTTCTACATGCTGACCTCCAGTTGAACCAGCACCATTTGTTGAAAATGTTATTTTTTTTCCATCGGGTGGTTTTAGCTCCATTGTCAAAGATCAAGTAACCATAGGTGTGTGGGTTCATTCCTGGGTCTTCAATTCTATTCCACTGATCTACCTGCCTGTCTCTGTACTAATACCATACAGCTTTTTTTAAATCACCATTGCTCTGTAATACTGCTTGAGGCCAGGGATGATGATTCCCCTAGAAGTCCTTTTATTTTTGAGTATAGTTTTTGCTATCCTGGGTATTTTGTTTTCCAGACATGTTTGCCAATTGCTCTTACTGACTCTGTGAAGAATTGAATTGGAATTTTGATGGGGATTGCACTGAATCAGTAGATTGCTTATGGCAAAATGACCATTTTTACTATATTAATCCTGCTAAGCCATGAGCATGGAAGGTCTTTCCATCTTCTGATATCTTCTTCAATTTCTTTTTTCAGAGACTTGAAGTTCTTGTCACAAGGATCTTTCACTTGCTTGATTAGAGTCACACCGAGATATTTTACATTATTTGGGACTATTGTGAAAGGTGTCATTTCCCCAATTTCTTTCTCAGCCTGTTTATCCCTTGAGTGGAGAAAGGCTACTGATTTGTTTGAGATAATTTCATACTCAACCACTTTGCTGAAGTTGTTTATCAGGCTTCGTAGTTCTCTGGTGGAACTTTTGGGGTCACTTAATTATACTATCATACCATCTGGTTTGCTGTATATTACTTTTACTATGTTTAGGTATGGGCATTGATTTCCTGATCTTTCCCTTATTTTTGCATCGATATTCATAAGGGAAATTGGCCCAACGTTCTCTTTCTTTGTTCAGTTTTTGTTTAGTTATAAGTGTAATTGTGGCTTCAAAGAATGCATTGGGTAATGTTCCTTCTGCTTCTATTTTGTGGAATAGTTTGAAGGCTACTGGTATCAAGTATTATTTGATGGTCTGATACAATTCCTCACTAAGTCCATCTGGTCCTTTTTGGTTGGGAGAATTTAATGACTGCTATTTCTTTATGAATTATGGGAATGTTGTAGATGTTTTACCTCATCCTGATTTAACTTTGGTCCCTGATAACTGTCTAGAAAATTGTCCATTTCCTTCTGATTTTGCAGTTTTGTTGAGTAATAATAGGATCTGATATTTTCTTGAAGTTCCTCAGTTTCTTTTGTTATGTTTCCCTTTTCATTTCTGATTTTTTAATTTGGATATGCTCTCTGTGCCCTCTGGTTAGTTGGCTAAGGGCTTATCTATCTTGCTGATTTTCTCAAAGAACTAGCTCCTGATTTTGGTGATCCTTTGTTTAGTTCTTTTTGTTTCTACTTGTTTGATTTCAGTTCTGAGTTTGATTATTTTCAGCCATCAGTCCTCTTGACTGTATTTGCTTCTTTTTGTCCTAAAGGTTTCAGGTGTGCTCTCAAACTGCTAGTGTATCCCCTCTCCACTTTACATTTGCAGACACTCAGAGCTATGAGTTTTCCTCTTAGCCTTGCTTTCATTGTGTCCCATAGGTTTTGGTATGTTGTGCTATCATTTTCATTAAATTCTAAAAAGTGTTTAATTTTTTTCATTATTTCTTTATTGACCAAGTTATTATTGAGTAGGGCATTGTTCAACTTCCATGTGTATGTGGGCTTTACATTGGTTTTGTTGTAATTGAAGACCAGCCTTTGCCTGTGGTGATCTGATCGGATCCACTGGATTATTTTAATCTTCTTGTATCTGTTGAGGCCTGTTTTATGATGGGTTATATAGTCAGTTTTGGAGAAGGTACCGTAAGGTGCTGAGAAGAAGGTATATTCTTTTTGTTTTAGGATGAAATGTTCTATAGATATCTGTTAAATCCATTTGGTTCATAACTTCTGTTAGTTTCACTGTGTCTCTGTTTAGTTTCTGTTTCCATGATCTGGCCATTACTGAGAGTGGGATGTTGAAGTCTCGCACTATTATTGTGTAAGGTGCAGTGTTTGCTTTGAGCTTAATATAGTTTCTTTTATGAATGTGGGTGCCCTTGCATTTAAGGCATAGATATTCAAAATTGAGAGTTCATATAGGCAGGTTTTTCCATTGATGAATATGAAGTGTCCTTCCCTACTTTTTTTTTGATAACTTTTGGTCGAAAGTCGATTTTATTTGATATTAGAATGGCTAAGCCAGCTTGTTTCTTGGGACCTTTTGCTTGTAAAAAATTTCCAGCCTTTTCTCTGAGGTAGTGTCTGTCTTTGTCAGTGAAGTGAATTTCCTGTATGCAGCCAAATGCTGGTTCTGTTTATGGATCCTGGTAGTTAGTCTATGCTTGTTTATTGGGGAATTGACCCCATTGATATTCTTAACCTTAAGGAAAATGATTGTTATTTCCTGATATTTTTGTTTTAGATATGGAATTATTTTTGTGTGGCTATTTTTTGGGAGAAGTTTTTGAAAGAAGATTCCTTGCTTTTTCTAGGGTGACGTTTCTGTATTTGTGTTGGAGTTTTTTTTATATCTATTTTCCTTTGTAGGGCTGGATTTATGGAAAGATATTGTGTAAATTTCATTTTGTCACAGAATATCTTGGATTCTCTGTCTATGTTAATTGAGAGTTTTGCTGGGTTTAGTAGCTTGTGTTGGTATTTGTGTTTTCTTAGGATCTGTATTACATCTGCCCAGGATATTCTGTCTTTTAGAATCTCTAGTAAAAAGTCTGATGTAATTCTTATAGGTTTGCCTTTATATGTTATTTGGCCTTTTCCCTTAGTGCTTTTAATATTCTTTATTTTGTGCATGTGGTGTTTTGAATATTATGTGACAGGAATTTCTTTTCTGGTCCAGTCTATTTGAAGTTCTGTAGGCTTCTGGTATGTTCATGAGCATCTCTTTCTTTAGGTTAGGGAAGCTTTTTTCTATACTTTTTATTGAAGATGTTTACTGGCCCTTTAAGTTGTGAATCTTTGCTCTCCTCTATACCCATTATCTTTAGCTTTGGTCTTGTCATCGTGTCCTTGATTTCCTGGATGTTTTTGAATTAGGAATTTTATGTGTTTTGCATTTTCTTTGACTCTTGTGTCAATGTTTTCTATGGTATGTTCTGCATCTGAGAGTCTTTCTTCTATCTCTTGTATTCTGTTGTTGATGCTTGCATCTATGATTCCTGATTTCTTTCCTAGGTTTTCTATCTCCAGGGTTGTTTCCCTTAGTAATTTCCTTATTGTTTTAGATCCTGGATATTTTTGTTCATGTCCTTCACCTGTTTTTTTTTTGTGTGTTTTCTTATATTTCTAAGGGATTTTTGTGTTTCGACTTTTAGGGCTTCTACTTGTTTACCTGTGTTGTCCTGTATTTCCTTAAGGGTGTTATTTATGTCCTTCTTAAAGTCCTCTATTATCATCATGAGATGTGATTTTAAATCGGAATCTTGCTTTTCTGGTGTGATGGGGTATCGAGCACTTGCTGTGTTGGGAGAACTTGATTCGGATGATAACAAGTCATCTCTGTTTCTGTTGCTTATGTTCTTGCACTTGCTTCTTCCCATCTGGTTATCTCTAGTGTTACCTGCTATTGCTGTCTCTGACTTTAGGCTGTATTCCTGTGATCCTGGTTGCACTGTAACTTCTCAGAGTCCAGCTGTCCCTGTGACTTGGTGTGACCAAACTCCTAAGCTCCTGTTGTCTCAGTGTTCTTGGGATTCAAGCCTCTCTGAGTGTTGCAGGAGTGGGTGGGGAGCCAGCACCTAAAGTTACTGTGAATATTGTGCCAGATGTTGTGGCCTCTCTTATGATCATGGGCATTTCAGTGCACCTGGAGTCAGTCTCCCTCTAGGTGTTATAGGAGGGGGTTAGCATTCCAGGTCTGCTCAGGACACAGGTTTAGACCTGACCTCTGTGTTTAAACATACAAATTTAGTGTGTAGTTAGGAATTACACTGAATTAGGAGAGTGACAGTAGTAGTGGAATGCTTCTGCACACACAAGGAACCAACTGACTGAGCAAAAAGGAATCCCATGAAATAGTAGATATTCTTGGTCAGCTATTAATCAAAGGATTATGATACAGTTGTATAAGTTACTCAGAAAACAAAGAGTCAAGAAAAATAGCCAAAATAAAAATGGGCTATGGATCTGAACAGAGAATTCTGAAGTGAAGCAATAAAAACAACCAAGACATATATCAAATGTTTTCATTTTCCTTAGTGATTGGAGAAATACTAATCATTACAACTTTGGGATTTCATTTTACCCCACTCAGAGTAACTAAGATCAAGAAAACAATGCACAACCAATGCCGGTAGGAATGACTGGGTAACAGAACCCTCCTTCATTGTTGATAGGGTTGTAAACTGGTACAGTCAGTCACTCTGGAAACCAGTGTGGAGACCCCTCTAAAAAGATAAAAATAACTCTAAATATGTATCTTGGCATATGCATAAAGGACTTAATATCCTGCTCCACAGACACTTGCTTATCTGTTTTCATTGCTACTTTGTTAACAGTAGCGAGAAAATAAAAACAACTTAAATGAACTTCAAGTCATGAGGTTCACGCCACAATGAAAATGTGGCACTTATATACTAGACTATACTATTCATTCAGCTGTGAAAAATGAAATCATGTACTTCACAGTAAAATGAATGGAAGTAGAAAAGTTATAATGAGTGAGGTAAGCCAGACACTGAAAACAAATGCCTCATTTTTTCTTCATGTGAGGTTCCCAAGTAACAATCTTCAGATTTTTTCCCCAAGCAAATAAAATTATTTTTAGCAATGCTCAGATATTTGTTTTTAATGATCAATTATATAAGCACACTAATATTATTACATGGTCATTAGAATAGACATCTATGGTCCCATTTTATCTATTATTTATCAATCTCTCTACTAGTAAATTATTTACTTTTATTTCTTCAGTTTACATTCTTTTCCCTATTCTCCTCCCATTCACTCACAATACTTCTCTCATGCCCACTTCCCTTCTTATTTGAGCAGAGTTCCTCTGGGTCTCTCCTGAACCCTAGCACATCAAGTCTTTTTTTTTTTTTTTAATTAACTTGAGTATTTCTTATATACATTTCAAGTGTTATTCCCTTTCCCGGTTTCCGGGCAAACATCCCCCTCCCCTCCCCTTACTTATGGGTGTTCCCCTCCCCCATTGCCGCCCTCCCCCCATAGTCTAGTTCACTGGGGGTTCAGTCTTAGCAGGACCCAGGGCTTCCCCTTCCACTGGTGCTCTTACTAGGATATTCATTGCTACCTATGGGGTCAGAGTCCAGGATCAGTCCATGTATAGTCTTTAGGTAGTGGCTTAGTCCCTGGAAGCTCTGGTTGCTTGGCATTGTTGTACATATGGGGTCTCGAGCCCCTTCAAGCTCTTCCAGTTCTTTCTCTGATTCCTTCAACGGGGGTCCTATTCTCAGTTCAGTGGTTTGCTGCTGGCATTCGCCTCTGTATTTGCTGTATTCTGGCTGTGTCTCTCAGGAGCAATCTACATCCGGCTCCTGTCGGTCTGGACTTCTTTGCTTCATCCATCTTGTCTAATTGGGTGGCTCTATATGTATGGGCCACATGTGGGGCAGGCTCTGAATGGGTGTTCCTTCAGTCTCTGTTTTAATCTTTGCCTCTCCCTTCCCTGCCAAGGGTATTCTTTTTCCTCATTTAAAGAAGGAGTGAAGCATTCACATTTTGATCATCCGTCTTGAGTTTCGTTTGTTCTAGGGATCTAGGGTAATTCAAGCATTTGGGCTAATAGCCACTTATCAATGAGTGCATACCATGTATGTCTTTCTGTGATTGGGTTAGCTCACTCAGGATTATATTTTCCAGTTCCAACCATTTGCCTACGAATTTCATAAACTCGTTTTTGATAGCTGAGTAATATTCCATTGTGTAGATGTACCACATTTTCTGTATCCATTCCTCTGTTGAAGGGCATCTGGGTTCTTTCCAGTTTCTGGCTATTATAAATAAGGCTGCGATGAACATAGTGGAGCACGTGTCTCTTTTATATGTTGAGGCATCTTTTGGGTATATGCCCAAGAGAGGTATAGCTGGATCCTCAGGCAGTTCAATGTCCAATTTTCTGAGGAACCTCCAGACTGATTTCCAGAATGGTTTTACCAGTCTGCAATCCCACCAACAATGGAGGAGTGTTCCTCTTTCTCCACATCCTCGCCAGCATCTGCTGTCACCTGAGTTTTTGATCTTTAGCCATTCTCACTGGTGTGAGGTGAAATCTCAGGGTTGTTTTGATTTGCATTTCCCTTATGACTAAAGATGTTGAACATTTCTTTAGGTGTTTCTCAGCCATTCGGCATTCCTCAGCTGTGAATTCTTTGTTTAGCTCTGAACCCCATTTTTTAATAGGGTTATTTGTTTCCCTGCGGTCTAACTTCTTGAGTTCTTTGTATATTTTGGATATAAGGCCTCTATCTGTTGTAGGATTGGTAAAGATCTTTTCCCAATCTGTAGGTTGCCGTTTTGTCCTAACCACAGTGTCCTTTGCCTTACAGAAGCTTTGCAGTTTTATGAGATCCCAATTGTCGATTCTTGATCTTAGAGCATAAGCCATTGGTGTTTTGTTCAGGAAATTTTTTCCAGTGCCCATGTGTTCCAGATGCTTCCCTAGTTTTTCTTCTATTAGTTTGAGTGTGTCTGGTATAGATGTGGAGGTCCTTGATCCACTTGGACTTAAGCTTTGTACAGGGTGATAAGGATGGATCGATCTGCATTCTTCTACATGTTGCCCTCCAGTTGAACCAGCACCATTTGCTGAAAATGCTATCTTTTTTCCATTGGATGGTTTTGGCTCCTTTGTCAAAAATCAAGTGACCATAGGTGTGTGGGTTCATTTCTGGGTCTTCAATTCTATTCCATTGGTCTATCTGTCTGTCTCTGTACCAATACCATGCAGTTTTTATCACTATTGCTCTGTAATACTGCTTGAGTTCAGGGATAGTGATTCCCCCTGAAGTCCTTTTATTGTTGAGGATAGCTTTAGCTATCCTGGGTTTTTTGTTATTCCAGATGAATTTGCAAATTGTTCTGTCTAACTCTTTGAAGAATTGGATTGATATTTTGATGGGGATTGCATTGAATCTGTAGATTGCTTTTGGTAAAATGGCCATTTTTACTATATTAATCCTGCCAATCCATGAGCATGGGAGATCTTTCCATCTTCTGAGGTCTTCTTCAATTTCTTTCCTCAGTGTCTTGAAGTTCTTATTGTACAGATCTTTTACTTGCTTGGTTAAAGTCACACCGAGGTACTTTAAATTATTTGGGTCTATTATGAAGGGTGTCGTTTCCCTAATTTCTTTCTCAGCTTGTTTCTCTTTTGTATAGAGGAAGGCAACTGATTTATTTGAGTTAATTTTATACCCAGCCACTTTGCTGAAGTTGTTTATCAGCTTTAGTAGTTCTCTGGTGGAACTTTTGGGATCACTTAAATATACTATCATGTCATCTGCAAATAGTGATATATTGACCTCTTCTTTTCCGATCTGTATCCCCTTGATCTCCTTTTGTTGTCTGATTGCTCTGGCTAGAACTTCAAGAACTATATTGAATAAGTAGGGAGAGAGTGGGCAGCCTTGTCTAGTCCCTGATTTTAGTGGGATTGCTTCAAGTTTCTCTCCATTTAGTTTAATGTTAGCAACTGGTTTTCTGTATATGGCTTTTACTATGTTTAGGTATGGGCCTTGAATTCCTATTCTTTCCAGGACTTTTATCATGAAGGGGTGTTGAATTTTGTCAAATGCTTTCTCAGCATCTAATGAAATGATCATGTGGTTCTGTTCTTTCAGTTTGTTTATATAATGGATCACGTTGATGGTTTTCCGTATATTAAACCATCCCTGCATGCCTGGGATGAAGCCTACTTGATCATGGTGGATGATTGTTTTGATGTGCTCTTGAATTCGGTTTGCCAGAATTTTATTGAGTATTTTTGCGTCGATATTCATAAGGGAAATTGGTCTTAAGTTCTCTTTCTTTGTTGTGTCTTTGTGTGGTTTAGGTATAAGAGTAATTGTGGCTTCGTAGAAGGAATTCGGTAGTGCTCCATCTGTTTCAATTTTGTGGAATAGTTTGGATAATATTGGTATGAGGTCTTCTATGAAGGTTTGATAGAATTCTGCACTAAACCCGTCTGGACCTGGGCTCTTTTTGGTTGGGAGACCTTTAATGACTGCTTCTATTTCCTTAGGAGTTATGGGGTTGTTTAACTGGTTTATCTGTTCCTGATTTAACTTCGATACCTGGTATCTGTCTAGGAAATTGTCCATTTCCTGAAGATTTTCAAGTTTTGTTGAATATAGGTTTTTATAGTAAGATCTGATGATTTTTTGAATTTCCTCTGAATCTGTAGTTATGTCTCCCTTTTGATTTCTGATTTTGTTAATTTGGACGCACTCTCTGTGTCCTCTCGTTAGTCTGGCTAAGGGTTTATCTATCTTGTTGATTTTCTCAAAGAACCAACTTTTGGTTCTGTTGATTCTTTCTATGGTCCTTTTTGTTTCTACTTGGTTGATTTCAGCTCTGAGTTTGATTATTTCCTGCCTTCTACTCCTCCTGGGTGTATTTGCTTCTTTTTGTTCTAGAGCTTTTAGGTGTGCTGTCAAGCTGCTGACATATGCTCTTTCCTGTTTCTTTCTGCAGGCACTCAGCGCTATGAGTTTTCCTCTTAGCACAGCTTTCATTGTGTCCCATAAGTTTGGGTATGTTGTACCTTCATTTTCATTAAATTCTAAAAAGTTTTTAATTTCTTTCTTTATTTCTTCCTTGACCAGGTTATCATTGAGTAGAGCATTGTTCAATTTCCACGTATATGTGGGCATTCTTCCCTTATTGTTATTGAAGACCAGTTTTAGGCCGTGGTGGTCCGATAGCACGCATTTGATTATTTCTATCTTTCTGTACCTGTTGAGGCCCGTTTTTTGACCAATTATATGGTCAATTTTGTAGAAAGTACCATGAGGAGCTGAGAAGAAGGTATATCCTTTTGCTTTAGGATAGAATGTTCTATAAATATCCGTTAAGTCCATTTGGCTCATGACTTCTCTTAGTCTGTCGACATCACTGTTTAATTTCTGTTTCCATGATCTGTCCATTGATGAGAGTGGGGTGTTGAAATCTCCCACTATTATTGTGTGAGGTGCAATGTGTGTTTTGAGCTTTAGTAAGGTTTCTTTTACGTATGTAGGTGCCCTTGTATTTGGGGCATAGATATTTAGGATTGAGAGTTCATCTTGGTGGATTTTTCCTTTGATGAATATGAAGTGTCCTTCCTTATCTTTTTTGATGACTTTTAGTTGGAAATTGATTTTATTTGATATTAGAATGGCTATTCCAGCTTGCTTCTTCTGACCATTTGCTTGGAAAGTTGTTTTCCAGCCTTTCACTCTGAGGTAGTGTCTGTCTTTGTCTC
Source organism: Rattus norvegicus (assembly GCF_021556685.1). Lineage (NCBI taxonomy): Eukaryota > Metazoa > Chordata > Mammalia > Rodentia > Muridae > Rattus > Rattus norvegicus. The sequence goes on from NC_141538.1 coordinate 132,732,101, forward strand.
TGAGGTGTGTTTCCTGTAGGCAGCAGAATGCAGGGTCCTCGTTGCGTATCCAGTTTGTTAATCTATGTCTTTTTATTGGGGAGTTGAGGCCATTGATATTGAGAGATATTAAGGAATAGTGATTATTGCTTCCCGTTATATTCATATTTGGATGTGAGGTTATGTTTGTGTGCTTTCATTCTCTTTGTTTTGTTGCCAAGACAATTAGTTTCTTGCTTCTTCTAGGGTATAGCTTGCCTCCTTATGTTGGGCTTTACCATTTATTATCCTTTGTAGTGCTGGATTTGTAGAAAGATATTGTGTAAATTTGGTTTTGTCATGGAATATCTTGGTTTCTCCATCAATGTTAATTGAGAGTTTTGCTGGATACAGTAACCTGGGCTGGCATTTGTGTGCTCTTAGGGTCTGTATGACATCAGTCCAGGATCTTCTGGCCTTCATAGTTTCTGGCGAGAAGTCTGGTGTGATTCTGATAGGTCTGCCTTTATATGTTACTTGACCTTTTTCCCTTACTGCTTTTAATATTTTCTTTATTTTGTGCGTTTGGTGTTTTGACAATTATGTGACGGGAGGTGTTTGTTTTCTGGTCCAATCTATTTGGAGTTCTGTAGGCTTCTTGTATGCCTATGGGTATCTCTTTTTTTAGGTTAGGGAAGTTTTCTTCTATGATTTTGTTGAAGATATTTACTGGTCCTTTGAGCTGGGAGTCTTCACTCTCTTCTATACCTTTTATCCTTAGGTTTGATCTTCTCATTGAGTCCTGGATTTCCTGTATGTTTTGGACCAGTAGCTTTTTCCGCTTTACATTATCTTTGACAGTTGAGTCAATGATTTCTATGGAATCTTCTGCTCCTGAGATTCTCTCTTCCATCTCTTGTATTCTGTTGTTGAAGCTTGTATCTACAGCTCCTTGTCTCTTCTTTTGGTTTTCTATATCCAGGGTTGTTTCCATGTGTTCTTTCTTGATTGCTTCTATTTCCATTTTTAATTCCTTCAACTGTTTGATTGTGTTTTCCTGGAATTCTTTCAGGGATTTTTGTGTCTCCTCTCTATGGGCTTCTACTTGTTTATTTATGTTTTCCTGGAATTCTTTCAGGGATTTTTGTGTCTCCTCTCTATGGGCTTCTACTTGTTTATTTATGTTTTCCTGGAATTCTTTCAGGCATTTTTGCGATTCCTCTCTGTAGGCTTCTACTTGTTCTCTAAGGGAGTTCTTCACGTCTTTCTTGAAGTCCTCCAGCATCATGATCAAAAATGATTTTGAAACTAGATCTTGCTTTTCTGGTGTGTTTGGATATTCCATGTTTGTTTTGATGGGAGAATTGGGCTCCGATGGTGCCATGTAGTCTTGGTTTCTGTTGCTTGGGTTCCTGCGCTTGCCTCTCACCATCAGATTATCTCTAGTGTTACTTTGTTCTGCTATTTCTGATAGTGGCTAGACTGTCCTATAAGCCTGTGTGTCAGGAGTGCTGTAGACCTGTTTTCCTCTCTTTCAGTCAGTTATGGGGACAGAGTGTTCTGCTTTCGGGCGTGTAGTTTTTCCTCTCTACAGGTCTTCAGCTGTTCCTGTGGGCCTGTGTCTTGAGTTCACCAGGCAGTTTTCTTGCAGCAGACAATTTGGTCTTACCTGTGGTCCCGGGGCTCAAGTTCGCTCGTGGGGTGCTGCCCATGGGCTCTCTGCAGCGGCAGCAACCAGGAAGACCTGTGCCGCCGTTTCCGGGAGCTTCAGTGCACCAGGGTTCCAGATGGTCTTTGGCTTTTTCCTCTGGCCGAGATGTGTGTGCAGAGAGCAGTCTCTTCTGGTTTCCCAGGCTTGTCTGCCTCTCTGAAGGTTTAGCTCTCCCTCCCACAGGATTTGGGTGCAGAGAACTGTTTATCCGGTCTGTTTCCTTCAGGTTCCAGCGGTGTCTCAGGCAGGGGTCCTGCCGCTCCTGGGCCCTCTCCCACGGGAGCCCAGAGGCCTTATACAGTTTCCTCTTGGGCCAGGGATGTGGGCAGGGGTGGGCAGTGTTGGTGGTCTCCTCCGCTCTGCAGCCTCAGGAGTGCCCACCTGACCAGGCGGTGAGGTCTCTCTCTCTCACAGGGTCTGGGGGCAGAGAGCTGCTGCGGGCCGGGATCCGCGGGTGTGGGACTTCCGGTAAACACAGAACGTGCCCGGTCCTAGAGGAATTCTGCTTCCGTGTGTCCCAAGCTCACCAGGCAGCTTTCTTGCAGCAGAAAAGTTTGTCTTACCTGTGGTCCCGAGGCTCAAGTTCGCTCGTGGGGTGCTGCCCACGGGCTCTCTGCAGCGGCAGCAACCAGGAAGACCTGTGCCGCCGTTTCCGGGAGCTTCAGTGCACCAGGGTTCCAGATGGTCTTTGGCTTTTTCCTCTGGCGTCCGAGATGTGTGTGCAGAAAGCAGTCTCTTCTGGTTTCCCAGGCTTGTCTGCCTCTCTGAAGGTTTGGCTCTCCCTCCCACGGGATTTGGGTGCAGAGAACTGTTTATCCGGTCTGTTTCCTTCAGGTTCAGGCGGTGTCTCAGGCAGGGGTCCTGCCGCTCCTGGGCCCTCCCCCACGGGAGCCCAGAGGCCTTATACAGTTTCCTCTTGGGCCAGGGATGTGGGCAGGGGTGAGCAGTGTTGGTGGTCTCTTCTGTTCTGCAGCCTCAGGAGTGCCCACCTGACCAGGCGGTGAGGTCTCTCTCTCTCACGGGGTCTGGGAGCAGAGAGCTGCTGCGGGCCGGGATCCGCGGGTGTGTCGCACATCAAGTCTTTGTGGGGCTATGTATATCCTTTTCTACTGAGGGTAGATAAGGCAGCCCAGCTGGAGGAACATATCTCACAGATAAGCAACAACTTTTGGTATAGACTCACAATTTTTCTGGACCCACATGAAGACGAAGCTGCTCATCTGCTACATATGTATGCTGAGGCCTAGGTCCAGCCTGTGCATGTTCTTTGGTTGGTGGTTCTGTCTTTGAGAGGCCCATTGGTCCAGATTAGTTGACTCTATTGATCTTACTGTTGAAATCCTATACCCCTCAGGCCACAATCCTTGCCCCTATTCTTCCATAGAAGTTCTTGAGCTCCATCTACTGTTTGGCTGTGGGTGTCTGCATCTATATGAGTCAACTGATGGATGGAGCCTCTCGGAAGGCAGCTATACTAGACTCCTGTCTGAAAGTATAATAGAGTATCATTACTAGTGTCAGGGATTGGTGTTTGCTCACAGAATGTGTCTCAAGTAGGGCCAGTTATTGGTTGACTAATCTCCTAGTCTTAGTTGCATCCTCACCCGGCATTTCTTGTAGATAGGGTAAATTTTGTGTTGAAAGTTTTGTGGATGGGTTGCTGTCTCTACCTCTCTATTGGGGTTCTTGCCTGGCTACAGGAGATGACCTTTTCAAGTCTCATCTCTCCAATTCTCTGAGACACAGCTAAGGTTACCTAAAGTTACCCCTATTGATTCTTGGGTACTTCCTTTATACTAGATCTCTGTTTCATCCTAGAGATGCTCCCCTCCTTTATACCCCTGTCAGTTACAAATTACTGGTCATTCTCATGGCCATCTGGCCATCTCTCCTGCCCTCCAGACACCTGATCCCAAATCCTTTCATTTCCTTCCCCATCCCCTCTCCCTCCCAGTTTCTTACTCCATTAGCCTCTTATGACAATTTTATTCTCCCTTATAATTGATATTCAAACATCATAGCTTGAGCCTTTCTTCTTGTTTAGCTTCTTTGGGTACATGGAGTGTAGCTTGGGTATTGTGTATTTTATTCCATTCAGGTACTTGATGTCAAAGTTGAGAATTTCTGAATCTCTAACCAAAGAGAAATATACTATTCCCATCTTTTATTAAAAGGAAAAGCAACAACAAAGATGCACTTTAACTAGGGGGTACTTAATGGGATTGATTATGGTAGTTTATTATATCTTGCTGGTGATTCTGAAGACAGATAATAGAGGGTACTATGGTAAGACATAGTGAATGAAGAAGGGAGAAAAAAATTCAATAAATAGGAATTATTCAGAAATAAACAAAGGTAAGAATCACACAGTTCAAAAAGCTCTGTGTAACTCTATGATAAAAAGAAGAGACACTATATAAATAGTGTAATATAAAGTATATCAAATATAAAAATCAGCTAAATGTATATATTATGATATCTTTGGGATGAAGTAGCTGATTTTAAATAAGGGGTGCTTCTGTTTCTGTAGTGTGTTGAAAAGAAGGAGGCAGAGGGAAAGGAGAAGGGGAAGGGGAAAGGAGAGGTGAGGTATAGGGGGATCAGGGAGAGAGACTGATTTAAACAAAAGTTATGTCCTGTCTCTACTACCTTATATTCTTATTTTCCTTCCCAGAGCTATTTACAGTGACTGGCTCAGATGTGCCAGTCTTGGCTTCATTGGGTGGAAACTTAGAACTCAGTTGTCAGTTGTCTCCACCACAACAAGCCCAGCACATGGAGATTCGCTGGTTCCGGAACCTCTATAGAGAGCCCGTGCACCTATATAGAGATGGTAAAGACATGTTTGGAGAGATTATCTCCAAGTATGTGGAACGGACAGAACTACTAAAAGATGGGATTGGAGAAGGGAAAGTGACCCTTAGGATCTATAATGTGACTGTTGATGATGATGGATTTTACCACTGCGTGTTCAAAGAAGGTGATTTTTATGAAGAGCACATCACAGAGGTCAAGGTCACAGGTAGGCATGGAGCTTTCTGAGATTTCTATAAATCAACATTTTTAACTCATCATGGTCTGAAACTTAGATAGATTTTTCAGTGTTTCAGTGTATAAATAAAATTAGTATTACCAAATTCAGTATCATGAATTTTGCTTTTTACTTAGATTAAAAATATGTCTGTGTATACATCAAGTACACACAGATTGCTAGATTTCTAACTTATCAATAAGACACTTTTGTGCTATCCTCCTAGTGATTTCTAACAATATGTTAATAAAGTGTGATATCTACCAGTGATTTAAATTTTAAAATAGTTTTCTTTGTGGTAATTCTTATTCTCAAATTTCCTTAAATCAATCCACTGGGTATTTTGTGAGAGAATAATTTTCCTGAGTAATCATTTCTGCAAGTATTATCACATTTACATTTTTTCTCACTGTGTAAACTTATGAATCTGAAAATAATACAAAAAAGTGAGGAATTGAAAAAAGAAAGTGATTCTTTGATCATGTGTGTTTTGGCCTCTAAGCTCATAGATAATATTTGTGAACCTCATATGTGTTTCCAAACCAATAATTGAGAACTAACCTAAAGGAATGCGATATAATTAATTAAATTTATATTTTAAAGCTAGGTGCATTGGCATGGCTCTTTGCTCCCTGTACATATGAAATAGTAGTAGGCAAATCTCCATGAGTTCAAGGTCAGCTTGGTCTACACAGAGTTCTAAGAGACTCATATCCATGTAGAGAGCTCTACGCCAGACAGGATTGTAGAGTAGAGCAGGGAGAGAGAGAGAGAAAGAGAGAGAGAGAGAGAGAGAGAGAGAGAGAGAGAGAGAGAGAGAGAGAGAGAGAGAGGAAGAGAGACAGAATCACAGCAAAGCTATATGTGTATGTATGTATTTATGTATGTATGTATGTATGTTTGTATGTATGTATAAAACTTAAAATTTGTCATTCTCTTCTTAAATATCATTTGCCATATTTCAGAAGCTTAACCTTCTCATGGAGAATATAGGACTGTATCAGACATCAATATAAGCTAATTTTGTTATACCAGAAAGATTTGTAAAACAGAGTTGTTTTAGGGTTGGGTTAAATCGCAGTTCTTTCCTCTCACATTTTAGTCAAATTTTATATCCCATATAATGTCCTAACATTTTCAAAGACATTAACTTGATCCAAATTGGTATATAATGCATTTTGAAAACACTAATGTATTAGTTATTTTATATGAAATATACTGTATGAAAGCATTAGCTATATACTCAAAATAAACAGTTGAAGTTTCAATTAAAGAATCAAAATTTTATTATGATATTGTTGACTTCATCATTTAAAATTTGGTCTCAACAGTGATTAAGTGTTGTCTATAGAGAAAACATTTTAAACCATAGATTTTATAGTATGTAGATATTGATTTTATAGTATATGGATATTGATTTTGGTTTGTATTGTATTTCAAGGACCTACGCTTGTTTCAATTTAATAAAAACATTTTGTGTGAGTCCATATAAAAATAGCATTTTGAGTGAATTAATATATAAATAAACAATATAGAATATGTTGCTAGTAGTACTGTGACTTCTATCAGGTACTTTTCTATTTTGAAAACTCAAGCCACCAGACCTCCTGCCTCTTCAGGTTTTAGCAATTACTTAAAATGTGAGAGAGAATTTTACTTTTTCAGTTTTATTTCCCCTTTTATTAACATAAAAATAATGTTTTACTCCTGTGTTCCCAATCAGCTATAAACTTACGGGTACAGATTCATGTGCACCCACCTAATACCAAAGGTGTGATAGTGGAATGTCACTCTGGAGGTTGGTTCCCACGGCCTCTCATGGAATGGAGAGACAGCAGAGGGGAGGTCATTCCAGCTGCATCAAAATCCCATTCACAGGGTGGAGACAGACTGTTCAATATGAAGATATCCCTTCTCATTAGTGACAGCTCCTTCCAGAAAATCACTTGCTGCCTTCAGAACCCTCTGACAGGCCAAGAGGGAAGGACAAGTGTTATCTTATCAGGTAAAGTTTGTGTAATTGTTTTTAGTATCAGCCATTGCAGGATAGTTTAAAGCTAAACACAATGATTCATTTTCTTTCTTGACTTGACTTCTAAAGCTCTACTTTATTTTGGTTTTATTTATCATATTACTTTTACCACGATTATTCTATTTTCCCACATTCTTTATTTCACTTTTGCTTACTAATATTGGAGTTCTATGGCAATTAAAAAATTATTTAGGGAAAATTTTTGCATGTATATTGTTGTATATAATCATACCTATCCCCTTTCTACCTTTAAATACCACCCCCTCCCGTATCCTCCGCAATACACACATCTCCCAACTCCATGTCCTTTTTGTTACTGATAACGTACTCTATCTAGTTAGTTTTTTTTCATGTGGCTGTGGCTGTGGAGGCACCACTGGAAGGTGGGGAACCTTCCAGTGATCCTGTTGCAACAGAGAATGAATTACTGTCTCTCAGCAACTATCTCCTGTAAATAGTTCAGAGTGAACCCTGGACGCCAGTTACCACTATCTGTGCTGGGATTTTGACTGCTTGATCTTTTGAGGACTTGTACAGCTGCTGTGGGTTCACGACTGCATAATCCATACCATTTCCAAAATATATCCCTTTATAGCACTCCTCCCTATCTTCTGGCTAGCATAGTCTTTCTGTCCTCACTTCAGAAATGTTCCCAGAGACCTAATGCTGGTGAGACTAATATAGATGTAATATAGATGTCATATTTAGGGGCTGAGAATATTCTATTTCTTATTCTCAGTTAATTGTGACCATTGACTACTGCCCATTGCACAAGAAGCTTCTCTGACTAAGGTTGAAAGGAGTCTATGATTATGGGTATAAACATAATTATTTAGAAGATAATTCAACACACACCAACTCAGAAAAATATCAACAGCAGGTTCAACACTAGTGTTTCTGTGCTTTTGAGTAGGATTCCAGTAACAGGCACGAAATTCCCTCCTGTGGAGCATGTCTCAAACAAAATCAGAATGCAGTTACTCTTTTATATTTGTGCCATTGCTCCAGTAGCACATTTTGCCACAAACATGAGTATTGAATTATTCAGAGTTCAGCATTAGGTAGGATCATTAATGCCTTTTCTCTCCCAGCCACCCACATAGAAACTTCCAATACTATACAAGCTAGCCACCACGAGGGAAGCTTGATGAATTCGTTGCCTTACAAACTACTCTTCATATATTCAGATTCTCTGAACAAAATTCTTGAAGTAATGCTTGACTTTTTTCTTTATGGGAAAGCAGTAGGTCTATCCAGTGTCTCATTGCTATTGTGATGTTAAAGCAGAAATTTGATTATAGGACTTGATGACATAAATTCAGTCCTATATTTGAAATGAAAAACAGATAAAGGACTTGATGGTCAATGAACTGAGTTTGATCACAGGGACTCACAAGTAAAAAGATAGAACCCCCTAGCATAAGTAGTTCTTTGATATTTAAATGTGCATGCATGAGCACATGTGCACACACATAGAAATGCACACACATTTATAAGCTTAATAAAATTCAGAAAATGATTTTGATGGTAATGCATGATAAGTAACTTTAATTTTTGTGTACTCAAAGTGGGAAGACAAATTTGATGGATGTTCTACTAGCAGCATCAGGTGTTGTCATATCATATATAGGGATTGAAGAAATGAAAGGGTTGAGGAGTTTTAAGGAAGATACCATGGTAATGGAAGCAAGAAAACTGTTGCTTTTCTAAGGACTGGAGGAATCTACTGGTTATAGTCCTGGGGTACAAGGTGTTTGTCAAACCTTTGCTTCTCACATTTAAGATATATTTAGAGACAGAACATCTCATAAAAGAACAGGGCAGAGAAAAATGCATTCAAGTTTACTGGATTCTTTATCATGTCTTTTGACCATATTACCCTTACCATTCAATTTTAAGACACAGTCATCCATGTTCAGTTTTATCAATAGGAAGCTGGAAATTACTTATTGCCATTCTTGCCTATGACTAATTATAATTAACCAATAGGAGGGAAGACTTATTAAAATGTTTTTTTCCAGAACAGTGCCTCACAGTGTTCTGTGTTGTATGTGCCCATTAATTTATCTGATCTCATCCACTAAGGGTCTTCATTGTCCACACAAATCTATTAACATGTGTTCTGCTGCTTCTCATCTGCGGAGACTGTGAGATCTTCACTCTGAATGCCTTTTACTATCAAAATGCTGCATATACTACTTATTTTCCTCTTTTCTTCCACAGTTCTTTGTTCAGTTGTCTATCATCTTATAAAAGACTACTTATACAAAACAACCTAAAAGCATGTCATCTGTCCCTTGCATACATCTGGCATGCTGTTATTTTTCAATTTCTTATTCTTTTAGTATTATTTCCTTTTAACACGTTGTATAACAATTCTATTTATGGTCCCTTATCTACCTATTTATTAAAAGTATAAAAGTCTAAACTTGTCACTTGTATATACTGATGTCTGCAAACTGTTTCAAATACTGCATATCATATTATCTAATTTATATTTATATAAGCCAATGTATATAACTGAAGTAAAATAAAATTTAAAGGGTACCTTTTAAAGTGCCAAACAATCATGCATGTGTCAGCATTTATATGTGCTCATGAGGACAATGGAATGCTGAGATGAAGGGAAATATGTTGAGAACTCAAGAGATATAGGAATAACTCACCTTCTGCCTTTGACAATTTAGTTTCTATAGTTAACTGCATTTTCTCATTCAATTACATCTTCAATGGAAAAGTAAATCTTTGTACAACAGTTGCATCAGAAATAGGAATGTAAATAATTCCAAGGTAAGAACTAAATTTAAATATTTTATCCTCCTTTTAGAGTTCATAGCCTATATGTATATAATATATATGTACTTACACACACTTCCTCTCTTTCACACACAGTATGTTATATATATATATATATGTCACATATATATGTATATATGTATACATATATACATATATATATATATATGGAGAGAGGGGGGATGGAGAGAAACATTCACATAGACACATGTATAATGCACCTACAAACTTATGCATATATAAAAAATAACAAAAGGGAGATACTTCTTATTTATGTACAATTTAAGTAAATCACACAAAGTATATTGTATGAGTCAGTAGTTCCTTAGAGAAGATAAGCTGTTTTAAAACATGTTTGAGGTCTAGAGTTTTAATGCAGTTGGTAGAGTATTTGCCTAGAATGCACAAGTCATAAGTTCAATTCCTAGTACCATACACTTTGCACTTTCCTATGTGCTTTAGTAATCCCTGTATTGGAAAGGTAAAGGCTGGAGGATCAGAAATTCATTGTAATCCACATATGAATTCAGTACTGCACACAGGATGAGAGCTTAGACAAAGGGCTGGAAAATGGACTTAGGAATGACCTTACCATGGTTCCTGGAAACCTGTGATTTAGCCATAGACAGGGAAAAGGAACCCGCAGCTTTGCCTCTTCTCTTTTACCAAATAAGCTCCTGAGAGGAAGTGGGAAGGGATGCATAAGAAAAGTGCTCTCATTTAACTTTGCATCAGTCTTGAACTTATTCATGCCTGGCTTAGCTCTACTAGAGACAATGCTGTGCTTTTCATTGGTCCCATGATAACTCTCTCCAAAATGTACTACATCTAATCTGCCAGAGATATGAGATCTTGAAGAGGAACATGCCTTGCAAGTTCATCATTTGAAATGCATTGGTCTGAAGACATGTTAATTTCTATGTTATAAGATTTGTAACCCTTTATTACAGATGCATTTTTTTCATGGAATATAATTTGGAAAATGATTCTGGGTATAATATTATTTGTGATGGTGCTCTCCATCTTGGTTTCTAGTTTTCTCCTACATCCTGAACATAACAGTAAGTAATGCTGAAGGATGGGCAATGCAATGTGGGAGAAGGGAAGGAAGCTAATTTTGCCTGAGCCTTGATTTGCAGGGCTCCCTTTTAAAGTGCTCTAATTTTTGTGTGTGTGTTTTCAGTTAGCTGTCTACTCCTTGTTCCTAACATGTCCTCTCTTTCTGCTGGATCTCTTGACAATGCTGTTTGTCTTCTAGAACCTCAGTCTTGTTGGAATATTTTTGTCTGGTTATGTTGAAGACTCAAACCCACCTGACAAATGTTTTAACACTTAATGCTTTTATCACTTCACTTCTTCAAGGATCGAATGACCTTATCTGTAGTTAGAGCAATGTTTTTGACTGTACATGACAAAATGACCATGGAGAGGTCACTCATCTCAGCAAAGGTAGAATAGAATACAGTGGGAGGGGTGCTAATTTTGATATCAGGTTATTAATTTACTATAGGAGACAAAGTTTGCATACATTCTCAACTATGCTGTGCTCAAGAGAAGAATTTCCCCTAAAAATACAATGCAAAATAAAAATAAAAATGAAAACAAAACAAGACAACAACAAGAACAACAACAAGCAAACTAACAAAAACTGGGACTGGGAGGAGAAGAGGGAGGAAAAGTTGTGATATAAAGTGAAGAAATAAATTAATTAATAAAAAGCTGTCTCGGATTTGAGGATACTCTCCACTTAAAAGGCCTTAAATAGGGATTGCTTTTGGAAGAGCACAATAGGTATCCTAGATTTCCTTCCAAGTGTAGTTTAGCCATCAGCTAAGGAATTCAGACTTGTGATGTCACGATTAGTACACCTCCCTCTGTTGTCTCTTATCCCTTTGCTGTGATCAGTGATCTCTGTAAAGTCATTTTACAATGTATTCTTGAGAACATTGTTGTTATTCAAGGTAAGTTCATTAATTTCCTCTGAACACTGAAAATTTCTATTTTAGTCTGAGCTTCCCAGCCTTCTCAAGAAGCTCACATTTTTTGCTACTGCATCTAAAGAATGTAGAAAGGAATGCCTGGAAGCATGTGGCCAATACTATTCACAATTTTACTATCCCTGGAAATGACCTTGAATTTCCTTTGTTTTCTTCAAACTCCTGAATACTAATATTATAGGTGTGTGCTGCAAGCATGGTTTTACACAATGTCGGGGATGGATCCCAGGGCTTTGTGCAGACTATAATACACTTTATTATCTGAGCTACATTTGCATACAGATATTGCATACTTTCACAATGTAGATTTAAGGAAATATTTACACTGTATTTAGAAATTAAGGAGGCTTAGTAAGTTGACACTTATAAATTCTCCTTTAACATACATAATTTTGCTAGCCCTGGATGTTTATCCAGGACTCCAGTACCAGGCATGATTCCTTCTTGTTGAGCAGGTTATGATGTTAGTTACCTCTGAGGGCATTCATGCTAATATTGCACCCTTGGGATTCTAATGCCATATGCATATGTTTTATATATTTAATGGTAAACTTACATTGTTTAAAATGTTAAAAAAATAGAAAACATTCTTTTAAATGTAGAACACATTTTCTGTGTATCCATTTATTCAGGTATTAAGGCTTAAATATGACTTTCCCAAAGCTCTTGAGAGATTTACAGTAGAAAAAATAATTCTAAATAGAGTTTTACTCTAAAAATCTCCTCCCATTATTCAACTGTTTCTCATTGACACACTTTGAACACTTAGCATTTTACTAATTTTGTGTAGAAAGTGTTGAATGGATCATTTACAAGGGGGAAATATTAACTTTGTAATGAGAATTATTACATCCCAGACTGATGGACAAGAGGCAGCAAAGCAAAGAAGAGCTTCTTTCTGTGTGCTTGTCACTCTCAGAACATCCTATAAATTCATTCCATCCTAGAAACAGTTTGCCCCTCCATCATGTCACCAGCAGTTCTGTGAGCTTTAGTCTTAAGTCATGCTAGGTTCTAATGAACATAGAAATGTGACATCAGATTATAGCTCCTGTTTTCTTGACATACTTTCCAAACCATAAGAATATTTACACCATAAATCGTGATTATAACTTTGTTTCTCCAGGGTGTAGGTGTACATGCGATGCTCCTTGGGTGACAGGCATATTAATAATGATATCTTCGGTGGTGATTGTCGTATCAATCATGGGGTATTTACATTTGAAACAAAGAGGTAGGTGCTATCAAGTATGTGGACACTTCTAGCAAATATTTCTTTTCCCAAATGCCTTGTCACTGGTAAGGCACTTAGCTAAAGAAGAGTGATGGTGGCTTAGATTGCAAGATCCATTGACTCCTCACCTACCTATCTTATAATTTGATTTGCAGACTCTTTAATTTTATAGTTGTAACAGAAGCTATATAAAGAAGTGAAAGGAAATGAAGATGGGGCAATTCTTTATAGCAATTGAGTTATAGCTCAAAACCCAAAGCAGAATTCACAAACTCGAGCTGTATTTTTAGTAATTTTTTTTTAAGTTAATCCTCTCTTGTGAGATATTGGCACTGCCAAAAATCAAACTAGAATTAACAGACAAATTCATCAATATGCTTGTTATATGAGTAATTCTTCAAATATTGTAGACAGTGGAGAAATCCAGTTGTAAATGATAGGCAGAGAATCTCCTTTGTCAGAATGAAGTTCCCCTCCTTATCTCCTTTAATTGTCTATCTTGTAAGATATTGGGATATGTTAGCCTTCTTTCCCACACTCATAAATCCAGAAAACAGAGCAGTGCAACCTGAGACGTGAATCTGTCATAAGTCTGTATTCCAGCTGCACCATCTCTGCTGCCACCTTTCTAACTTTTGCAACTCTCTTCAGTTCCTGTTTCAGATGCACATTTTGAATTGGACATTTTGTGGGTGGAAGATTTAAGTGTAATCCTGTGTTCACTGATGGTTTCTGCTACCATGCTCATTTCCTATACATACTTCAAACTGAGAGGTAAATGGGATGAGAAGTGTGTTGACTTGACTCATAGAGTGTGTTTTGGTATGATGTAAAGATGTCTTAAAGTTGAAATTCCTACTCACTTTATCTTAACTCAAAAAAGTGGAAAGCATGTATGTGCTCCGCAATGACCTTCAGGATCTGGGAAATATAGTTACAGTCAGTCATCTTTGTGCCTCAGATGCTAGTGTCATACTCAGATCTGATTGCACTTCTGACAAATGGGTCAGGAAAAAGTGGGAAGACTACTATGTTTCATCCATTTTCTGAAGTCTTGCAAGGTTTGTTCCCATCTCATCTCAAATATTAAGATGGAAATGTTGGTTCAGATTGACACTCATGACATGAGAAGCAGCCCACCCTGACATTGCCTTGCAGGCCAGGACCCAAAGGCAGAATAGCCCAGAGAAATAGTATAGAAACAACCATGACAGAAATAAAATGTCAATGAAATGATGCCTAGTAATATTTTGCTATACTCATAGATTGGTGCCACAAAATCATCCTTAGAGGGACTTCCTCAGCAACTGATGGAAACAGATGCAAAGAACCACATCTAAACATTAAGTAATTCTTCAAATATTGTAGGAAGTGGAGAAATCCAGTTGTAAATGATAGGTAGAGAATCTCCTTTGTCAGAATGAAGTTCCTCTCCTTATCTCCTTTCATTATCTATTTTTCAGAATTCTGGGGGAATCCTGCAAAGGAAGGGCAAGGAAAGTAGAAACCAAAGGGGTCAAGGACATCACAAGAAAACATACAGAATCAACTAACCTGGATTCATAGAGGCTCATAAAAACTGAGATGTCAACCAGGAAGCCTGAATAGGACTGACCTAGGCCTTCTTCAAATATGCTACAGTTGTGTAGCTTGATCTTCTGGTGAGACTTCTAACAGTGGGAGCAAGGGCAATCTCTGAATCTGTTGTCTCCTTTTAGTACCCTTTCCTCCTGCTGGGTTGCTACATCCAGCCTTAATAGCAGAGGAGGTGCCCTGTCTTACTGCTACTGAAAAGGCCACGACTAGCTGATATTCATGGAGGCCTGTCCTTTTCTCAAGAAGATTGGAGGAGGAATTGATTGTAGTAGGGGAGTGAGGTAGGGGGAGGGGTGGCTGGGATGAGAAGAGGTAGGGAAAATTGGTCTGGAAAAGTAAGCAAATAAACTAATTAAAATGATAATGCAATGCCATAATTTATTCAGTGAGAAACATGCATGTTTTTTTACAAGGAATGGGGCCAGAAATTCCCAACCCTACATTCACACCTTGGAAACATTCCCTAGCTAATGTCTAAAGCTAAATGCCTCTCTTTTATTTTACAATGTATTGCCCTTATGGAAGCAGAAAGAGATATGAAAAAAGTAAGCCAGTAAAGAAATTTTCAACACCTATTTATTTGATCTACCAATAACCCACAATCTAAATTATTACACAGAATATGCATATAGTGTTAATAAATTATAATCTTATTTCCAGTGAGCTCTCCTCTAAATGAAACAAAAGTTGTAATAAGTTTTATGAATGATGCAGAGCAGTTATTAAGCAAAATAGACCCATGAATTAAACGCAAAAGAACAATATGCTATATTTACATTTTTGCTTGGTTTTCTATAAAATTTTTGTTGAAGTTGCTGGTGTATAGGTGGAGAAGCCAAAATAAGAATACTTTAAAAGCCTCAGTATTACTAAATCAAAACAGTTGGACTGTACAGAAGGCAATAGACATGTGTATACATGCTGTAATACAAATTAACATTCTGTATCAATCTTCTGCCAAGAAAGTAACTATGCAATTATCTTGCATTCACATCAGTTTGTCAAAGTTTTTGTTGGAATATTGGGCTACAGTCTGAGGTTTTGTGTGTAGGTGAAATCTCTATATCCTTTCCCTGAAGCAGTATGTTTCTCCTATGTTGAAGGGTTAATAATACAATTGTATACTTTTTACTTTGGAAGTTTCCAGTTAAGAGGGTATATGGGTATGAAGGGAATTTCATAAAATCTTTAAAAACTACACACATCCTGGATAACATTTCATATCTTTCATAAAAGCACCAATTTTATTTTCAATAGCAAAACTGAATAAACCATAACCTGTGGCAGTTTGTTATTTACTTAGTCCCAAGAATTTAGAGAGAGACAGACACACAGACAGAAAGACAACAAATATCTCTGGTTCTTTTTTCTCAATACACTGTTTACTCTATTTTCCAAAGAAATAATCAAATCCAGTCAGGCTGTTTTCTAAGATGCTCATTTTACCCTCAGAATCCTCCTTAAGTGTATTTTCCTCTCATGGATTTAAACTAGGAAACTCTGTTGTTACTTTTGTTTTACTAAAATACTTCTGGTATCTCACAGGACCTCAGTATATAATCACATGTGTTCTCAAATATCCTTACTTTTAGTATATGACACGAGTTAACAGTATCTAGTCTAAACATTATTCCCCTGACTGATTGCTTACAAAAGTTAAGGGACTACAAATATATGTATTTTCTTACTTGTAACTGCATTTATAGAGACTAGAGTATTGAGATCTCCAAAGAAAATAAATATGGTTCTATAATTTTAGACACGCCCAGATGATTATAGATGATAAGAAACCCTTGGCAGACAGTTGGCATTCCACTGTTAGGTTTTGAGTAAATTACTTTAATTTAAATAAAAAGTTGAAAATCTAGTTAGAATACTAAAATTGCAGTGATCCACATAGCAACAAACACAGTTGCTAATACAATTTACATACTTAACACAAACACCTAAAACAAATAGATGCATGAACACATGCATGCGCACGCGCGCCCATTGCTTGTACAACCAAGAGTTTCCCTCACCTACTTTTTCAGGAACAAAGCTAATTCCTTTACAGTATTATTGGGCTCTTTGTAAAATTTGTCTATAATGTCTTTCTTTGTCTTTTAAATATTTATTTATTTATATATTTTTATTGTTTATTTTATTTATTAACATTTCAAATGTTATCCCCTTTCCTGGTTTCCCCTCCGCAAGCCACCTATATCACTCCTTATCCTCCTGCTTCTATGAGGGTGCTCCCCTACCCACCCTACCACTCCCATTTCACCACCCTGGAATTCCACTACATGGTGGCATCGAGCTTTCATAAGAACAAGGGGCTCTCCTCCCACTGATGCAAGATAAGGCCATCCTCTGCTACATATGCAGCTGGAGTCATGGGTCCTTCCATGTATACTCTTTGGTTGGTGGTTTAGTCCCTGGGAGCTCTAGGAAGTTCTGGTTGGTTGGTATTGTTGTTCTTCCTATGGGGTTGCAAACCCCTTCAGCTCCTTTGGTTCTTGCCCTAACACCTCTTTTGGAATCCTTGTGCTCAGTCCAATGGTTGCATGTGTTCGTGTATTAGGTTTGTGAGTTGAAAATACAGTTTTAAGTCAGTAATAAAATAGAGATTTATGTCTAAGGAAATGTGGTAAAGAAGCAGTTTTGTTCAAATAAGGCTATTTCCAAGCAATAAAAAGAAAGATAAATTCAGACAGGTAAGAACCTCAAGAAGAGCAGAACACATTAATTAGATCATGTAACACACTTTCCTTTTTGGATCTTTGTATGGTTTAGGTGTAGGCATAATTATGGCTTCAAATCTGGTAGTGTTTCTTCTGTTTCTATTTTGTGGAATAGTTTGAAGAGTACTTGTATTAGGTCTTCTTTTAAGGTATGATATAATTCTGTACTAAAACCATCTGGTCCTGGCCTTCTTTTGATTGGGAAACTTAATGACTGCTTCTATTTCATTAGGGGTTATGAGACTGTTTAGAAGGTTGATCTGATCCTGATTTAACTTTGGTAATGATATCTGTAGAAAATTGTCCATTTCATCCAGATTTTCCAGTTTTGTTGAGCATAGGCTTTTGTAGTAGGATCTGATTATTTTTGAACTTCCTATTTCTGTTATGTCTCCCTTTTTATTTCTGATTTTGTTAATTTGGATACTGTCTCTGTACCCTCTGGTTAGTCTGCCTAAGGGTTTGTCTATCTTGTTGATTTTTCTCAAAGAACCAGCTCCTGGATTGTTGATTCTTTGTATAGTTCTCTTTGAGTATATTTGGTTGAGTTAAGCCCTGAGTTGACCAGTTTCCCTTAAAATATAGATGATGCAAAACTACTGAATACAATTCTCACAAACCAAATCCATGAACACATGCACCACTGGACTGAGCACAAGGACCCCAAAAGAGAAGTTAGGGCAAGGACTAAAGGAGTTGAAGGGGTTTGCAACCCCATGGGAAGAACAGCAATTCCAACCAATCAGACCCCACCAGAGCTCCCAAGGACTAAACCACCAACCAAAGAGTACACATGGAAGGACCCATGGCTCCAGCTGCATATGTAGCAGAGGATGGCCTTATCTTGCATCAGTGGGAGGAGAGGCCCTTGTTCTTGTGAAGGCTCAATGTCCCAGTGTAGAGGAATTCCAGGGTGGTGAAGTGGGAATGGGTGGGTGGGTAGGGGAGCACCCTCATAGAAGCAGGAGGATAAGGAGTGATATAGGTGGTTTGTGGAGGGGAAACCAGGAAAGGGGATAACATTTGAAATGTTAATAAATAAAATAAACAATAAAAAGATATAAATAAATATTTAAAAGACAAAGAAAAACATTAAAGACAAATTTTGCAAAGAGCACAATGATATTGTATAGGAATTAGCTTTGTTCCTGAAAAAGTAGGTGAGAGAAACTCTTGGTTGTACAAGCTGTGATGTGTTTGTGTATGCGTGTGATATGTGTGCCTGCATTTGTTTGTTTTAGGTGTTTGTTTTAAGTATGTATGTGCTATGTGTATGCATGTGATAGGTATATGTACATATGTGTGTTGTGTGTGTTTTTATGATGTATTTGTTATGTCTGTTATGCATATACATGCACGTGTTATACATGCACATATGTTCATGTTTATAGATATAAAATGTCAATATCAAGAATCTTCTTCAATCCTTTTCTACCTTATATGTTCAAATAGGGTCTTTTGATGATTCTGGTAGAACAAGATTGCTTCCCAGAAACCATAGGGTTCTTCCTATATCCACCTCTCTCCAATAGTAGGATTACAGACTTTGGGTAATTTCTCTCTTTCTCTTCCTTTCTTTCTTTCTTTCTTTCTTTCTTTCTTTCTTTCTTTCTTTCTTTCTTTCTTCTTTCCTTCCTTCTTTTCCCCTTTTCTTTCTTTTTTATATTGATAGTATTCAATTCAGGTAATCTGCCTAGTAAGCCCTATATGTGCTGAGATAGTGTAGATTTATCTGTTACATTTAAACATGACTAGAGAAGATTCCAAACCTCTCATCACACAAGATTATTACTGGCTGAAATGGTGTAAATGCTTATTGCCCTGGTTTCATCATTATATGTGGCATACAGACACTGACTTATTGACTTATTACAATATAACTAGTGAACATATACAGCTATGATTTTGATAAAAATGAGAAAATTATTCTCAAATATATAATGCTTAATTAGAAGAGACTTAAAGCATAAGAGTAAAATAATTTCGATCCAGACTTTCAAAAATAAGAAGCAAGTGGTGGTTTTCTGAGAATGTCCATACTGAAAACATAAGTACCACATGCCCCAGCTATAGCACTACAGAGCATATGCACAAAGTATAATACATTCTGCTACAGAGATACCTGCACATTTATGTTTATCATTCTTTTTTTGCACAACAGCAAGGGGATGGAGTCAGCCTAGACATTCACCCAAACAGCAATGGATAATGAAAATATGATCCATTTACTTCATAACTTCTGTTAGTTTCACTATGTTTCTGTTTATTTTCTGTTTCCATCATTTGTCCATTCATCAGAGTAGGGTGTTGAAGTTGCTCACTATTATTGAGTGAAGTACAGTGTACACTTTGAGCTTTAGCAAAGTTTTTTTTTCTGTGAAGGTGGGTGCCCTTGAATTTGTAGCATAGGTGTTCAGAATTATGAGTTCTTCTTGGTAGATTTTTTCTTTGATGAGTATGAAGTGTCTTTCCTTATCTTTTTTTGATAACTTTTGGTTGAAAGTTGATTTTATTCCATATTAGAATGGCTGCTCCAGCTTATTTCTTGGATTCATTTGCTTGGAAAATATTTTTTGACCCTTTTACTCTGAGATAGTGTCTGTCTATGTTTCCTGTATGTAGCAAAATTCCGAATCGTGTTTATGTATCCAGTATGTTAGTCTGTCTTTTTATTGGGGGAATTGAGTCCATTGGTGTTAAGAGATATTGAGGACCAGTGATTTTTGCTTCCATATGAAGCTTAAGAAGAAGGAAAACCAAAGTGTAGATCCTTCAGTCCTTCTTAGAAGGGGAAAGAAAATACTCACAAGTGATGGCGTATGGGAGTGACTTAGGAGGAAAAAAGGATGGGGAGAGGAAAAGGGGTGCAGTATCAGGTATGGGAGGAGAAAAGTGTGATATACAGAGGGTTAAGAAACTGATAGAATTACCTTAAATGTATAGAACACATGAAACTCAGGAAGGATGACCAAAATGCGGATGCTTCACTCCTTCTTTAAAAGGGGAACAAGAATACCCTTGGGAGGGGGTAGGGAGGCAAAGTTTAGAACAGAGACTGAAGGAACACCCATTCAGAGCCTGCCCCACATGTGGCCCATACATATACAGCCACCAAACTAGATAAAACAGATGAAGCGAAGAAGTACAGGCTGGCAGGAACTGGATGTAGATCTCTCCTGAGAGACACAGCCAGAATACAGCAAATACATAGGCGAATGCCAGCAGCAAACCACTGAACTGAGAACGGGACCCCCATTGAAGGAATCAGAGAAAGGGCTGAAAGAGCTGAAGGGACTTGAGATCCCATATGAACAACAATACCAACCAATCAGAGCTTCCAGGGACTAAGCCACTACCCAAAGACTATACATGGACTGACCCTGGGCTCCAACTACATAGGTATCAATGGATAACCTAGTAAGGGCACCAGTGGAAGGGGAAGCCCTTGGTCCTGCCAAGACTAAACCCCCAGTGAGGGTGATCTTTTTGGGGAGAGCGGTAATGGGGGGAGGATGGGGAGAGGAACAACCATATAGAAGGGGAGGGGGAGGGCTTAGGGTTGACCTAGAAACCGGGAAAGGGAATAACAATTGTAATGTAAATAAGAAATACCCAATTTAATAAAGATGGAGAAAAAAAAGAAACTGAACAGATGTGTATAGCAATGGGTTACGGTGACCTGGGGGTAACAACCAGAAAGTCCCAGATGCCAGGAAAGCAAGAGGCTCCCAGCGCACATAGGGAATGAGATTAGATGAAATGCACATCGAAGGGGAGGTAAATCTTCACAGACCATATCCAGATGTTAGGCAAGGCCCCCAGTTGGGGTATGGGACTACCCACTTATCTTCAAAATTTTAACCCAGAATAACTCCTGCCTAATGGAAATGTGGGGACAAAGTGTGGAGCAGAGACTGAAGAAAAGGTCATCTAGAGGCTGCCCCACCTGGGGATCCATCAAATCCAGACACTATTGTGAATGCCACAAAGTGCTTGCTGACACTAAGATGCTCTGCCAGAGCCTGACAAATACAGATCAGGATGCTTATATCCACTGAACTGAGCATGGGGACCCCAATGGAGACTTAAGGGCAAGGACTGAAGGAGTTGAAGGAGTTTGCAACCTCATAGGAAGAACAACAATATCAACCACCCAGACCTGCCAATGCTCCCAGGGACTAAACCACCAACCAAAGAGTACACGTGGAGGAACCCATGGCTCCAGCCTCCTATGTAGCAGAGGATGGCATTGTCTGGCATCAGTGGGAGGAAAGGCCATGTTCCTATGAAGGCTTGATACCCAGGGTAGGTGAATGCTTGGGCAGGGAAATCAGGAAGTGGGGATAACATTTGAAATGTAAATAAATAAAACATCCAATCAAAAAATGTGATCCATATATGAACATGGATTTTACCCAGCCATAAAATAAAATCTGAAACTGAAATTTGTAGAGAAATGATGGATCTATAAACTAATGTGTTAAGTGAAATATCACTAGCTCTGAAAGGCAAATACCATGTGTTTTCTCTTATGCAGCTCCTAGCTTCTGTTATTTTGAGCATTTAGGACAAGGCATGTGTGGATAATAGCCAGCAAATTGAAAAAAATGCTTTAAGTGAGAGACAGCACAATAGAGTATATTTTAATATCAAAATGGAATGGGAAATACAAATATTGATAAGCGTACAGTATAGATGATATGCTGTGCAGAAGTAGGGATGAACACTTGGGATGGAAGAATTAATCAGAACTAAACATGAATGAAATTGTGACATTAAATGTGTTACTTTGTAGGCTAATTAAAATATAAAAAATTAAAACTATTCATGCTTCCCAAAGATATATGTAACATAGACCAATGTTAGCAAAACAAGATAATAAAGAAGAAATTATATTGATAAACAATAGATAAATACTTATTATTATTTACAATTCAATATTTTTATTGGATATTTTTATTTACATTTCAAATGTTATCTCCTTTCCCTGTTTCCCCTCCATAAACCTCCATCTTCTCCTCTTTTCCCCTTCTTCTATGGGGAAACATCCACCTCTTCCTGCCTCCTGGCCCTGACATTCCCCTACATTGGGGAATAAACTTTGAATTAAAAGTTTTGTGGTGGGGTTGGTGTCCTAATCCCTCCTCTGGGGAGTACTGCCTGGCTACAGGAGAGGCCTCTTCGGATTTCATGTCCCCACTGTTAGTTTTCATGGCTATGATCACCCATTTTGAATTCTGGGAGCCTACCCTATTAAAGGTCTTTGGGACTTCTTAGAGATCCCTCATCCCTCCTCCTCCTGTTTATATTTTAGCTTTCATTACCTGTCCATTGGTGAGAATAGGGTGTTGAAGTCCTGCACTATTGATGTTTGAAATTCAATGTGTAGTTTGAGTTTTTAAAGTTTCTTCGATATATATATGGGTGCCGTTGCATTTGTGGTATAGATTGTCAGACTTGAGATGTCATCTTGGTGGATTTTTCCTTTGTTGAATATGAAATTCTTCATTTCTTTTAAGAACTTTTGGCTTTGAAATTCTATTTTTAAAAGATATTAGAATGGTTACACTAGCTTGTTTCCTTGATCTGTTTTCTTAGAAAACTTTATTGCAGCTCCTTACTCTGAGGTAGTTCTATCTTTGTTGATGAGCTGTGTTTCTTATATGCTGCAGAATCATGGATCCTATTTATGTGTTTAATCTGTTAGCCCATGTCTTTTTATTGGGGAACTGAGCCCATTGATGTTGAGATATATTAATGATCAATGATTATTAGTTCCCATTATTTTGATGTTGGAAGTGTTGTTGTTGTTATTGTTGTTATTGTGTGTGTGTGTGTGCATGTGTGTGTGTGTGTGATTCTTTTCTTTTGGTTTTATTGTAAGATGACTATTTTCTTGTGTTTTCTTGGTTGTAGTTATCCTTCTTGTGTTGGAGTTTTCCTTCTAGTGTCTTCTTTAGGCATGTATTAATAGAAAGATACTCTTTAAATTTGGTTTTATAATAAAATTTCTTGTTTTTTTCTATCTATGTCGATTGAGAGTTTTGCTGGGCTTAGTAGTCTGGTCTGACAACTGTGGTCTTTTAGGATCTGAAAGACATCTGTCCAGGATCTTCTGGCTTTTATGGTCAGCATGCGCTTCTTAGCTTCATCCATCTTATCTAGTTTTGGTGGCTGCATATATAAAGGGACCAAATGTGGGGCAGGCTCCTACAGTCTCTGCTCCAAACTTTGCCTCCCTATCCCCTCCTCTGGATATTTTTGTTCCCCTCTTAAAGAAGGAGTGAAACATCTGCATTTTGGTCATACTTCTTGAGTTTCATGTGGTCTGTGCATCTTGGCTAATTTGAGCATTTGGACTAATATCAACTTATCAATGAATGCATACCATGTGTGTTTTTCTGTGATTGGGTTACCTCAATCAGGATGATATTTTCTAGGTCCATCCATTTGCCTATGAATTTCATGAAGTCCTTAGTCATCAGGAAAATGCAAATCAAAGCAATCCTCACACCTATTTCTATTATTCTTAAGTTTAGTCTTTTTGTAATATTCCAAATTTTCTGCAAAATTCCAAAATTATTTCTAATTTTGAGTTAGGAAATTTTTATGTTTGGCATTTTCTTTGATCGATGTGTCCATTTATTCTATGGTACCATCTACTTCTGAGATTCTCTCTTCCATCTCTTGTATATTATTAGTGATGTTTGTGTTTGTAGAATCTGTTCTCTGTCCTAGGTTTTCTATCTCGAGAGTTGCCTCCAATTGTAGGGTTTTTTGTTAATTGCTTCTCTTTCCAGTTTTAGGTCTTCAGACCATTTTATTCATTTCCTTTGTCTGTATTTGATTTCATTTTTTGTATTTTTTAAGGAACTTATTTGTTTGCTCTTCAAGGACTTCTACATGTTTGATTTTGTTTCCTGGATTTCATTAAAGGAATTATGGAATTTAAGATTGCGTTCTTTGTCTTCAGGTGTGTTAGGAAATCCACGGCTTGCTGTATTAAAGAGCTGTCTTCTGGTGGTGCCATATTGTACTGTTTTCTGTTGTTTATATTCTTATGTTTGCCCTTTGTTATTTAGTTGTCTCTGGTGATGGTTGGCCTGAGCATTGAAGCAGGCCTCCTAGAAGGCAGGAGGAGTCATTTGTCTTGGGTTTGAGTAGGCCTCTTGTGTGTGTCTGGTTAGAGATGGCCTCAAAGCAGAGCTTTGAGGTGGGGCGCCATCCACTACTCTGGGACCGCTGCTAGTACAAGCATGGACCTGAAGCATGACCAGTCTTTCTACCTATTTTTAATCAAATATTCTTATAAAAACACTAAATGAGTGTTAATATGGATAAAATACATTATAAATATAAAATAATATAACTAACCCCATTACTTTACACACTTAATGCATACAGCTAAGATTTAAATTCTGATAGAACTTTTTTTAAGTGCACTCCAAGAATGAAGAAAGTTCATGGGTCATTAAAATTAATTTGCTCTCTTTTATTACATATTTTGTATCGATTGAAAATTTCTAAGTATACTTTTTCTTTAATTTGATCAAAAATTTCAGTCATGTCTTCTGTTAAGTACCTACTAACATGTTTGAGAACTTAAAACTTGTGGGGCAAGTGGAGTGTGCTGCAAGACAGAAGAACTGGTAAAGTTGAGTGAACCCCAAACCTTTGAAACTCAGAATTGAATACAGTAGGCTGAGGGCCAGCTCCCTGCCAAACTCTGCCTGCTTTGGAACATGTCACTACAACATCTCACTAAGAGGACCATGCCAATCAGTTACATAGGGAAACAACTGAAGCCTTTCCCCATGCTATTTTAGCATTATTACCACCTCAAACTGAGCCAATGAGAAACAGCTATTCATAAATTCTACCCTGCTCCTCAATGTTTATGAAGTCCCTATCCACATTCAATAAAGTGCACAAGTTATTTATCTGAGAATCAACTGAGAATGACTGCCTTCCTGAGGTATAAGACTTTGCCTAAGAGATTTAGCTCCCAAAACATTCACTGCAGGACCTTAGGCTGGGCTCATGCCCCTGCTGACCCTGATGTCCCTGTTGCTTTCATGGTAGTTGTCACCTTCTTCCACTGTCAGTCCTCCTGCTGCTAGCATTACCACTGCCACAAAAGTAGGCAAGGCCTGGGACCTGCCTACCTGCCCTGCACAGGCTTGCCTTCTGAGAGCTCTGAGACTCTGGCCACTTCTGTCTTGACCAGAGAATTACAGAACCCCCAGTTCCACAATGGATGACAAAAACTAATTGTTTTGAACAATAAAAAATGACTCATGAATTTATTAACTTTGTTCTTTCTGTAATAATTTATGTACTACTTTCTATTTGACATATTTAATGATTAACAAGAAATCATGATGTTATGATAGCCCTAAAATATTTCCTATTTGATATTTCAAATATATTAATTATACCTAAGTAAAATTGAAATAATACATTGAAACTATTTGTATGTTTAATATGAATAAAATTCTAATTTCTCTATATCTAAGTGGTCTTGTTATCTTGGGAGCAGACCAGCCTGTCTCTTTCAAGAATGCACAGTCTACAGGGTCCCCAGGTGATCTGCAGCAGCCAGGGTAACAGGAAGGAGAGCCACCAAAATAACCACAGCACCTGGGACCCTCAGGTGCCCAGTAGAAGCAGAATTCCTCTCCACTATGCACAAATGCTATCTTCCCTCTGGTCTGCACCTACTTAGAGGCAGATCAGAGTATCTTGCATTTCTTATCAACACCACACATTCTGAAGAGCTCCTGGGAGATCTGCTGTAGTCAGGGCATCAGTCTACAGAGCTTCCGGGGGATTGACTACAGCTAGGGCCACAGATTCCTCCAGGAGCAATCCAGGAGTAAGGGATGCAGGCTCCACAAAGAGTCACCCACGTCAGCTAGGACCAGAGATAAGGAGATGGTTAGAGGAAAGTGTAAGATCATAGGCAACAGAAGCCAATAAATATACTTTGACATCATTGGAATCCAGCTCTCCCACAGCAGCAAGCCAAGAATACCCCAATACACCTGAAAAGCATGATGCTGACCTAAAATCCCATCTCATCAAGCTAATAGAGAACTTTAAGGATGTATAAATACTTCACTTAAAGAGACACAGGAGAACAGGTATAATCCATTAAAGAGGAAACAAATAAATCTCTCAAAGAAATATAGGAAAACACAAACAAGTGAAGGAATTGAATGAACTGGTCCAAGACATAAAAATGCAAGTAGATACAATAAAAAAATCACAAACAGAGGCAGTGCTGGAAATAAAAACCTAGGAAAGAGGTCAGGAGCTACAGATATAAACATCACCAACAAAATACAAGAGAGAGAAGAGGGGATCTTAGGCATAGAAAGTACCACAGAAGATTTTGACACCATGGTCTAAGAATTAAATACAGAGCATAAAAATTTCCTAACCCAAAACATCCAGGAGATCCAGTACACATGGAAAGACCAAACCTATGAATAATAGGAATGGAAGCGAGTGAAAATTCTAAGCTCAAAGGGCCAGAAAACTTCAACAGTTTCATAGATGAAACTTGCCCAACTTAAAGAAAGAGATGGCCATAAATGCACAAGAAGCCTAGAGAACACCAAATAGATTGGACCAAAAAGAAATTTCTTCCATTACACAATAGTCAATACACTAAATGCACAGAAAAAAGAAATACTATTAAAAGCTGTATGGGAAAAATGCCTAGTAATATATAAAGGCAGACCTATCGGAATTATACCAGAATTCCCAACAGAGTCTCTAAAAGCCTGAAGATCTTGCACAGATGTCATAGAGATCCTAAGAGATCACAAATGCCAGCCAAGGCTATTATACTCAGCAAAAATCTCAATCATCACAGATGGATAAAGCAAACCATTTCATGACAAAACCAAACTTAAACATATATATATATATATATATATATATATATATATATATATATATATATATATATACTAATCCAGCCCTACAGAGCATTCTACAAGGAAAACTCCAACACAAGGAGAGTATCTATGCCAAAGTAAGAACAGGAAATCATCTTACAACAAATCAAAAAGGAGGGAATCATAGACACACAATCTCACCTCCAACAACAAATATAACAGGAAGTAACAATTATCTGTCTTTAACATCTCTCAACATTGATGGACTCAGTGCCCCTCCCACCCAAAAGCCAAAACCTAACAGACTGGCTATCCAAGCAGGATCCAGCATTTTGCTGCATTTATGAAACTTACCCCAATGACAAAGACAGATAATATGCAGAGTAAAAGCCTGGAAAAATGTTTTCTAAGTAAATGGTTCCAAGAAAAAAGAGGGAGTTGTCATTCTAATATCTAATAAAATATGCTTTCAACCAAAAGTTATCAAACATTATGGGGAAGGATACTTCATATTCATCAAAAGAAACATCCACCAAGATGAAATGTCAATACTGAATATCTATGCTGCAAATGAAAGGGCACAAACATTCATAAGAGAAACTTTACTAAAGCTAAAAACATGCATTGAACCTAACATAATAATAGTGGGAGACTTCAACACCCACTGCTCACCAATAGGTCATTGAAACAGAAACTAAACACAGACACAGTGAAGCTAATATAAGTTATGAACCAAATAGACTTAAAGATATATTAGACAATTTCACCCTAAAACAAAAGTATATTCCTTCTTTTCAGCACCACACAATGCCTTCTCCAAAAGTGACCATATAATCAGTCACAAAACAAACCTCAACTAATCCAAGATGATTGAAGTAATTCCATGCATCCTATCAGATCACCCTGGACCAAAATAACAACAAAATCTGCAGAAATCCCCCACACTGATGGAAACTGAACAACTCTCTACCCAATGATAACTTGGTAAGGGAGGATGTAAACAAATTAAGAACATTCTAGAATTCAATGGAAATCAAGCCATAGTATACCCAAATTTATGGGACACATTGAAAGCAGTGCTAAGAGAAAAAAATCATTGCACTAAATGCCTTCCTGAAGAAACTGGAGAGATCCTACACTAGCAACTTAACAGCATACTTTAAAAAACCCTAGAGGAGTAGAAGGCAGGGAATAGTCAAAATCAGGGCTGAAATTAACCAATTAACAACAAAGAGAATGAACAAAAATGATCAATAAAACCAAAAGCTGCTTCTGTGAGAACATCAACAAGATAGATAACACTTAGCCAAACTAACCAAAGGGCACAGAGACAGTATCCAAATTAATAAAATCAGAAATGAAAAAGGAAACATAAGAACTGAAATTCAAAAAATAGTAAGATCCTACTACAAAAGCCTTTACTCAATGAAACTGGGAAATTTAAATGAAATGGATGACTTTTTAGACAGATACCACATACAAAATTTAAATCAAGATCAGGTAAACTATCTAAACAGTCTCATATTCTTTAAGGAAATAGAAGTCATTAGTCCCCCTCCCTTGACCCAGTGAACAAGCAAACAAACAAAAAAGCCCAGGGCAAGATGGTTTTAGTGCAGAATTCTACCATACCTTCAAAGAATAGCTAATATCAACATTCCTCAAACTATTCCATAAAATAAAACAAAAGTAACACTACCTAATTCACTCTATGAAGCCACAGCTACTCTGGAATCCAAACCACACAAAGGTCAAACAAAGAAAGAAAACCTCAGACCAATTTTGCTAATTAATATTGATGAAAAATATTGTCAGTAAAATTCTAGCAAACTGAATCCAAGAACACACTAAAACCATTATTCACCACGATCAAACAGTTGTTATTCCAGGGATGCAGACATGGTTAAATATGTAAAAATCCATTAATGTCATCCACTATATAAACAAACTGAAAGAAAAATTCAAATGATTATCTCCTTAGATACTGAAGAAGCAATTGATAAAATACACTCCTTTCATGTTACGTCTTGGAGAGATCAGGAATCCAAGGCCCTTACCTAAACATAGGAAAACCAATATACAGCAAACCATCAGTCAATATCAAATTAAATGGAGAGATATTTGAAGCAGTCTCACTAAAATCAGGAACAGGGCAAGGCTACCCACTCTATATCTATTTAATATAGTACTCAAAGTTCTAGATAGAGTAATAAGACAACAAAAGGCAGTTGAGGGGATAAAATTGGAAAAGAAAATGTTAAGATATCACTATTTGCAGATGATATGATTATATACATAATCAACCCCCAAAATTCTACCAGAGAACTTCTACAGTTGATAAACAACTTCAGCAAAGTGGCTGGATATAAAATTAACTCAAATATATTAGTAGCCTTCCTTTATTTTAATGATAAAAAGACTGAGAAAGAAATTAGGGAAACAACACCCTTCACATTAACCACAAATTTTATAAGATTTTTTTGTTGTAACTCATGCCAAGCAAATGAAACATCTGTACAACAGGAACTTCAAATTTCTTTTAAAAAGAAATTGAAGTAGACCTCAGAAGATGGAAAGATCTTCCATGCTCATGAATTGGTAGGATTAAAATAGAAAAAAAAAATTGGCCATCTTTCCAAGAGCAATCAACAGGTCTAACTCAATCCCATCAAGATTAGAATACAGTTTTTCACAGATATGGGAAGAGTAATTCTCAATTTTATATGGAATAAGAAAAAACACAGGATAGCAAAAATAATTCTTAGGAATAAAAGAACTTCCGGGGGAATCACCAACCCTGACTTCAAACTGTACTACAGAGCAATAGAGATAAAACCACATGATACTGGTACAGAGATAGATATGTCAATCAATGGAATAGAATTAAAGAGCCCCAAATAATAAGCCCACACTTTTATGAACACTTGATTTTTCACAAAAAACCAACGATGTGCAAAGTAAAAAATGAAATCATCTACAATAAGTGGTGCTGTTTCAACTGTCTGTATGTAGAAAAAAGGATCCATATTTATCACCTTGCACAAAGCTCAAGGCCAAATGGATTAAGGATCTCAACATAAAACCAGATACACTGAATCTATTAGAAGAGAAGGTGGGAGTGGGGATGGTGGTTGGGGGTTTAGCTCAGTGATAGAGCACTTGCTTAGCAAGTGCAAGGCCCTGGGTTCAGTCCTCAGATACTGGAAGAAAAAAAGAAAGTGGGAAAGAGCCTCAAAGTTATTGGCATGAGGGACATTTCAAAAACAGAACTCCAATGGGTCAGGCTCTAAGATCAACCATCGATAAATAGCATCTGATGAAACTGAAAAGCTTCTATAAGGCAAAAGACAAATCAGCAACCTACAGATTGGGAAAAATATTCACCAACCCCACATGTGATAGGGAGCTAATATCCAAATATATAAGGAACTAAAAAAATAGCCTTCAAATAACCCAATTAAAAATGGGGTACAGAGCTAAACAGAGGAATCTAGAATGGCTGAGAAACACCTAAAGAAATGTTGTTCAACATTCTTAGTCATCAGGGAAATGCAAATCAAAACAACCCTGAGATTCCACATCACATCAGTCAGAATGACTAAAATCAAAAACTCAGGTGCCAGCTAATGCTGGCAACTATGTGGAGAAAGAGGAACACTCCTCCATTGTTGGTGGCATTGCCAGCTGGCACAAAAATTTTGGAAAGCTATCTGGAGGTTGTACCACTCCTGGGAATACTCCTACAAAAGATGCTCCCACATTTCAGAAGGACACGTGTTCCACTATATTCTTACCAGCCTTATTTAGATTTGCCAGACGCTGCAAACAACCCAGATGTCTCTGAACAGAAGAATGGATACAGAAAATGTGGTACATTTTCACAATGGAATACTACTCATCTATTAAGAATGAGGACATCATAAATTTTGTAGTCAAATGGATGAAACTAGAAATTATCATCCTGAGTGAGGTAACCCAGACCTGAAGAGATATACATGGAAACGCAGGGACAAAAATAGAGCAGAGACAAAGAAAAGGCCATCCATAGACCATAGACTATCTTGGGTTCTATCTCGTCTGCATATAACAAACCCATACACTACTGCCAAATACTTCATGCAGACAGGAATCCTCTGAGAGGTTCTGCCAACACCTGACTAGGACAGATTCTGACACTCATGGTCATTCATGGACTGAGCCTGGGTACCCCAAAGGAAGAGACAGAGAAGGACTGAAGGAACTGAAGGGGATTACAACCCCATAGGAATAACAACAATATTAATTAACCAGACTCCTCAAACATCCCAGGGATTCAACCACTAACCAAAGAGTATACACGTGTGGGTCCATGGCTACAGCTAAATATGTAGTAGAGGATTGACTTATCTGCCATCAGTGTGAGGGGAGGCTCTTACTCTTGTAGAGGCTTGTTGCCACACCAAAGGAGGATGTTAGAGGGGTGAGGCAGGAGTGTGTGGGTGACTGGTAGAGGACACCCTGAAAGGCAAAGGGAGAGGGAATGGGATGGGGTGTTTATGGAGGGGAGACTAACAAGGGGGCATTTGAAATGTAAGTAAATAAAATGATCAATAAAAGTATTACCTCCCAAATAAAACATGACTGAATCATCATAACTCCCCTTTCAGTGAACATCCAGGGACACAGAGGCATCTCAGAGAGACCAATTGTTGATGCACAAATACAGGACACTTTTGGAGCCATACTCTCATTCCCTCCTCTCCTAAAGTCCATTATCTCTCTAAATGTTATTTTTCATTTCTATAGAAAATAGTTTTTTGTTATATATTATATCCTAATTATAGTTTCCCTTTCCTCTATTCCTCCTAGTTCTTCCCATCTAGATCTACCTCCTTTCTATCTTTCATTGAAAAATAACCTGTTTGCATTCCTTTGTGTTCTTATGTGACTGTGTCATTTCATTTCTAATTTCCATTATTATGTGCGATGCTACTGAAATTAGTCTGTCTTTTTTAAAATACTCTTCTAAAGAAGCTTCACAGTGTCAGAATTAAAGATATTTAACTTTGAACTTCACCTGAAGCCCGTTTCCTACATTTGTAGACTCACCTCCCTTAAGGAGGCCCTACAAAATTCTCAGTAACTTATTACCATATAATTACCATTTTGCTCCAGAGTTTCTGCTTAACACCAAAGGATAATAACTTGCTCATCCTGTTTGTTGCACAATTATTCATAATGTTGAAGACATGGAATCCATCAATGTATCTATCAATAGATGAATATGAAAACTGTGGCATAAATAGTATTTTTCATGCAGTCATGAATGTAATTACCTTATTTACAGCAAAATATATGAATCCAGAAACAGGACAACATCGTGCTCTCAACATCGTGCTCTCTCTCTCTCTCTCTCTCTCTCTCTCTCTCTCTCTGACTCACAAAACAAATGTAGAATAAGGACTATATTATTAGATTTTATTTCTAAGAAATGCATTTATATATGGAATGCAGAAAGAATGGTTCTTAAACATAATATTCATGAACATTTCGTGTTATATTTTCATGTTGCTATCTTTTGCTGTTGCTCTGTCTGCATATGATAGGACGGAGAACGAAGAAAGAGAAAAGGAGAGAAAAGGGGTAGGAGAGAACACTTGTGAGATAAGTCTAAAATTTTCATTCTTCAATAAATGGAAGTATCTGAGTTTAGGTTTGATTTATTTATTTGATTTGTTCAATCATTTATTTTTCGTATTCACCCTACATCCAGATTACAGCTCCTTCTCTCCACTCCTCTCAGTCCTGCTCTTACAAATCCTTGCCCCTTTATCCACTTCCCTTCACCTCACGGAAGAGAATGCTGTTCTTGGGCACCATTTTAATATATCTTTTTTCAGCAGAACTTAGCAACCCTCTCTCACTGAGGCCTATCCAGGCAGTCTAGCTAGGGTTAGGAGATCCAGGAGCAGCAGTAGAGTCAGAGAGAGATCCTTCTCCAATTGTTAGGGAACCCATATGAAGACCAAACTACACATCTGCTATAAATGTGTCAGGGATGTAGATACAGCTCCTACATGGTCTTTGGTGTTTATATTTTTAAAAATATTCAAAATATGATTAATGATAATTGTATCAAGTTAAAGGACATACATTATAACATATGTTTGCTAGTTTTATGAATCCAGTTTCATTTTCAATAGAAAATGAAAACTAAAAATATAGTTATCATCCTCCCGTCTTATACATATACCCAAATGTAGCACAAGTTACTTATTTTTAACAGTGTGTCTCTTTATTTGTAACACAAACTAAAGTTGATTTTGTTTAATTGATTTCCATGTATGTGTTAGCAGACAATATTCCCAAATCAATATAAGCATAGGGTGATAAAAGTTTACAAAGTGTTGCTTTAATTAAGTTTCTCAACATTGTGACTAAATGTCTAATGGAAATGAATACGCAGAGTATTTATTTTGACTTGCAGTATGTTCTGTTCCTGGTGTTTGGGACGCATGTATTTGGCAAAGAACATCATGCTTCCATATGTATGTTGGGGAGGGGAGAAAATCCCCAGTGAACGTGATTGTTGGGGAAAGGGCGGTAATGGGGGGAGGATGGGGAGGGGAACACCCATATAGAAGGGGATGGGAGGGGTTACGGGGATGTTGGCTCGGAAACCGGGAAAGGGGATAACAGTCGAAATGTAAATAAGAAATACTCAAGTTAATAAAGAAAAAAGAGAAAAGAAAAAAAGATGCAAAGAGAAAGAGGAAGGAACTGGGAAAAGTTATGTCCTTTTACAACATGCTCACGGTGGCCAATTTTCTCTTTCAGGTCACAACCTAGTCAAACTACTACTTACCAGAATAGAGAACCTCTCTGGCGATCAATTCCAATGCATCATGCATATCACACATATTTGCAACTAGTACTAGCTCACAGATTCTTTGAAATGCAACATGGCTCCATATTATCTCATATCAGAAGTTTTCTCAAAAATTATACAAAAAAAGACTTCAAGATGAGACATAAAATTTACCACATAGGGCTCATATCCTCCTTTCTGGTACAATTATTAGTGTAGAATGACATAAGACAAAAGTACAAGTAGATATGTTAAACATAGGCATAAATAGACTTTCTGCTATACTTTGTATCTAAGAAGTCTCCATCAAAAAGTAAGCCCAGATAAAGAAAAGATAAGATTTGCTCTTATGCATTGAGTTTCTGAATGGTCCCTGGTTGTATGACTGTATATGGAGTTATTTAAAATTTAGGGTTAGGCTGCAGTGATGGCTAAGTGGTTAAAAGCAGTTATTAATTTTCTGGATGATCCAAGCTTAATTCCTTGCACACATATCAAGTGACTCACAACTGTGTGTAAATCCAGATTCAGGAGATTCACTGCTCTCTTCTGGCTTCTGTAGTCCTGTCTATACATGGAGTATCCACACAGAGACTCAGAATACTTATAAATTTCTTTATAGAAGAAGTTGGGATCTAGTAAAACTGTTAGTATGGCAGAGGTTGCACCTTTCAGGTATTTTAGTGAACTTTACTTTATCATTTGTAATCGCTCCCTGAATACAGATATAGTAAATAATTTGGGCTAAATTCTAGCTATGGCTTGGAGAATCCCATGACTTCTGTAATAACATGGAGAACAAAACAACTGCACTACTGAGCTTGGCATTATCTAATGCCCTAAGTTCAGCAGACATATTGGGATAAAGATTTATTTTAGTTTCATTTAAAAGGCTGAGTGCCTGGCTGTTTGGTCACATTGCTTTTGTGCTTGTTGGCAAAGCAGCACATACTAGAAGGATACTGTGGCAAAGAAATCTGCTCATTCATGGAGTGAAGCATAAGGCAAAGAAGAAACAAAAAGAGACAGAATTTACACAATCCTCTGGGGATATGTACAAAACTAATTTTCTTTCATGAGGATGTATCTTTCTTTTAAAGGTTTGTTTCCCAACAGTGCTGGTAATAAAGCTTTTTTTTTCTTTTTCTTTTTTTTTCGGAGCTGGGGACCGAACCCAGGGCCTTGTGTCTGCTAGGCAAGTGCTCTATCTACCACTGAGCTAAATCTCCAACCCCGGTAATAAAGCTTTTATACCTGCACTTTTAGGGAACACTTGCCCCAACCCCCGACGCTTAGCAAATTATTTAATTTGGGATAAATTTTTCATACTTTATCTTTTGATTCAGTTATCAGAGATATACACTGAAATAATTCTGAATGGGGGAACCCATCACTATGCTAGTCACACTGCTCCCTTCATGCAGATCTTTGAATGTTTGAGAATTCTTTTAAGGATACATTGAATTCTTCATTTTTTTTTGGTTCTTTTTTTTCGGAGCTGGGGACCGAACCCAGGGCCTTGTGCTTCCTAGGTAAGCGCTCTACCACTGAGCTAAATCCCCAACCCCTGAATTCTTCTTTTAATTAAAGCTTATGTTACTAAATTTTATGACAGTACTCAGTGAAAATTGCAGTAGAAATCCCAATTGAAATTCTATGGCAGAAAATTTATCATAGGCAAGCTCTACACCCTTTTGCCATGTTGTTTAGGTAGTTTTAGAGACTGAAAATTATATTTTGAGGAAATAGAGAGTATTCATTAAATTCATAACAGGGTTATTATCATTAGGGTTTACAGTAATTATATTTCATACTCTTTTCATATTAAATTTAAATAATAGTTTTATAACATAAATATTAAAGGACACAAGAGGGTCCCAATGTCATTATAAAAATTATTTAATGTCTATAGATGTGGTTTAGCTGTTACAAGGACTTCCTGCTCTTCCAGAGAACCTTAATCTGAATCCTAGCCTCACTGTGGCTGGGCTAACAACTTCAGGTGATCTCTGTTCTGTCTATATTGAGCACATACAAATAGACACAGACAAATACCAGTAAAATCATAAAAATTAAAGTATTTCTTGAATTATTCTGAGAGAAGACAAAAGACTCAGTAGGTTTATTACCAAACTTGAAAAGCTGAGTTAAGTTCCTGAAATATATAAGATAGAAAATAAAACAGAGTCACAAATTTGTCCTCTTAACCTTAAGCCTGTGACATGGCACATTGGCATACACACACACACACACACACACACATGTTCACATATATACCCACAAATTATGCATATGAAATATAGCTTAAAAATTATATCTATATATCTGTATACCTATATCTACATCTATATCTATCTGTGTATGTATGTATGTATGTATGTATGTATGTATGTATGTATGTATCTATCTATCTATCTATCTATCTATCTATCTATCTATCTATCTATCTATCTATCTTTCTTTGTTTCTGATCCCAGCACACCCATGGCTCATGGTCCCAAGAAACATCTGAAGCGGGTAGCCACTCGAAAATATTGGATGCTGCATAAGTTGACTGGCATGTTTGCTCCTCGTCCACCCACTGGTCTTCACAAGCTGAGGGAATGCTTGCCTCTGATCATTTTCCTAAGGAACAAACTTAAGTATACCCTGACTGGAGATAAAGTAAAAAAAGATTTGCATGCAGTGATTTGTTAGATTGATGGGAAAGTCAGGACTAATATAACCTACACTGCTGGGTTTATGGATGCCATCAGCATTGACAAGACTGGAGAGAACTTCCATCTCATCTATGCCATCAAGGGTCGCTTTGCTGTTCATAATACACCTGAGGAGGATAAGTACAAGTTGTGCAAAGTGAGAAAGATCTTTGTGGGCACAAAAGGAATCCCTCTTCTGGTGACCCATGATGCTTGTACTATTTGATACTCTGATACCCTCATCAAGGTGAATGACACCATTTAGATTGATTTGGAAACAGGCAAAATAACTGACTTCATCAAGTTCAACACTGGGAACCTGTGTATTGTGACTGGAGATACTAACTTTGGAGGAATTGGTGTAATCACTAATAGAGAGAGACATCCTGGCTCTTTTGATGTGGTTCATATGAAAGATGCCAATGGCAGCAGCTTTGCCACTTGGCTTTCCAACATTTTTGTTATTGGCTGTCGTGACCACACCGGCCAGCAAGGAAGACGCAACACTGTCGGATTCTTCTCAACAGCCTTTATTACAGGAACACCTCATTATTGATATGGGGACCTCGAGCAACAAAGGCACTAGCCTTATATACAAAACAGGCTATGGCTGTATATTTGTCCTCTAGGGATTGGTGGAGCATGAAATACCTCATTAGCATGAATATCACCACGGCCTTGCAGATGCTGGAGGTATGCCAACACATGCGCAGTAAGGTTGTTTACCACAAACGACCACCTGATGTCAGCGCCATCTTTTTATCTATATGTGCCGCTCCCTACAATTGGCAAGGGCAGCAAACCATGGATCTCTCCTCCCTGAGTAAAAGGAATCTGCCTCACCATTGCTGAAGAGAGACAAGAGGCTAGCGGCCAAACAAAGCAGTGGGTGTAATGGTCTCTAGGAGATATGCTGGAGAAGTATTTGTACTCACTACTACAAGCCTTTCTTGGCAACATGCTAGATTAAACAGCATGATGAAATTTTTAAAACTTATATATTAATTTTTGCAGTTTTATATATACATATAGTTTATGTTTAAGATGCATGTAAGTGACCATTGTAGCTAGATCAAGAATAGTCTTGAACCTTCATTGATTGAAGTCACAAATCTTTGAAATATTCCCTACATAATATTCCAAAGTAAAGTCCATGATTTTTTGTGCATATATATATATATATATATATATATATATATATATATACTGAAAATTAAAGGGGATATAAACTAGTAAGCCAATACAGAATGATTTAATGTGAAATTCTTGGATCTACAAATTACCTATAATCCTTCTGATACCTGCTGAAAAATATAGCTCTGCTCAGTCCAATGGATATTCTGTATTGCAGGTCATTTTTATCCCAAAATACAATGGAAACTCACTGTGAGCTATTATCATCAATACAGAAAAATCATTTCTTGTTTAAGTTCACTTATTTCATAACCCAAGACTGATCTACTGAGACTTGTCTTTCTCTATGTTTTCCTCCAAATGTTGTCTGGTGTTGAGCGGTTAAATTAAGGAAAAGCAAAGCAAGAGTACCTATCAAGTTCTTATGTAGAACCTGAATTCAAGGTTGGTTTAGAAGTGTTGCATTGACACTCTGCTCTCCATTTTACTCCAGTGGAGTCACACTTGAGTAAAAGTCTAGTTACCTGAGCTTAGGTGAGAGAATTCTCACAACGAAGGTCCTTTCTCATCTCATAAATAGGAAATTTTATGAGAAAGTCTAAGAATAGAAAGCACTGAGCCAGAGTGCAGTATAATGCATTTGTAAAGGATGTTTTCTATAAATTCTAACTATATCAGATATAATCGCAAAGGGTCTCAGTTGTAGTCCCCAAAGAAAAGGTCTCTAACTGGAAGCTCCTGGGACTGACATGAACATGAGTATGACTGTCTGCCAGCAGGGTTCTGATTTCTCCACTGCCACATCTTGTAAGATAAAGAATTCACCTGTTTGATTGTGTTTTCCTGTAATTCTTCGTGGGATTTTTATGTTTCCTCTACTCAAGGATACACGGGCTGAGAAAGAAATCAAGGAAATGACACCCTTCACAATAGTCGCAAATACCATAGAATACCTTGGTGTGACTCTAACTAAGCAAGTGAAAGATCTGTATCACAAGAACTTCAAGTCTCTGCAAAAAGAAATAGTAGATCTCAGAGGATAGAAAGACCTCACATGCTCATGGCTTGGCAGAATTACTATAGTAAAAATGGCCATTTTTTCCAAAAGAAATCTACACAGTCAATGCAATCCCCATCAAAATTCCAACTCAATACTTCATAGAATTAGAAAGAGCAATTTGCAAATTCATTTGGAATAATAAAAAATCCAGGATAGTGAAAACTTTCCTTAACAGTAAAAGAACTTCTGGGGGAATCATTATCCGTGACCTCAAACAGTATTGCAGAACAATATTGATAAAAATTGTGTGGTATTGGTATAGAGACAGGCAGGTACATCAGTGGAATAGAGTTGAAGGCCCAGAAATGAAACCATACAACTATGGTTACTTCACATTTGACAAAGGAGGTAAAACGATCCAACATGAAAAAGATAGCATTTTTGACAAATGATGCTTATTCATCTGGTGCTCAGCATGTAGAAGAATGCAAATTAATCCATTCTTAAGGTCCTGTTTATAGCTGAATTACAAATGGATCAAGGACCTCCACAAAAAACAGATACACTTAAACTAATAGAAGAAAAATTGGCAAAGAGCCTCTAACACATGGACACTGGGGGAAATTTCCTGAACAGAACACCAATGGCTTATGCTCTAAGATCAAGAATTGACAAGTGTGGTCTCATAAAATTGTAAAGCTTCTGTAAGCAAAAGAAACTCTAAACAGGACAAAATGGCAACCAAGAGATTGGGAAAAGATCTTCACCAATCCTACATTCAATAGAGGACTAATATCCAATATATACAAAGAATTCAAGAAGTTAGACTTCAAGAGACCCTGTGAAAATGGGATGCAGAGCTAAATAAAGAATTCTCAGCTGAGGAATATCAAATGGCTGAGAAGTACCTAAAGAAATGTTCAACATCCTTAGTCATCAGAGGAATGCAAATCAAAACAACCCTGAGATTCCACTGCACACCAGTGAGAATTGCTAAGATAATAAACTCAGGTGACAGAGTGTGCTGGCGAGGATGTGGAGAAAGAGGAACACTTCTCCATTGTTGGTGGGATCGCAAGCTGCTTCAACTTCTCTGGAAACTAGTCTGGAGGTTCCTGAGAAAACTGGACATAGTACTACCTGAAGACCCAGCTATACCACTCCTGGGCATATACCCAAAGATGATCCAACATATAACAAGGACACATGCTCCAGTATGGTCATAGCAGCCTTATTTATAATAGCCAGAACCTGGAAAGGGCCCTGATATCCTTCAACAGAGGAATGAATATAGAATATGTGGTGCATCTATACAATGGAGAACTACTCAGCTATTAAAACCAATGACGTCATGAAATTCATAAGGAAATTGTTGAAACTAGAAAATATCATCCTGAGTGAGTTAACCCAACCACAAACAACCACTCAAGATGTGCACTCACTCATAACTTCATATTAGTCCCAAAACTCGGATTACCCAAGACACAACCCACAGCCTAATTGAAGCTCAAGAAGGACAAACAAAGTGCAGATTCTTCAGTCCTTCTGAAAAGGGGGAACAACAATATTCATAGGAGTAGATATGGAGACAAAGTTTGGAGCAGAGACTGAAGGAATGGCCATTCAGAGCCTGCCCTACCTGGGAATTCAGCCCATATACACACAGCCATCAAACCCAGACAATATTGCTTATGCCAAGATGTGCATGCTGATAGGAGCCTCATATAGCTGTCTCCTAAGAGGCTCTGCCAAAGCATGATAAATACAGAGGTGAATGCTAGCATTCAATCATTGAACTGAGAATGGGGTCCCTATTGGAAGAGTTAGAGAAAGGTTTGAAGGAGCTGAAGTGGCTTGCAACCCCATAAGAACAACAATTCAAAAAAAACCATAACTCCAAGGGACTAAACCACCATTCAAAGAGTACACGTGGATAGACCTATGGCTCCAGCTTCATATGTAGCAGAGGATGGCCTTGTTGGGCACCAATGGGCGAAGACATTGGTCCTGCCAAGGCTGGACCCCTCAGTGTAGGGGAATCTCAGGGCTGGGAGGAGGGTAGGGGTGGATGGTTGGGTGGGACACCCTCATACAAGAAGGGGAAGTGGGGATTGGATAGGAAGTATTTAGGTGAAAATCAGGAAAGGAGATAGCATTTGAAATGTAAATAAATAATATCCAATAAAAAGTAAAATTAGAAAAAATAAAGAATTCACTGATTTTTGCATGGGGACCACCCTTGGGAAGGTAGCTGTCCCCATGAACTTCCCCAGAAAAAGCCCCTGGAATTTCCTATGGTGAGACATTTCCCCTGACTGGTGGTGTAAAATTTCCACTCTGCAGATTAAACGCCATTGTTGAGAAACATTCTATCATGAAATGAAACAAATACTAGGACAATGTGTATGCTATTATAATAATAATTTTATAATATATACTAAGTTCCTCCCACCAATAGCAGCAACCCAGTCAGTGTACTTACACTCACTGGGTTGCATTAATGAGGGAAGTAATACAGAATTAATATCAAGTGTCTTTCTGCATGAGTCACATTTCCCTCGTGACTCACTGAGGTCAACAACTGAGACTGTGTCAAGGAGATTCTTTGTTTCTCTTGCAACACAGTAGAGCAGAGGCAATAAGATACTTCCTTTGTTTCAGAATATGAAACTGTAATGCTTGCTATTGAAGCCAATTTTCTGAACCCAACTAAAAACATAAATCCTGTGGTCTACCAGTTCAAAATACTTTTTTATACCAGTTCATAATTCTTTTTAATAACATTGAGATGATACACTAATTTTTATTTGAACTGGATATTATTCAGTTTTAAGAACTGAGAACAAATCACTCTATTATTATTTATCCCATTCTATTTTGTCTCAAATTGGTAACACAGGCTTTTATAAGACAGCCCTTTGTGATAATGTTACAAAAATTGGAAATACTAAAAATGATTACAAATAAGTTTCTTTTTGCAACTACTAAACTTTAAAATGTAAATCAGTAACAGCAAAACCATGAATTTTTATTAAGAAGTCTTGGTGATGTGATAGAGGTGATCTGGAAAGAATTAGAATTAGAGGGGGAATATGTATTGATAAGAGAAAAACACATTATAGACACATACAAGATTATCAAAAATAAAGTAATGCTCTCAATAAATATGTTCATATACAATTTTTCCCTTAAAGTAAGCAAGCAAGCAAGCAAGCAAACAAACTCAGGGACAAGTGATATATGCTCAGGTTGGTTTAGAGTTCAGCATGTAGCCCATGGTTTCTTCAAAGGCATACAATCTCAGTCAACCTACCTCAGCCTTGCAAGGCCTGGGGTTACTTTTGCATGTTGATACACCTAGCCTCAATTTTCCTTAAAGTTTTCTTCAGTTCTACAAAGTTTGTATTGTAGTAGTAGGATGAGTCCTATTGTTTGTACAGTTGCAGCCTCTGTATAATTTTCCCAAGTAAGTTCAGTGCTTTTCACACCCTCAGAAGTTTTTTTTTTTACAACTTCATAGCCTTTGTGTCCAAATGTTCAAATAATCAAGAAGCTGCATAAAGCTACGTAGATAATCCACTGACCCAGAGTAAATTCTGGTGATGTTATACATTAGCACTTAGTTTATTTTACAATATGCTTTCTTTAGTAAAACACAGCATATAGTAGTGATTGACTGCTATGTGAGTTATAGAGTTGAAGGAGAGAACAAGGAAGACAAGGAGAAGAAGGAAAGAGAAAAAGAGAAGGAATCTTGGGGTTCAGGAGTTGCCCTACAAGCCACACAAACACTGATCTCAGTCAGACAAAGAGGGTTTATTGGTTACACGCCCAGAGACTGATTGATCAGGGCCCTAGCTCAAAATTCAGGGGTTGAGGCTACAACCCTAGATATTTCTCAGATCACGTATATAAAAAAATATAACTACAATGAGCTAATGTGCAGGTACAGGAAGTGCTGCCTGTTGATTGATTTACTCAAACTATTTTGGCTAGCTAAACAGAACCGTTCTAACTGACCTTTATTCTGATTGGCTCTCAGTGGAACTTATGGTGTCAAATCTCTTAAGATTAACAAACATCAGCACATATAGAATGTAACAGGATATATGATAAGCATATTTTGCTTTGAGTCAACTGGCAGGCATATTATAGCAACAATATGAAATAGTTGGCAGGCATGGAACAAAGTGGCTATATCTATGCTAGGAAGGAATACTCAACATGGAGGGAGGAAAGGAGGGAGAAGGTAGGAGGGAGAGAGAGAGAGAGAGAGAGAGAGAGAGAGAGAGAGAGAGAGAGAGAACGCAAGTAAAAGAAAACTTCCATTTCCCATTAAAGGTAACTCAAACCCAGGCTCAAAATTCTAGGAAGTCAGTTACTTTTACAATTCCTGAAGGTTACAGAAGAAAAGTAATTTAGCTAAATGCTAGATATCCAGTGATTACAACAACAGACAGACTTATCGTTTCTCTTGTAATTCAAAAGCCGTTTAAAAACAAAATGGAGCCAACACCATCCAATGGAAAAAAGATAGCATTTTCAGCAAATGGTGCTGGTTCAACTGGAGGACAACATGTAGAAGAATGCAGATCGATCCATGCTTATCACCCTGTACAAAGCTTAAGTCCAAGTGGATCAAGGACCTCCACATCAAACCAGATACACTCAAACTAATAGAAGAAAAATTGGGGAAGCATCTCGAACACATGAGCACTGGAGACAATTTCCTAAACAAAACACCAATGGCTTATGCTCTAAGATCAAGAATCAACAAATGGGATCTCATAAAACTACAAAGCCTCTGTAAGGCAAAGGATACTGTTGTTAGGACAAAACAGCCACCAACAGATTGGGAAAAGATCTCTACCAATCCTACAATGGATAGAGGGCTCATATCCAAAATATACAAAGAACTCAAGAAGTCAGACTGCAGGGAGACAAATAACCCTATTAAAAATGGGGATCAGATCTAAACAAAGAATTCACAGCTGAGGAATACCGAATGGCTGAGAAATACCTGAAGAAATGTTCAACTCTTTAGTCATAAGGGAAATGCAGATCAAAACAACCCTGAGATTTCACCTCACACCATTGAGAATGGCTAAGATCAAAAACTCAGGTGACAGCAAATGGTGGCGAGGATGTGGAGAAAGAGGAACAGTCCTCCATTGTTGGTGGGATTGCTGACTGTTACAACCGTTCTGGAAATCAGTGTGGAG
This sequence comes from Rattus norvegicus, assembly GCF_021556685.1. NCBI lineage: Eukaryota > Metazoa > Chordata > Mammalia > Rodentia > Muridae > Rattus > Rattus norvegicus. The sequence goes on from NC_141538.1 coordinate 132,775,989, forward strand.
GTTCCTCAGAAAATTGAACATTGAACTACCTGAGGACCCAGCTATACCTCTCTTGGGCATATACCCAAAAGATGCCCCAACATATAAAAAAGACATGTGCTCCACTATGTTCATAGCAGCCTTATTTATAATAGCCAGAAGCTGGAAAGAACCCGGTTCTCCTCAGCAGATGAATGGTTACGGAAAATGTGGTATATCTACACAATGGAATATTACTCAGCTATCAAAAACAATGACTTTATGAAATTCATAGGTAAATGGATGGAACTGGAAAATATCATCCTGAGTGAGATAACCCAATCACAGAAAACACACATGTTATGCACTCATTGATAAGTGGATATTAGCCCAAATGCTCGAATTACCCTAGGTGTACAGAACACATGAAACTCAAGAAGGATGACCAAAATGTGAATGCTTCACTCTTTCTTTAAAAGGGGAACGAGGCCGCAGCAGCTCTCTGCTCCCAGACCCGGTGAGAGAGAGACCCAACCGCCTGGTCAGGTGGGCACTCCTGAGGCTGCAGAGCGGAAGAGACCACCAACACTGCTCACCCCTGCCCACATCCCTGGCCCAAGAGGAAACTGTATAAGGCCTCTGGGCTCCCCTTGGGGAGGGCCCAGGAGCGGCAGGACTTCTGCGCCTGAGACACCGCCAGAACCTTAAAGAAACAGACCGGATAAACAGTTCTCTGCACCCAAATCCCGTGGGAGGGAGAGCTAAACCTTCAGAGAGGCAGACAAGCCTGGGAAACCAGAAGAGACTGCTCCCTGCACACACATCTCGGACGCCAGAGGAAAAAGCCAAAGACCATCTGGAACCCTGGTGCACTGAAGCTCCCGGAAGGGGCGGCACAGGTCTTCCTGGTTGCTGCCGCTGCAGAGAGCCCCTGGGCAGCACCCCACGAGCGAACCTGAGCCTCGGGACCACAGGTAAGACCAAATTTTCTGCTGCAAAAAAGCTGCCTGGTGAACTCAAGACACAGGCCCACAGGAACAGCTGAAGACCTGTAGAGAGGAAAAACTACACGCCCGAAAGCAGAACACACTGTCCCCATAACTGACTGAAAGAAAGGAAAACAGGTCTACAGCACTCCTGACACACAGGCTTATAGGTCAGTCTAGCCACTGTCAGAAATAGCAGAACAAAGTAACACTAGAGATAATCTGATGGCGAGAGGCAAGCGCAGGAACCCAAGCAACAGAAACCAAGACTGCATGCCATCATCGGAGCCCAATTCTCCCACCAAAACACATGGAATATCCAAACACACCAGAAAAGCAAGATCTAGTTTCAAAATCATATTTGATCATGATGCTGGAGGACTTCAAGAAAGACATGAACACACTTAGGGAAACACAGGAAATCATTAATAAACAAGTAGAAGCCTACAGAGAGGAATGGCAAAAATCCCTGAAAGAATTCCAGGAAAACACAATCAAACAGATGAAGGAATTAAAAATGGAAATAGAAGCAATCAAGAAAGAACACATGGAAACAACCCTGGATATAGAAAACCAAAAGAAGAGACAAGGAGCTGTAGATACAAGCTTCACCAACAGAATACAAGAGATGGAAGAGAGAATCTCAGGAGCAGAAGATTCCATAGAAATCATTGACTCAACTGTCAAAGATAATGTAAAGCGGAAAAAGCTACTGGTCCAAAACATACAGGAAATCCAGGACTCAATGAGAAGATCAAACCTAAGGATAATAGGTATAGAAGAGAGTGAAGACTCCCAGCTCAAAGGACCAGTAAATATCTTCAACAAAATCATAGAAGAAAACTTCCCTAACCTAAAAAAAGAGATACCCATAGGCATACAAGAAGCCTACAGAACTCCAAATAGATTGGACCAGAAAAGAAACACCTCCCGTCACATAATTGTCAAAACACCAAACGCACAAAATAAAGAAAGAATATTAAAAGCAGTAAGGGAAAAAGGTCAAGTAACATATAAAGGGAGACCTATCAGAATCACACCAGACTTCTCGCCAGAAACTATGAAGGCCAGAAGATCCTGGACTGATGTCATACAGACCCTAAGAGAACACAAATGCCAGCCCAGGTTACTGTATCCAGCAAAACTCTCAATTAACATTGATGGAGAAACCAAGATATTCCATGACAAAACCAAATTTACACAATATCTTTCTACAAATCCAGCACTACAAAGGATAATAAATGGTAAAGCCCAACATAAGGAGGCAAGCTATACCCTAGAAGAAGCAAGAAACTAATCGTCTTGGCAACAAAACAAAGAGAATGAAAGCACACAAACATAACCTCACATCCAAATATGAATATAAAGGGAAACAATAATCACTATTCCTTAATATCTCTCAATATCAATGGCCTCAACTCCCCAATAAAAAGACATAGATTAACAAACTGGATACGCAACGAGGACCCTGCATTCTGCTGCCTACAGGAAACACACCTCAGAGACAAAGACAGACACTACCTCAGAGTGAAAGGCTGGAAAACAACTTTCCAAGCAAATGGTCAGAAGAAGCAAGCTGGAGTAGCCATTCTAATATCAAATAAAATCAATTTCCAACTAAAAGTCATCAAAAAAGATAAGGAAGGACACTTCATATTCATCAAAGGAAAAATCCACCAAGATGAACTCTCAATCCTAAATATCTATGCCCCAAATACAAGGGCACCTACATACGTAAAAGAAACCTTACTAAAGCTCAAAACACACATTGCACCTCACACAATAATAGTGGGAGATTTTAACACCCCACTCTCATCAATGGACAGATCATGGAAACAGAAATTAAACAGTGATGTCGACAGACTAAGAGAAGTCATGAGCCAAATGGACTTAACGGATATTTATAGAACATTCTATCCTAAAGCAAAAGGATATACCTTCTTCTCAGCTCCTCATGGTACTTTCTCCAAAATTGACCATATAATTGGTCAAAAAACGGGCCTCAACAGGTACAAAAAGATAGAAATAATCCCATGCGTGCTATCGGACCACCACGGCCTAAAACTGGTCTTCAATAACAATAAGGGAAGAAAGCCCACATATACGTGGAAATTGAACAATGCTCTACTCAATGATAACCTGGTCAAGGAAGAAATAAAGAAAGAAATTAAAAACTTTTTAGAATTTAATGAAAATGAAGATACAACATACTCAAACTTATGGGACACAATGAAAGCTGTGCTAAGAGGAAAACTCATAGCGCTGAGTGCCTGCAGAAAGAAACAGGAAAGAGCATATGTCAGCAGCTTGACAGCACACCTAAAATCTCTAGAACAAAAAGAAGCAAATACACCCAGGAGGAGTAGAAGGCAGGAAATAATCAAACTAAGAGCTGAAATCAACCAAGTAGAAACAAAAAGGACCATAGAAAGAATCAACAGGACCAAAAGTTGGTTCTTTGAGAAAATCAACAAGATAGATAAACCCTTAGCCAGACTAACGAGAGGACACAGAGAGTGCGTCCAAATTAACAAAATCAGAAATGAAAAGGGAGACATAACTACAGATTCAGAGGAAATTCAAAAAATCATCAGATCTTACTATAAAAACCTATATTCAACAAAATTTGAAAATCTTCAGGAAATGGACAATTTCCTAGACAGATACCAGGTATCAAAGTTAAATCAGGAACAGATAAACCAGTTAAACAACCCCATAACTCCTAAGGAAATAGAAGCAGTCATTAAAGGTCTCCCAACCAAAAAGAGCCCAGGTCCAGATGGGTTTAGTGCAGAATTCTATCAAACCTTCATAGAAGACCTCATACCAATATTATCCAAACTATTCCACAAAATTGAAACAGATGGAGCCCTACCGAATTCCTTCTACGAAGCTACAATTACTCTTATACCTAAACCACACAAAGACACAACAAAGAAAGAGAACTTCAGACCAATTTCCCTTATGAATATCGACGCAAAAATACTCAATAAAATTCTGGCAAACCGAATTCAAGAGCACATCAAAACAATCATCCACCATGATCAAGTAGGCTTCATCCCAGGCATGCAGGGATGGTTTAATATACGGAAAACCATCAACGTGATCCATTATATAAACAAACTGAAAGAACAGAACCACATGATCATTTCATTAGATGCTGAGAAAGCATTTGACAAAATTCAACACCCCTTCATGATAAAAGTCCTGGAAAGAATAGGAATTCAAGGCCCATACCTAAACATAGTAAAAGCCATATACAGCAAACCAGTTGCTAACATTAAACTAAATGGAGAGAAACTTGAAGCAATCCCACTAAAATCAGGGACTAGACAAGGCTGCCCACTCTCTCCCTACTTATTCAATATAGTTCTTGAAGTTCTAGCCAGAGCAATCAGACAACAAAAGGAGATCAAAGGGATACAGATCGGAAAAGAAGAGGCCAAAATATCACTATTTGCAGATGATATGATAGTATATTTAAGTGATCCCAAAAGTTCCACCAGAGAACTACTAAAGCTGATAAACAACTTCAGCAAAGTGGCTGGGTATAAAATTAACTCAAATAAATCAGTTGCCTTCCTCTATACAAAAGAGAAACAAGCCGAGAAAGAAATTAGGGAAACGACACCCTTCATAATAGACCCAAATAATATAAAGTACCTTGGTGTGACTTTAACCAAGCAAGTAAAAGATCTGTACAATAAGAACTTCAAGACACTGAAGAAAGAAATTGAAGAAGACCTCAGAAGATGGAAAGATCTCCCATGCTCATGGATTGGCAGGATTAATATAGTAAAAATGGCCATTTTACCAAAAGCAATCTACAGATTCAATGCAATCCCCATCAAAATACCAATCCAATTCTTCAAAGAGTTAGACAGAACAATTTGCAAATTCATCTGGAATAACAAAAAACCCAGGATAGCTAAAGCTATCCTCAACAATAAAAGGACTTCAGGGGGAATCACTATCCCTGAACTCAAGCAGTATTACAGAGCAATAGTGATAAAAACTGCATGGTATTGGTACAGAGACAGACAGATAGACCAATGGAATAGAATTGAAGACCCAGAAATGAACCCACACACCTATGGTCACTTGATTTTTGACAAAGGAGCCCAAACCATCCAATGGAAAAAAGATAGCATTTTCAGCAAATGGTGCTGGTTCAACTGGAGGGCAACATGTAGAAGAATGCAGATCGATCCATGCTTATCACCCTGTACAAAGCTTAAGTCCAAGTGGATCAAGGACCTCCACATCAAACCAGACACACTCAAACTAATAGAAGAAAAACTAGGGAAGCATCTGGAACACATGGGCACTGGAAAAAATTTCCTGAACAAAACACCAATGGCTTATGCTCTAAGATCAAGAATTGACAAATGGGATCTCATAAAACTGCAAAGCTTCTGTAAGGCAAAGGACACTGTGGTTAGGACAAAACGGCAACCAACAGATTGGGAAAAGATCTTTACCAACCCTACAACAGATAGAGGCCTTATATCCAAAATATACAAAGAACTCAAGAAGTTAGACCGCAGGGAAACAAATAACCCTATTAAAAAATGGGGTTCAGAGCTAAACAAAGAATTCACAGCTGAGGAATGCCGAATGGCTGAGAAACACCTAAAGAAATGTTCAACATCTTTAGTCATAAGGGAAATGCAAATCAAAACAACCCTGAGATTTCACCTCACACCAGTGCGATTGGCTAAGATCAAAAACTCAGGTGACAGCAGATGCTGGCGAGGTTGTGGAGAAAGAGGAACACTCCTCCATTGTTGGTGGGATTGCAGACTGGTAAAACCATTCTGGAAATCAGTCTGGAGGTTCCTCAGAAAATTGGACATTGAACTGCCTGAGGATCCAGCTATACCTCTCTTGGGCATATACCCAAAAGATGCCTCAACGTATAAAAGAGACACGTGCTCCACTATGTTCATCGCAGCCTTATTTATAATAGCCAGAAAATGGAAAGAACCCAGATGCCCTTCAACAGAGGAATGGATACAGAAAATGTGGTACATCTACACAATGGAATACTACTCAGCTATAAAAAACAACGAGTTTATGAAATTCGTAGGCAAATGGTTGGAACTGGAAAATATCATCCTGAGTGAACTAACCCAATCACAGAAAGACATACATGGTATGCACTCATTGATAAGTGGCTATTAGCCCAAATGCTTGAATTACCCTAGATCCCTAGAACAAACGAAACTCAAGACGGATGATCAAAATGTGAATGCTTCACTCCTTCTTTAAATGAGAAAAAAGAATACCCTTGGCAGGGAAGGGAGAGGCAAAGATTAAAACAGAGACTGAAGGAACACCCATTCAGAGCCTGTCCCACATTTGGCCCATACATATACAGCCACCCAATTGGACTAGATGGATGAAGCAAAGAAGTGCAGACCGACAGGAGCCGGATGTAGATCGCCCCTGAGAGACACAGCCAGAATACAGCAAATACAGAGGCGAATGCCAGCAGCAAACCATTGAACTGAGAATAGGTCCCCTATTGAAGGAATCAGAGAAAGAACTGGAAGAGCTTGAAGGGGCTCGAGACCCCAAAAGTACAACAATGCCAAGCAACCAGAGCTTCCAGGGACTAAGCCACTACCTAAAGACTATACATGGACTGACCCTGGACTCTGACCCCATAGGTAGCAATGAATATCCTAGTAAGAGCACCAGTGGAAGGGGAAGCCCTGGGTCCTGCTAAGACTGAACCCCCAGTGAACTAGTCTATGGGGGGAGGGCGGCAATGGTGGGAGGGTTGGGAGGGGAACACCCATAAGGAAGGGGAGGGGGGAGGGGGATGTTTGCCCGGAAACCGGGAAAGGGAATAACACTCGAAATGTATATAAGAAATACTCAAGTTAATAAAAAAAAAAAAAAAAAAAAAAAAAAAAAAAAAAAAAAAAAAAAAAAGAAAAAGGGGAACGAGAATACCCTTGGAAGGGAATAGGGAGGCAAAGTTTAGAACAGAGGCTGAAGGAACACCCATTCAGAGTTTGCCCCATATGTGGCCCATACATATACAGCCACCAAACTAGATAAGATGGATGAAGCAAAGAAGTGCAGACCGACAGGAAGTGGATGTAGATCTCTCTTAGAGACACAGACAGAATGGGGAGGGGAACACCGAAAGAGAACGGGAGGGGGAGGGGGTAGCAGGATGTTGGTCGGGAATCTGGGAAAGGGAATAATAATCGAAATGAAAATAAGAAGTACCCAAGTTAATAAAGATGAAAAAAATTTCTCACAAACCAAAACCAAGAACACATGCAAAGGATCACCATCCATCATGATCAAGTATGCTTTATCCCAGGGATGTACGGATGGTTCATAAACAGAAATACATCAACATATTCCACTATTAACAAATTCAAGAAGTAAACCACATGGTCATTTAATTAGATGATGAAAAAGCATTTAACAAAATTCAACACCCCTTCATGATAAAAGTCCTGGAAAATCAGGAATTCAAGGTTCATAACCATAGTAGAAGCAATATACAGCAAACCGTTTCATTCTAAATGTTGAGAATCTTGAAGAAATCCCACTAAAATCAGGGACTAGACAAGGGTTGCAGTCTCTCCCTACTTATTCTATATAGTACTCTAAGTCCTAGCCGGAGCAATCAGACAACAAAAGTCGGTCAAAGGGATACGAGTGGCAAAGGAAGAAGTTAAACTATCACTATTTGAAGATCTTATGATAGTATACTTAAATGACCCCAAAAGTTTCACCAGAGAACAGCTGATAAACATGTTCAGAAAGTGGCTAGATATAAAATTAACACAAACAAATGATTAGCCTTCGTCTACTCAAAGGATAAATAGTCTGAGAAAGAAATTAGTGAAATGACACCATTCACAGCCATCACAAATAATATAAAATACCTCCCTGTGACTTTAACCAAACAAGTGAAAGATTTGTATGGCAAGAACTTTATGTCTCTGAAGAAGGAAAATTAGATCTCAGAAGATGGAAAGGTCTCCATTGGCAGAATTAATAGTGTAAAAATGGCCATTTTTGCCAAAACCAATCTACAGATTCAATGCACTCCCCATCAAAATTCTAACTCAATTCTTCATAGAGTCAGAAAGAGCAATTTGCAAATTAATTTGGAATATCATGAAACCCAAGATAGCATAAACTTTTCTCAACAATAAAAGATCTTCAGGGGGGAATCGCCATCTCTGACCTCAAGCTGTATTACATAGAAATAGTGATAAAAACTGTATGGTATTGGTACAGAGGCAGGTAGGTAGATCAACAGAATAGGATTGAAGACCCGGAGTGAACCCACATCTATGTTCACTTGATTTTTGATAATGGAGTGAAAACCACTCAATAGGCAAAAGATAGCATTTTCAACAAATGATGCTGGTTCAACTGGAGGTCAGGAAGTAGAAGAATGCAAATCGATCCCTCCTATCACCCTTTACAAAGCTCAAGTCCAAGTGGATCTAGGACCTCCACATCAAACCAGATACACTCAATGTAACAGAAGAAAAAGTGGGGAAGAGTCTCAAATACATAGACACTGGGGAAATTTTCCTGAAGAAAACACCAATGGCTTATGCTCTGAGATCAAGATTCAACAAATGGCATTTCATAAAATTGCAAAGCTTCTGCCAGCAAAGGATACTGTCAGTAGGACAAAACAGTAACCAACAGATTGGGAAAAGATTTTAGCAATCCTACATCCAATAGAGGGCTAATATCAAATATGAACAATGAACTGAAGAAGTTAGACTCCATAGAATCAAATAACCCTATTAAAATGGGGAACACAGTTAAACAAAGAATTCTCAGCTGAGGAATACCAAATGGGCAAGAAGTACCTAAAGAAATGTTCAACATTGTTAGTCATCAGGGAAATACAAATCAAAACAACCCTGAGATTCCACCTCACTCAAATCAAAATTGCCAAAATCAAAAATACAGGTACAGTAGATGCTGGTTAGGATGTGGAGAAAGAGGAACACTCCTCCATTGCTGGTGGTATTGTAAGTTCATACAACCACTTTGGAAATTTATCCAGGGATTTCTCAAAAACAATACAAAACAGAAATTATTTTAACTAAAGGGTCATCTATTCCACTCCTGAGCATATATTCAAAAGATGCTCCAACATATAAAAGGGCACATTCTCCAATATTTTCCTAGCAACTTTTTTTATAATAGGCAGAACCTGGGAACAACTTATATGTCCCTCAACAGAAGAATGGATACACTTATACAATGTGATATACTTACACAACAAAGAACTACATAGTTATTAAAAATAATGACTTCATGAGATTCTTAGGAAAATGGAAGGAACTAAAAATTTTCATCCTGAGTGAGGTAACCCAAACCCGAAAAACACACATGGTATGTCCTCACTGGTAAGTGAATATTAGCCTAAAAGCTCAGATTATCTAAGATCCAATCCTCAGACCACATGAAGCTCAAGAAGAAGGACAACCAAGGTGCAGATGCTTCAGTCCTTCTTCCAAGAGGTAGCATATATATTCATAGGAGTGTATATGGAGACAAAGTTTGTAGCAGAGACTGGAGGGATGGCCATTCAGAGCCTGCCTCATCTGGGAATCCAGCCCATATACATACAGCCACCAAACCCAGACATATTCCTGATGCCAAGAAGTGCATGCTGACAGGAGCCTGATATAGCTGTTTCCTGAGAGGCTCTGCCAGAGAGTGAAAAATATAGAGGGAAATGCTAGCATCCAACCATTGATCTGAGAAAGGGGTCTACATTGGAAGAGTTAGAGAAAGGACTGAAGGAGCTGAAGGATTTTACAACCTCATAAGAACAGCAATACCAACCAACCAGAGCTCCCAGGGAGTAAACCACCATCTAAAAAGTACACATGGACAGACCCACCCATGGCTTCAACTGCATATTTAGCAGAGGATGGCCTTGTTGGGCACTAATGGGATGAGAAACCATTTTTCCTACTAAGGCTGGATCCCCCAGTGTAAGGGAATGTCTGGGTGGTGAGGTAGGAGGGGGTGCATAGATGGGTGGGGAAAAACTTTCATAGTAGAATGGGAAGGGGGATCAGATTGGGGGTTTATGGATGGGAAACTGGGAAAGGGGATAACATTTGAAATATACCAAAAAATCCAATTAAAAAACTATCAAAAAATAGTAATAGATTTTCCATTAGGCCCATGACCTATCCAGTCTTAGACTCTTTGATACTTTTGCAGTGTTATGTATGGGTTTCATCTCACAGAACCAGCTTAAAATCCAAATATTGTGGTTACTCCCACAATATTTGTGCCATTGTTTTGTCAGTATATTTTATGTGCAGGCAACTCTTGTCATTCCCAGGGCATGTAACTAGGTGACACTGGTGATTATTTTTCTATTCCAGGAGGGTCAATAGCTATTTCTATCATCATGAACACTAATCAGTAGGAGTAAAGCACTGGCCACAAGTTTAATTTTTACCTGTATGATAACATATATAAGTGGTATCTTCAGAAAGAGGGCCTTGCTGTTATATTGTTGAAGCCTTGAGAATATCCTCTACTATCTGGGGAAGGAGTCTATGGTATACCTCTGTGAATGAGTTATCAAGATGTAACCCATTCTGACCACTGTGAGTTTTATTTGGTAGCATAAGCTGACTGGTTGTAATAATGTATTCCTTTTAAATTCCCTTTGTATCTGTATATATTTCAGGAAGCTTCTACAGTAGTAGGTTACAATGTGACATTCCGAAATGCCTTTAGTGATGGTTTCCCTACCTACATTCCGTTTGTTACCTTACCCTCCAAAACCTTTCCACCCTAATACTTCCAGTTTCACATTTTTCTATTTCAGTAGGGTCCATAGTTCCTTCTGGCACCATGAACACTAATCAGTAGGAATAATGCATTGGCCACCAGTTTAATTTTTATCTGCATGATAACATATGCAAGTGTTATCTTCAGAAGACATAACACTACCTTTTATTTCTTTATGAAATACACATATCTGAAGCTTAAATGCGAACAACTATATAAGAGAAAATATACAATATTTTAGTCTTTTGGATCTAGGTTAATTCACTCAAGATGACTGCTTCTAGCTCCACTTATTTATTTTCAATTTTCATAATTTTATTGTTTTTAACAGTTGAATAGTATTGCGTTGCATACATTTAGTGAATTCAGAGGTAGAGAGTACCTTCTAATATTCTCTGTGGTATGGTGCTATGAATTCTGTGTATATGCTGTCATAGACAGTGTTCTATTGTTGTGAAGAGGCACCATGACCATGGAAATACTTGTAAAGAAAAACACTTAATTGGGGGTTGTTTGCAGTTTCAGAAGTTTAGTCCTTTGTTATCAAGCCAGGGAGTATAGACACATTCAGGCAGGTGCTAGAGAAGTAGTTGAGAGTACTACACTTCAGATTTCAGGCAGCCAGAAGAAAGAGAACACCTTGGCTAAGAACAGACAATTTGAAACCACAAAGCCCAACTGCTCAGTGATACAATTATTCCAAAAATATTATACATTCCAATCCTTTCATATAGTGCAATTCTCTTTTGGCCAATAATTTAAATATATGAATCTACAGGATCATTCTTATTCAAACTACCACATTTCACTCTCTGTGCTTCTGTTGGCTTGTAGCCATATTATAATACAAAATTCACTCAGTCAAATTTCAAAAGTTCCCATATTTTATAAGGTCTTCAAACTCTTTAAACCTCTAAAGTTCAAAGTCTCTTCTGACAGTCATGACAATCTCTTAATTGAAATCCCCTGAAAAATCAAAATTAAAAAGCAGATCAAGACAGACTAAGAGAACTCACGAGCCAAATGGACTTAACAGATATTTATAGAACATTTGATCCTAAAACAAAAGGATATAACTTCTCACCACGTCATGGTACATTCTCCAAAATTAACCATATAATTGGTCATAAAACAGGCCTCAACAGATACAGAAAGATAGAAATAATCCTATGCGTCCTATCAGACCAGCATGGGCTAAAGCTGGTCTTCAAAAGCAATAAGGGAAGAATGCCCACATATACATGGAAGTTGAACAATGCTCTACTCAATGATAACCTGGTCATGAAAGAAATAAAGAAAGAAATTAAAGACTTCTTAGAATTTAATGAAAATGAACATAAAACATACCCAAACTTATGGGACACAATGAAAGCTGTGCTAAGAGGAAAACTCATAGCTCTGAGTGCCTGCAGAAAGAAACAGGAGAGAGCATATATCAGCAGCTTGACAGCACACCTAAAATAAAACAGCACACTCTAGAATAAAAAGAAGCAAATACACCAAAGAGGAGTAAAAGGCAGGAAATAATCAAACTCAGAGCTGAAATCAACCAAGTAGAAACAAAAAGGACTATACAAAGAATCAACAGAAACAAAAGCTGGTTTTTTGAGAAAATCAACAAGATAGATAAACCCTTAGCCAGCCTAACCAGAGGACACAGAGAGTGTGTCCAAATTAACAAAATCAGAAATGAAAAGGGAGACATAACTACAGAATCAGAGGAAATTCAAAAAATCATCAGATCCTACTACAAAAGCCTATATTCAACAAAACTTGAAAATCTGCAGGAAATGGACAATTTCCTAAACAGATACCAGGTATCAAAGTTAAATCAGGAACAGATAAACCATTTAAACAACCCCATAACTCCTAAAGAAATAGAAGCAGTCATTAAAGTTCTCAAAACCAAAAAGAGCCCAGGTCCAGATAGGTTCAGTGCAGAATTCTATCAGACATTCACGGAAGACCTCATACCAATACTATCCAAACTATTCCACAAAATTGAAATAGATGGAGTACTACTGAATTCCTTCTATGAAGCCACAATTACTCTTATTCCTAAAAAACACAAAGACCCAAAAAAGAAATAGAACTTCAGACCAATTTCCCTTATGAATACTGACACAAAAATCTCAATAAAATTCTTTCAAACTGAATCCAAGAGCACACCAAAACAATCATCCACCATGATCAAGTAGGTTTCATCCCAGGCATGCAGGGATGGTTTAATATATGGAAAACCATCAAGGCAATCTACTATATAAACAAACTGAAGGATAAAACCCACAGGATCATTTCATTAGATGCTGAGAAAGCATTTGACAAAATTCATGACACCTTCATGATAAAAGTCCTGGAAAGAATAGGAATTCAAGGCCTATACCTAAACATAGTAAAAGCCATGTACAGCAAACCAGTAACTAATATTAAACTAAATGGAGAGAAACTTGAAGCAATCCCACTAAAATCAGGGACTGGACAAGGTTGCCCCTCTCTCCCTAGTTATTCAATATAGTTCTTGAAGTTCTAGCCAGAGCAATCAGACAACAAAAGGAGATCAAAGGGATACACACTGGAAAGGAAGAATTCAAACTATCACTGTTTGCCGATGATATGATAGTATATTTAAGTGATCCCAAAAGTTCCACCAGAGAACTATTAAACCTGATAAACACCTGCAGCAAAGTGGATGGGTGTAAAATTAACTCAAATAACTCAGTAGCCTTCCTCTACACAAAAGAGAAACAAGCCGAGAAAGAAATTAGGCAAATGACACCTTTCATAATAGACCCAAATAATATAAAATACCTTGGTGTGACTTTAACCAAGCAAGGGAAAGATATGTATGATAAGAACTTCAAGCCTCTGAAGAAAGAAATTGAAGAAGACCTCAGAAGATGGAAAGATCTCCCATGCTCATGGATTGGCAGGATTAATATAGTAAAATTGGCCATTTTACCAAAAGCAATCTACAGATTCAATGCAATCCCCATCAAAATACCAGTCAAATTCTTCAGAGAGTCAGGCGGAACAATTTCCAAAATCATCTGGTATAACAAAAAACCCAGGATAGCTAAAACTATCCTCAACACTAAAAGGACTCTGGGGTAATCACTATCTCTGAACTCAAGCAGTATTATAGAGCAATAGTGATAAAAACTGCATGGTATTGGTACAGAGACAAGCAGATATACCAATGGAATAGAATTGAAGACCCTGAAATGAACCCACAGACCTACGGTCACTTGATTTTTGACAAAGGAGCCAAAACCATCCAATGGAAAACAGATAGCATTTTCAGCAAATGGTGCTGGTTCAACTGGAGGTCAGCATGTAGAAGAATGCAGATTGATCCAGGCTTATCACTCTGTAAAAAGCTTAAGTCCCAGTGGATCAAGGACCTCCACATCAAACCAGATACACTCAAACTAATAGAAGAAAAAGTGGGGAAGTATCTCGAACACATGGGCACTGGAGAAAATTTCCTAAACAAAACACCAATGGCTTATGATCTAAGATTAAGAACTGACAAATGGGATCTCATAAAACTGCAAAGCTTCTGTAAGGCAAAGGACACTGTTGTTAGGACAAAACGGCAACCAACAGATTGGGAAAAGATCTTTACCATTCCTACAACTGATTGAAGGCTTATATCCAAAATATACAAATAATTCACAAAGTTAGACTGCAAATAGACAAATAACCCCAATGAAGATGGGGTTCAGAGCTAAACAAAGAATTCATAGCTGAGGTATGCCAAATGGCTAAGAAACACCTAAAGAAATGTTCAACATCTCTAGTCATAAGGGAAATGCAAATCAAAACAACCCTGAGATTTCACCTCACACAGGTGAGAATGGCTCAGATCAAAAACTCAGGTGACAGCAACTGCTGGCGACAATGTGGAGTAAGAGGAACAGTCCTCCATTGTTGGTGGGATTGCAGACTGTTACAACCGTTCTGGAAATCAGTGTGGAGGTTCCTCAGAAAATTGAACATTGAACTACCTGAGGACCCAGCTATACCTCTCTTGGGCATATACCCAAAAGATGCCCCAACATATAACAAAGACACATGCTCCCCTATGTTCATAGCAGCCTTATTTATAATAGCCAGAAGCTGGAAAGAACCCAGATGCTCTTCAACAGAGGTATGGATACAGAAAATGTGGTACATCTTCACAATGGAATATTACTCAGGTATAAAAAACAATCAAATATGAAATTCATAGGCAAATGGATGGAACTGGAAACTATCATCCTGAGTGAGGTAACCCAATCACAGAAAAGCACACATGGTATGCACTCATTGATAAGTGGCTATTAGCCCAAATGCTCGAATTACCCTAGATGCAGAAAACACAAGAAACTCAAGAAGGATGACCAAAATGCGAAGGCTTCATTCCTTCTTTAAAAGGGGAACAAGAATACCCTTGGGAGGTAATAGGGAGGCAAAGTTTAGAACAGAGGCTGAAGGAACACCTATTTAGAGCGTGCCCCACATGCGGCCCATACATATACAGCCACCCAATTAGATAAGATATTTACTGAAGGCATGAAATTTCTCTTTGAACAGTGGTGGTCTCCAATGGGAGAGCTGCTTGTAGCTTCAGCATATTCCTGTGGTACAGTATGATTACATGCTCTAATGTCATCATAAAACATGTGTATTGTAATAGTAATTCCAAAATTAATCTGTAAATTAAACAACATCTATAAATTCAGGCACATGCAGCTCATGTTTCGAGATCTTGTTTAAGCATGTGCGACATCTCTTTTAAAACATTGAAAATTTATCAGTAATGGCCATTTTAGAAGCAGCGATCAATGTAGGCCTGTTCTATGATGCAGTTTGATGGTTGAGTATCCATGGACTTCTTTTTTTCTGGGATGAATTGTATTTGGTTATTTATCTGAAAGAAAATGAAGACAATAGAATGCTATACACAAGATGCTATAATTAGGACAAAGTTGTGCAAGTATTTAAGAAACTGAAAGAGTTACTAACTGGTATGATGTGGTTCATATTAAAATTTACGTTTATTTAGCACAAAGAATAATGTTTTAAAAGGTTATCCTCAAAGTGTTGTTAAATTTCAGTTATAATGCTATAACTATAATGTTATATCTATCTGGAGCTAATATAGGAAGCATATTAAAAATTGGAAGCATAAATGTTCAAAGTAGAGTTTTATGTAGATATTATTGTAGAAGATAACAGTCATCCTAAGTAAAACACAGACCCCCCAAAACATATTCTATCCCTTTTATCCATCATGATTTTTACTTGCAAATTTTAGTATTGTGTTTGATGAGTGTCTTATTTCCAAATTGAAAAAAAATCACAAATATAAATCCATACACAATTGCACATATGTTGTGTGCATGTACATTGTAATTATATCTAATGTGGACAGTTTATGAACATGTACTTAAAAGTGATATAAATCATTTAGTATTATACATATTTCTTAACAAAAATGAGAACATTGGAAATGATGTGAAAATTCGTGTTTCTAAGGAGCACACACAAAAAAAATGCTAGAATACCCCCCATAGATGTGGAGGCTTGTTATATAAGAATTTGGGGCCACCCCCCCATTCTAAGAACATTAATTTGTCAATTTGCTTAGTTATTTTTCTGACCGAACTTGCTAATTAAAAACTCTCTGTGCTTGGCAAAAAAAAAAAAAAAAAGATGGATGAAGCAAAGAAGTGTAGGCTGACAGGAACCAGATATCTTCTGTGAGACACAGCCAGAATATGGCAAATACATAGGCAAATGCTAGCAGCAAATCACTGAACTGAAAGCTGGACCCTCGTTGAAGGAATCAGAGAAAGGACTGAAAGAGCTTGAAGGGGCTTGAGACCCCATATGAACAACAATGCCAACCAACCAGAGCTTCCAGGGACTAAGCCACTACCCAAAGACTATACATGGACTGACCCTGGGCTCCAACCCCATAGGTAGCAATGAATAGCCTAGTAAGAGCACCAGTGGAAGGGGAAGCCCTTGGTCCTGCCAAGACTGAACCCCCAGTGAACGGGATTGTTGGGGGCAGGGCGGTAATGGGAGGAGAATGGGGAGGGGAACACAAATAGAGAAGGGGAGTGGCAGGGGTTAGGGGGATGTTTGCCTGGAAACCGGGAAAGGGAATAACAATTGAAATGTAAATAAGAAATACCCAATTTAATAAAGATGGAGAAAAAAAAGCAGATAATATACTTTCAGCATACAATGGAAAGAATTATACACTTTCATTCCAAAAAGGAGGAAAAGGGAGCATAGTCTGGAAATCAGAGTAAGCTGAAAACAAGCAAGTCAAACTCCAAACTTTGTATGTCCATGTTTGATGTCAAAGTATTCTTCAGACCTCCATATCTTTTCAATTTTGTTGACTTCAGCATATTTCTCCCTCTTGGACTTTATTTCATTCCCCGCTAGCAGCTTTCCTTGCTAGATATCCCACAGGTCTTTCATCTGTAACATTTTGGGGTCTTCAGTGCAATCAGGCTTCATCTTCAGAGCTTCAGGCAATGGCCAATATATGTCTTCCATGTAGAGACACCCTTGACACATATCTGGCCTCAGTGGTTTTCTTTAGCCTTGGATGAAGAATCCATGACCCCTTTCTTCCATACTTGCCTCTAAATCAAGAATCACATGACCAAAGCTGCCATATTCTACTGCTTCTGGGGCTGAAACAGGGCCACCTACTTCAATTAAGTGTTTGTTCATTAGTTTTCTGTTTTCAGTTGTTTCCTTTGCTGCTCAAGCTTTTCTTTAATTTTGTTTCACAAGTTGGAAGCTCGGCTGGATGGGGTCTTGTCCTGAGGTCACCACTTCCATTATTCCATTCAGCATCAAGCTTTTCTTTAAAAGTGTTATCTCCTTGAGCACTGGACTTAGCTTCACTATACCTCCTGAGGCTCCTTTTCCTCCTCAAACTACATTTTGTAAGTTTCTTCATTCAATTGCTCCATTTCAATGTAGGTCTGCATAATAATGACCACTAATAACTATGTACAACAATTATTGCTTGGCTGTCTTGAAATCTTTGCTAATACCATTGCTTCCAACCTATTCCATTTACCTTAGGCATATTTTTTTGGACAAGGGCAATAGGCAGTCATATTCTTTGTCAAAATATCACAAGAATAGTCTCTAGGTCACTTAATTATATACTTCTTAGAAACTTCTTGAGCTGGAATCTGCAACTGAAATTCCCTTAGCACTTATTTCCAGACAATATCTCAGTAGAGAGATGGGAATTGGCTATGCAATACCATCTTTAACCATGCAGATATTAGAAATGGATGGATAGAGAGAGGCAGACACACCTGGGAAACCAGAAGAGATTGCACTCTGCACACATCTCGGACACCAGAGGAAAACACCAAACGCCATCTGGAACTCTGGTGCACGGAAGCTCCCAGAAAGGGCGGCGCAGATCTTCCTGGTTGCTGCCGCCGAAGAGAGCTCGTGGGCAGCACCCCGCGAGCGAACTTGAGCCTTGGGACCACAGGTAAGACCAACTTTTCTGCTGCAAGTGACCTGCCTGGTGAACTCAAGACACAGGCCCACAGGAACAGCTGAAGACCTGAAGAGAGGAAAAACTACACGCCCAAAGGCAGAACACTCTGTCCCCATAACTGACTGAAAGAAAACAGGAAAACAGGTCTACAGCACTCCTGACACACAGGCTTATAGGACAATCTAGCCACAGTCAGAAATAGCAGAACAAAGTAACACTAGAGATAATCTGATGGCGAGAGGCAAGCACAGGAACCCAAGCAACAGAAACCAAGATTACATGGCATCATCGGAGCCCAGTTCTCCCACCAAAACAAACATGGAATATACAAACACACCAGAAAAGCAAGATCTAGTTTCAAAATCATATTTGATCATGATGCTGGAGGACTTCAAGAAAGACGTGAAGAACTCCCTTAGAGAAACACAGGAAAACATTAATAAACAAGTAGAAGCCTACAGAGAGGAATCGCAAAAATCCCTGAAAGAATTCCAGGAAAACACAATCAAACAGTTGAAGGAATTAAAAATGGAAATAGAAGCAATCAAGAAAGAACACATGGAAACAACCCTGGATATAGAAAACCAAAAGAAGAGACAAGGAGCTGTAGATACAAGCTTCACCAAGAGAATACAAGAGATGGAAGAGAGAATCTCAGGAGCAGAAGATTCCATAGAAATCATTGACTCAACTGTCAAATATAATGTAAAGCGGAAAAAGCTACTGGTCCAAAACATACAGGAAATCCAGGACTCAATGAGAAGATCAAATCTAAGGATAATAGGTATAGAAGAGAGTGAAGACTCCCAGCTCAAAGGACCAGTAAATATCTTCAACAAAATCATAGAAGAAACCTTCCCTAACCTAAAAAATGAGATACCCATAGACATACAAGAAGCCTACAGAACTCCAAATAGATTGGACCAGAAAAGAAACTCCTCCCGTCACATAATAGTCAAAACACCAAACGCACAAAATAAAGAAAGAATATTAAAAGCAGTAAGAGAAAAAGGTCAAGTAACATATAAAGGCAGACCTATCAGAATCACACCAGACTTTTCGCCAGAAACTATGAAGGCCAGAAGATCCTGGACTGATGTCATACAGACCCTAAGAGAACACAAATGCCAGCCCAGGTTACTGCATCCTGCAAAACACTCAATTAACATAGATGGAGAAACCAAGATATTCCATGACAAAACCAAATTTACACAATATCTTTCTACAAATCCAGCACTACAAAGGATAATAAATGGTAAAGCCCAACATAAGGAGGCAAGCTATACCCTAGAAGAGGCAAGAAACTAATTGTCTAGGCAACAAAACAAAGAGAAGAAAAGCACACAAACATAACCTCACATCCAAATATGAATATAACAGGGAGCAATAATCACTATTCCTTAATATCTCTCAACATCAATGGCCTCAACTCCCCAATAAAAAAGACATAGATTAACAAACTGGATACGCAACAAGGACCCTGCATTCTGCTGCCTACAGGAAACACAACTCAGAGACAAAGACAGACACTACCTCAGAGTGAAAGGCTGGAAAACAATTTTCCAAGCAAATGGTTGGAAGAAGCAAGCTGGAATAGCCATTCTAATATCAAATAAGATCAATTTTAAACTAAAAGTCATCAAAAAAGATAAGGAAGGACACTTCATATTCATCAAAGGAAAAATCCACCAAGATGAACTCTCAATCCTAAATATCTATGCCCCAAATACAAGGGCACCTACATACATAAAAGAAACCTTACTAAAGCTCAAAACACACATTGCACCTCACACAATAATAGTAGGAGATTTCAACACCCCACTCTCATCAATGGACAGATCATGGAAACAGAAATTAAACAGAGATGTAGACAGACTAAGAGAAGTCATGAGCCAAATGGACTTAACAGATATTTATATAACATTCTATCCTAAAGCAAAAGGATATACCTTCTTCTCAGTTCCTCATGGTACTTTCTCCAAAATTGACCATATAATTGGTCAAAAAACGGGGCTCAACAGGTACAGAAAGATAAAAATAATCCCATGCGTGCTATCAGACCACCAAGGCCTAAAACTGGTCTTCAATAACAATAAGGGAAGAATGCCCACATATACGTGGAAATTGAAAATGCTCTACTCAATGATAACCTGGTCAAAGAAGAAATAAAGAAAGAAATTAAAGACTTTTTGGAATTTAATGAAAATGAAGGTACAACATACCCAAACTTATGGGACACATTGAAAGCTGTGCTAAGAGGAAAACTCATAGCGCTGAGTGCCTGCAGAAAGAAACAGGAAAGAGCATATGTGAGCAGCTTGACAGCACACCTAAAAGCTCTAGAACAAAAGAAGCAAATATACCCAGGAGGAGCAGAAGGCAGGAAATAATCAAACTCAGAGCTGAAATCAACCAAGTAGAAACATAAAGGACCATAGAAAGAATCAACAGAACCAAAAGTTGGTTCTTTGAGAAAATCAACAAGATAGATAAACCCTTAGCCAGACTAAAGAGAGGACACAGATAGTGTGTCGAAATTGACAAAATCAGAAATGAAAAGGGAGACAACTACAGATTCAGAGGAAATTCAAAAAATCATCAGATCTTACTATAAAAACCTATATTCAACCAGACTTGAAAATCTGCAGGATATGGACAATTTCCTAGACAGATACGAGGTACCGAAGTTAAATCAGGGACAGATAAACCAGTTAAACAACCCCATAACTCCTAAGGAAATAGAAGCAATCATTAACGGTCTCCCAACCAAAAAGAGCCCAAGCCCAGATGGGTTTAGTGCAGAATTCTATCAGATATTCATAGAAGACCTCATGCCAATGCTATACAAACTATTCCACAAAATTGAAACAAATGGAGCACTACCGAATTCCTTCTATGAAGCCACAATTACTCTTATACCTAAACCACACAAAGACACAACAAAGAAAGAGAACTTCAGACCAATTTCCCTTATGAATATCGATGCAAAAATACTCAATAAAATTCTGGCAAACCGAATCCAAGAGCACATCAAAACAATCATCCAACATGATCAAGTAGGCTTCATCCCAGGCATGCAGGGATGGTTTAATATACGGAAAACCATCAACGTGATCCATTATATAAACAAACTGAAAGAACAAAACCACACGATCATTTCATTAGATGCAGAGAAAGCATTTGACAAAATTCAACACCCCTTCATGATAAAAGTCCTGGAAAGAATAGGAATTCAAGGCCCATACCTAAACATAGTAAAAGCCATAGACAGCAAACCAGTTGCTAACATTAAACTAAATGGAGAGAAACTTGAAGCAATCCCACTAAAATAAGGGACTAGACAAGGCTGCCCACTCTCTCCCTACTTATTCAATATAGTTCTTGAAGTTCTAGCCAGAGCAATCAGACAACAAAAGGAGGTCAAGGGGATACTGATCGGAAAAGAAGAAGTCAAAATATCACTATTTGCAGATGATATGATAGTATATTTAAGTGATCCAAAAAGTTCCACCAGATAAGTACTAAAGCTGATAAACAACTTCAGCAAAGTGGCTGTCTATAAAATTAACTCAAATAAATCAGTAGCCTTCCTCTACACAAAAGAGAAACAAGCCGAGAAAGAAATTAGGGAAAAGACACCCTTCATAATGGACCCAAATAATATAAAGTACCTTGGTGTGACTTTAACCAAGCAAGTAAAAGATTTGTACAATAAGAACTTCAAGATACTGAAGAAAGAAATTGAAGAAGACCTCAGAAGATGGAAAGATCTCCCATGCTCATGGATTGGCTGGATTAATATACTAAAAATGGCCATTTTACCAAAAGCAATCTACAGATTCAATGCAATCCCCATCAAAATACCAATCCAATTCTTCAAAGAGTTAGACAGAACAATTTGCAAATTCATTTGGAATAACAAAAAACCCAGGATAGCTAAAACTATCCTCAACAATAAAAGGACTTCAGGGGGAATCACTATCCCTGAACTCAAGCAGTATTACAGAGCAATAGTGATAAAAACTGCATGGTATTGGTACAGAGACAGACAGATAGACCAGTGGAATAGAATTGAAGACCCAGAAATGAACCCACACACCTATGGTCACTTGATTTTTGTCAAAGGAGCCAAACCATCCAATGGAAAAAAGATAGCATTTTCAGCAAATGGTGCTGGTTCAACTGGAGGTCAGCATGTAGAAGAATGCAGATCGATCCATGCTTATCACCGTGTACAAAGCTTAAGTCCAAGTGGATCAAGGACCTCCACATCAAACCAGATACACTCAAACTAAGAGAAGAAAATCTAGGGAAGCATCTGGAACACATGGGCACTGGAAAAAATTTCCTGAACAAAACACCAATGGCTCATGCTCTAAGATCAATAATCGACAAATGGGATCTCATAAAACTGCAAAGCTTCTGTAAGGCAAAGGACACTGTGGTTAGGACAAAACGGCAACCAACAGATTGGGAAAAGATCTTTACCAGTCCTACAACAGATAGAGGCCTTATATCCAAAATATACAAAGAATTCAAGAAGTTAGACCTTAGGGAGACAAATAACCCTATTAAAAAATGGGGTTCAGAGTTAAACAAAGAATTCACAGCTGAGGAATGCCGAATGGCTGAGAAACACCTAAAGAAATGTTCAACATCTTTAGTCATAAGGGAAATGCAAATCAAAACAACCCTGAGATTTCACCTCACACCAGAGAGAATGGCTAAGATCAAAAACTCAGGTGACAGCCGATGCTGGAGAGGATGTGGAGAAAGAGGAACACTCCTCCATTGTTGGTGGGGTTGCAGACTGATACAACCATTCTGGAAATCAGTTTGGAGGTTCCTCACAAAATTGCACATTGAACTGCCTGAGGATCCAGCTATACCTCTCTTGGGCATATACCCAAAAGATGCCCCAACATATAAAAAAGACACGTGCTGGACTATGTTCATCGCAGCCTTATTTATAATAGCCAGAAGCTGGAAAGAACCCAGATGCCCTTCAACAGAGGAATGGGTACAGAAAACGTGGTACATCTACACAATGGAATATTTCACAGGTATCAAAAACAATGAGTTTATGAAATTCGTAGGCAAATGGTTGGAACTGGAAAATATCATCCTGAGTGAGCTAACCCAATCACAGAAAGACATACATGGTATGCACTCATTGATAAGTGGCTATTAGCCCAAATGCTTGAATTATCCTAGATGCCTAGAACAAATGAAACTCAAGACTGATGATCAAAATGTGAATGCTTCACTCTTTCTTTAAAAGGGGAACAAGAATACCCTTGGTAGGGAATAGAGAGGCAAAGATTGAAACAGAGACTGAAGGAACACCCATTCAGAGCCTGCCCCACATGTGGCACATACATATACGGCCACCCAATTAGACAAGATGGATGAAGCAAAGAAGTGCAGGCCAACAGGAGCCAGAGATGTAGATCGCTCCTGAGAGACACAGCCAGAATACAGCAAATACAGAGGCGAATGCCAGCAGCAAACCACTGAACTGAGAATAGGACCCCCGTTGAAGGAATCAGAGAAAGAACTGGAAGAGCTTGAAGGGGCTCGAGACCCCATATGTACAACAATACCAAGCAACCAGAGCTTCCAGGGACTAAGCCACTACCTAAAGACTATACATGGACTGACCCTGGACTCTGACCTCATAGGTAGCAATGAATATCCTAGTAAGAGCACCAGTGGAAGGGGAAGCCCTGGGTCCTGCTAAGACTGAACCCCCAGTGAACTAGACTGGTGGGGGGAGGGCGGCAATGGGGGGAGGGTGGGGAGGGGAACACCCATAAGGAAGGGGAGGGGGGGAGGGGGATGTTTGCCCGGAAACCGGGAAAGGGAATAACACTCGAAATGTATATAAGAAATACTCAAGTTAATAAAAAAAAACCAAGAAAATGAAAACATATCCACAAAAAAAAAAAAAAAAGAAATGGATGGATATTGGGTGAGCAAAGACAGTCTTTTCTAAGAGTGTTAGTAGATCACATTCCAGTGAAAGACCACATATCCAAAAAATATTTGAGGAGCACAGATTGCATTAAGTTTTAGTAGGACACAGAGTTGAGTATAGAAAAGAGGGGGTGAATCTGAGACAAGATGAGGAGGGTAGTAAATATTATCAAACATACAGAATTTTCAAAGGACTATTTTGCTTATTTATTGTTTGTCAGAAAAATTGATAAAGATCCTATGAAAATTAGCGTGAACATCCCCAAATATATCTTAATTAATTAATTAATACTGGATATTTAATGTATTTACATTTCAAATATTATCCCCACTTCCCATCTCTCCCATTCCCCCTCCAAATGACCTGCTTCTTTGAAGAGGCCTCCACTCCTTCCCAACCTCTTCCACCTCAACACACTGGAATTCTCCTACACTGGGGAAAAAAGCCTTTAAAGAACCAAGGTTTTCTCCTTCTATTGCTGTTAGACACTGCCTCCCTATGCTACATATGCATCTGGAGACATGGGTCCCTCCATGTGTACTCTTTGGTTGGTGGTTTAATCCCTTGGAGCTCTAGGGAGTCTGGTTGATTGATATTGTTATTCTTCCCATGGGGTAGTAAACCCCTTCAGCTCTTTCAGTCCTTTCTCTAACATCTCCATTAGGGTCCCTATGCTCAGTCTGATCATTAGCTACAAGCATCCTCATCTGTATCAGTAAGACTCTAGCCGAGACTCTCAGGACACATCTTTATCAGGCACCTATCAGCAAGCACTTCTTGGTATCAGCAACAGTGAATGGATTTGATGGCTGCATATGGCATGGATCCCCAGGTGGGGCAGTCTCTTAATGGCCTTTACTTCAGTCTCTGCTCCACTCTTAGTCACTGTATTTTTTTCCCATGAGTATTTTGTTCCCCATTCTAAGAAGGACTGATGCATCCACACTTTGGTCTTCCTTTTTCTTGAGCTTCATATGGCCTGTGAATTGTATCTTGGGTATTTCAAGTTTTGGAGCTAAGATCCACTTATCAGTGAGTGCATACCATGTATATTCTTCTGTGACTGATATTTGCTAGTTCCATCAACTTGCCTAAGAATTTCATGTAGTCATTGTTTTTAATAGCTATGTTGCACACAATTGTGTAAATGTACCACATTTTCTGTATCCATTCCTCAGCTGAAGGACATCTGGGTTCTTCCCAGCTTCCAGCTATTATAGATAAGGCTGTTATGAACTTAGTGGAACATGTGTTCTTGTTATAAAGTTGGAGCATCTTTTGCCCAGGAGTGGTATAACGGGGTCCTCAGTGGTATAACTATGTCCAATTATCTGAGGAACCTCCAGACTGATGTCAAGAGTTGTAACAGTTTTCAATCCCTCAAAAAAATGAAAGTAGTGTTCCTCTTTCTCCACACTCTTGCCAGTATCTGCTGCCACCTGAGTTTTTGATCTTAGCTATACTGACTGGTGTGAGGTGGAATCTCAGGGTTGTTTTGATTTTCATTTCCCTGATAATGAAGTATGTTGAACATTTCTTTTTTTAATTTTAAATTTTTTTATTATATATTTCTGTACTTACATTTCAAAGGTATTCTCCTTCCTGGTGTCCTGTCCATAAGCCCCCATTCCCTCCCCTGTCCCTCCCCCATTCGAATTCCCGTATACATCCCCCTTATTGCCCTCCCCCATATTCCTCTGCACTGGGAGTCCGGCCTTGGCAAGTCCAATGGCTTTCCATTCCACTAGCGCCCCAATAAGGCTATTCTCGGCTACATATGCAGTTGGAGCCCTGGGTCAGTCCATGTATAGTCTTTTGGTAGTGATTTAGTCCCTAGAAGCTCTGGTTCATTGGCATTGTTATTTTTATGGGGTTGCAAGCTCCTTCAACTCTTTCAATACTTCCTCTAATTACCCCCAAAGGGGTCCTATTCTTAGTTCAGTGGTTTGCTGCTAGCCTTGACCTCTGTATTGGACATGCTCTGGATGTGTCTCTCAGGAGAGATCTATATCCGGTCATTTTCAGCATGCATTTTCTAGCTTCATCAATCTTACCTAGTTTTGGTGACTGTATACATACATACATACATACATACACACACACACACACACATATATACATATATATATATATATATATATATATATATATATGCCACATGTGGTGCAGGCTCTGAATGGCCATTCCTTGAGTCGCTGCTCTAAACTTTGCAGTTCTTTTTTTTTTTTTTTTTTTTTTTTTTTTTTTTTATTAACTTGAGTATTTCTTATATACATTTCAAGTGTTATTCCCTTTCCCGGTTTCCGGGCAAACATCCCCCTCCCCCCTCCCCTTCCTTATGGGTGTTCCCCTCCCAACCCTCCCCCCATTGCCGCCCTCCCCCCATAGTCTAGTTCACTGGGGGTTCAGACTTAGCAGGACCCAGGGCTTCCCCTTCCACTGGTGCTCTTACTAGGATATTCATTGCTACCTATGGGGTCAGAGTCCAGGGTCAGTCCATGTATAGTATTTAAGTAGTGGCTTAGTCCCTGGAAGCTCTGGTTGCTTGACATTGTTGTACTTTTGGGGTCTCGAGCCCCTTCAAGCTCTTCCAGTTCTTTCTCTGATTCCTTCAGCGGGGGACTTATTCTCAGTTCAGTGGTTTGCTGCTGGCATTCGCCTCTGTATTTGCTGTATTTTGGCTGTGTCTCTCAGGAGCGATCTACATCCGGCTCCTGTCGGTCTGCACTTCTTTGCTTCATCCATCTTGTCTAATTGGGTGGCTGTATATGTATGGGCCACATGTGGGGCAGGTTCTGAATGGGTGTTCCTTCAGTCTCTGTTTTAATCTTTGCCTCTCCCTTCCCTGCCAAGGGTATTCTTTTTCCTCATTTAAAGAAGGAGTGAAGCATTCACATTTTAATCATCCGTCTTGAGTTTCGTTTGTTCTAGGGATCTAGGGTAATTCAAGCATTTGGGCTAAAAGCCACTTATCAATGAGTGCATACCATGTATGTCTTTCTGTGATTGGGTTAGCTCACTCAGGATGATATTTTCCAGTTCCAACCATTTGCCTACGAATTTCATAAACTCATTGTTTTTGATAGCTGAGTAATATTCCATTGTGTAGATGTACCACATTTTCTGTATCCATTCCTCTGTTGAAGGGCATCTGGGTTCTTTCCATTTTCTGGCTATTATAAATAAGGCTGCGATGAACATAGTGGAGCACGTGTCTCTTTTATATGTTGAGGCATCCTTTGGGTATATGCCCAAGAGAGGTATAGCTGGATCCTCAGGCAGTTCAATGTCCAATTTTCTGAGGAACCTCCAGACTGATTTCCAGAATGGTGTTACCAGTCTGCAATCCCACCAACAATGGAGGAGTGTTCCTCTTTCTCCACATCCTCGCTAGCATCTGCTGTCACCTGAGTCTTTGATCTTAGCCATTCTCACTGGTGTGAGGTGAAATCTCAGGGTTGTTTTGATTTGCATTTCCCTTATGACTAAAGATGTTGAACATTTCATTAGGTGTTTCTCAGCCATTCGGCATTCCTCAGCTGTGAATTCGTTGTTTAGCTCTGAACCCCATTTTTTAATAGGGTTATTTGTTTCCCTGCGGTCTAACTTCTTGAGTTCTTTGTATATTTTGGATATAAGGCCTCTATCTGTTGTAGGATTGGTAAAGATCTTTTCCCAATCTGTTGGTTGCCGTTTTGTCCTAACCACCTTGTCCTTTGCCTTACAGAAGCTTTGCAGTTTTATGAGATCCCATTTGTCGATTATTGATCTTAGAGCATAAGCCATTGGTGTTTTGTTCAGGAAATTTTTTCCAGTGCCCATGTGTTCCAGATGCTTCCCTAGTTTTTCTTCTATTAGTTTGAGTGTGTCTGGTTTGATGTGGAGGTCCTTGATCCACTTGGACTTAAGCTTTGTACAGGGTGATAAGCATGGATCGATCTGCATTCTTCTACATGTTGAGCTCCAGTTGAACCAGCACCATTTGCTGAAAATGCTATCTTTTTTCCATTGGATGGTTTTGGCTCCTTTGTCAAAAATCAATTGACCATAGGTGTGTGGGTTCATTTCTGGGTCTTCAATTCTATTCCATTGGTCTATCTGTCTGTCTCTGTACCAATACCATGCAGTTTTTATCACTATTGCTCTGTAATACTGCTTGAGTTCAGGGATAGTGATTCCCCCTGAAGTCCTTTTATTGTTGAGGATAGCTTTAGCTATCCTGGGTTTTTTGTTATTCCAGATGAATTTGCAAATTGTTCTGTCTAACTCTTTGAAGAATTGGATTGGTATTTTGATGGGGATTGCATTGAATCTGTAGATTGCTTTTGGTAAAATGGCCATTTTTACTATATTAATCCTGCCAATCCATGAGCATGGGAGATCTTTCCATCTTCTGAGGTCTTCTTCAATTTCTTTCCTCAGTGTCTTGAAGTTCTTATTGTACAGATCTTTTACTTGCTTGGTTAAAGTCACACCGAGGTACTTTATATTATTTGGGTCTATTATGAAGGGTGTCTTTTCCCTAATTTCTTTCTCGGCTTGTTTCTCTTTTGTACAAAGGAAGGCAACTGATTTATTTGAGTTAATTTTATACCCAGCCACTTTGCTGAAGTTGTTTATCAGCTTTAGTAGTTCTCTGGTGGAACTTTTGGGATCACTTAAATATACTATCATGTCATCTGCAAATAGTGATATTTTGACTTCTTCTTTCCGAACTGTATCCCCTTGATCTCCTTTTGTTGTCTGATTGCTCTGGCTAGAACTTCAAGAACTATATTGAATAAGTAGGGAGAGAGTGGGCAGCCTTGTCTAGTCCCTTATTTTAGTGGGATTGCTTCAAGTTTCTCTCCATTTAGTTTAATGTTAGCAACTGGTTTGCTGTCTATGGCTTTTACTATGTTTAGGTATGGGCCTTGAATTCCTATTCTTTCCAGGACTTTTATCATGAAGGGGTGTTGAATTTTGTCAAATGCTTTCTCAGCATCTAATGAAATGATCATGTGGTTCTGTTCTTTCAGTTTGTTTATATGATGGATCACGTTGATGGTTTTCCGTATATTAAACCATCCCTGCATGCCTGGGATGAAGCCTACTTGATCATGGTGGATGATTGTTTTGATGTGCTCTTGAATTCGGTTTGCCAGAATTTTATTGAGTATTTTTGCGTCGATATTCATAAGGGAAATTGGTCTGAAGTTCTCCTTCTTTGTTGTGTCTTTGTGTGGTTTAGGTATAAGAGTAATTGTGGCTTCGTAGAAGGAATTCGGTAGTGCTCCATCTGTTTCAATTTTGTGGAATAGTTTGGATAATATTGGTATGAGGTCTTCTATGAAGGTTTGATAGATTTCTGCACTAAACCCGTCTGGACCTGGGCTCTTTTTGGTTGGGAGACCTTTAATGACTGCTTCTATTTCCTTAGGAGTTATGGGGTTGTTTAACTGGTTTATCTGTTCCTGATTTAACTTCGATACCTGGTATCTGTCTAGGAAATTGTCCATTTCCTGAAGATTTTCAAGTTTTGTTGAATATAGGTTTTTATAGTAAGATCTGATGATTTTTTGAATTTCCTCTGAATCTGTAGTTATGTCTCCCTTTTCATTTCTGATTTTGTTAATTTGGACGCGCTCTCTGTGTCCTCTCATTAGTCTGGCTAAGGGTTTATCTATCTTGTTGATTTTCTCAAAGAACCAACTTTTGGTTCTGTTGATTCTTTCTATGGTCCTTTTTGTTTCTACTTGGTTGATTTCAGCTCTGAGTTTGATTATTTCCTGCCTTCTACTCCTCCTGGGTGTATTTGCTTCTTTTTGTTCTAGAGCTTTTAGGTGTGCTGTCGAGCTGCTGACATATGCTCTTTCCTGTTTCTTTCTGCAGGCACTCAGCGCTATGAGTTTTCCTCTTAGCACAGCTTTCATTGTGTCCCATAAGTTTGGGTATGTTGTATCTTCATTTAACTTTGCAGTTCTTTAGGTGCTTCTCCACCATTTCATATTCTTCACTTGAGAATTCTTTGTTTAGTTCTAAACTCCATTTTTAATAGGATTATTTGTTTTTTTTGTAATCTAACTTCTTGAGTTCTTTATACATATTTGACTTTATCCCCCTATTGTATGTAGGATTGATAAAGATCTTTTCCAACCCTGTTAGTTGCTGTTTTGTCCTATTGACAATGTCCTTTGCC
The DNA here is from genome assembly GCF_021556685.1 of Rattus norvegicus. NCBI lineage: Eukaryota > Metazoa > Chordata > Mammalia > Rodentia > Muridae > Rattus > Rattus norvegicus. The sequence continues at coordinate 132,806,441 of NC_141538.1, forward strand.
TTACAAGAGCTTTGCAATTATATGAGGCCCCATTAGTCGTTTCTTGATCTTAGAATATAACCTATTGGTGTTCTGTTCAGGAAAGTTTGTCCTGTTCCAATGGGTTCGAGGTTCTTCCCCATTTAACTGTATCTAGTTTTATGTGGAGGTTTTTGATTCAGATTGATTTGAGATTTGTGCAGAGATAAAAATGGATCAATTTGCATTTTTCTATACATTGACCTCCTGTTGAACCAGCACCAGTTGTTGAAAATGCTATCTTTTTTCCATTGGACGAATTTCGTCAAAGATCAAGTGACCATAGGTGTGTGGGTCCATTTGCGAGTCTTCAATTCTGTTCCATTGATCTACCTGCCTGTCTCTGTAGCAATACCTTATAGTTTTCATCCCTATTGCTCTGTAATACAGCTTGAGATCAGGGATGATGAGAATAGTTTTCCTATCCTAGGTATTTTGTTATTCTGGATGAATTTGGAAATTCTCCTTTGTAACTTTATGAAATTTTGATGAGGATTGCATTGAATCTGTAGATTGCTTTTGGCAAGATGATCATTTTTACTATATTAATTCTGCCAATCCATGACCATGGAGATCTTTCCACCTTCTGAGATCTTTTATTTACTTCTCCAGAGGCATGAAGTTCTTGTCATACAGATATTTCACTTGCTTTATTAGATTCACCCCAAGGTATTTTATATTATTTGTGCCTATTGTGAACAGTGTTACTTCCCTAATTTCTTTCTCAGCCTGTTTATCCTTTGAGTAGGGGAAGGTTACTGATTTGTTTGAGTTAATTTTGCATTCATCTAGTTTGCTGAAGTTGTTTACCAGGTTTAGGAGGTATCAGAATTTTTTATGGCCACTTAGTTTGCTATCCTATCATCTAAAAATAGTGATGTTTTGATTTTTTCCTTTCTGATTTGCCTCCCTGTGACCCTTTTTTGTTTTCTAATTGCTTTGGCTAGGACTACAAATACTATATTGAATACGTAGAGAGAGAGTGGGCAGTCTTATGTAGTCCCTGATTTTGGTGGGATTACTTTTAAGTTTCTTTTCATTTAGTTTGATGTTGGCTAGTGGTATGCTGTATATTGCTTTAACTATGATTAGGTATGGGCCTTGAATTCCTGATCTTTCCAAAACATTTACCATGCAGGCCTGTTGAATTTTGTCAAATGCTTTCTCAGCACCTAATAAAATGATGATGTGATTTTTTTTTTACTTTGAGTTTGTTTATACAGTAAATTGCATTGAGGAATTTCTGTATATTGAACCATCTATGCGTTGCTGGGTTGAAAACTACTTGATCATGGTGGATGCTCATTTTGATGTGTTCTTGGATTTGGTTTCCAAGAGTTTTATTGAGTATTTTTATATTGATATTCATAAGGGAAATTGGTTTGAATTTCTCTTTCTTTGTTGGGTCTTTGTGTGGTTTAGGTAAAAGCATAATTATTCTTTCATAGAAAGAATTGGGTAGTGATCTTGTTTCTATTTTGTGGAATAGTTTGAAGAATATTTTTATTAGATCTTCTTTGAAGGTCTTATAGAATTCTGCACTAAACCCATCTGCTCATGAGCTTTTATTTTGTTGGGGGACGTTTAATGAATGCTTCTCTCTCTATAGGGGTTCTGTGACTCTTTAGAAGGTTTATCTGTCCCTGATTTAAATTTGGTACCTGATATTTTTCTAGAAAATTGTCCATTTCCTCCAAATTTTCCAGTTTTTGTTGAAAATAGGCTTTTGTAGTAGGGTCTGATGATTTTTTGAATTTCCTCAGATTTTGTTGTTATGTCTCCCTTTACATCTCTGATTTTGTTAATGTGGATACTGTCTCTGTGCCCTCTGGTTAGTCTGGCTAAGGGGTTTAATCCATCTTGTTGATTTTCTCAAAGAACTGCTCCAGGTTTTGTTGATTCTTTGTATAGTGCTTTTTCCTTTTTCCTTGGCTGATTTCAGCTCTGAGTTTGATTATTTCCTGCCTTCTACTCCTCTTGGGTGTATTCGCTTCTTTCTGTTCTAGAACTTTTAGATGTGCTGTCAAGCTGCTGATGTTTGCTCTCTCTTGTTTCTTTTCGCAGGCACCCAGAGCTATGAGTTTCCCTCTTAGCACTGCTTTCATTGCATCCTATAAATTTGGGTACGTTGTGCCTTAATTTTCATTAAATTCTAAGAAGTTTTTAATTATTTTCTTTATTTCTTCCTTGACCACGTTATCATTGAGTAGAGCATTGTTCATCTTCCATGTATATGTGGGAATTCTTTCCTTATTGTTGTTATTGAAGACCAGCCTTAGTCCATGGTGGTCTGATAGGACGCATGGGGTTATTTCTATCTTTCTGTGTCTGTTGAGACCTGTTTTATGACTGATTATATGGTCAATTTGGGAGAAGTAATGATGAGGTGCTGAGAAGAAGGTGTATCCTATTGTTTAGGATGAAATGCTCTATAAATATCTGCTAAGTCCATTTGGTTCATAACTTCTAGTTTTCTATATGTCTCTGTTTAATTTCTGTTTCCATGACCTGTCCATTGATGAAAGTGGGGTGTTGAAATCTCCCACTATTATTGTATGAGGTGCACTGTGTGATCTGAGCTTTAGTATGGTTTCTTTTATGAACGTAGGTGTCCTTGAATTCGGAGCATAGATATTTAGTATTGAGAGTTCATCTTGGTGGATTTTTCCTCTGTTGAATATGAAGTGTCCTTCCTTGTTTTTTGATGACTTTTGGTTGAAAGTCAATATTATTCAATATTAGAATGGCTACTCCAGGTTGTTTCTTGGGACCATTTGTTTGGAAAGTTGTATTCCAGCCTTTTACTCTGAGGTAGTGTCTGAGTTGTATTGTGGGTATTCTGAACTGTTGGGTTAATATCCACTTATCACTGAATATATACCATGTGTTCCCTTTTGTGTTATGGTTACATACCTAAGGATATCTTTTAGTTCCATCCATTTGCCTACAAAGTTTGTGAAGTTGTCATTTTTAATAGCTGAACAGTATTCTAGTGTGTAAATGTACCACATTTTTCTACCCATTTTTTCACTGAGGAACATCTGGGTTGTTTCCATCTGCCTATCATAAATAAAGCTGCTATCAACATAGTGGAGCCATGTCAGTGTGGTATGGTGGAACATCTTTTGGGTATATGCCCAGGAGCAGTATTGCTGGATCTTTAGGTAGACCTATTTACAATTTTCTGAGGAAACTCCAGATAAATTTTTTAGAGTGAGGGTTGTAATCCTACCAGCAGTGGAGGAGTATTCTTCTTTCTCCACATTCTGTCCAACATCTGCTATCACCTGAGTTTTTAATCTTAGCCATTCTGATTGGTGCAAGGAGGGATCTCAGTGTCTTTTGATGTATATTTCTCTGATGAATAAGGAAGTTGAACATATTTTTAGGTGCTTCTCAGTCATTTGAGATTACTAAGTTGAGAATTGTTTGTCTCCATATCTCATTTTAAAAAATAGGATTATATGGTTGTCTGGAGTCTAACTTCTTGAGTTCTTTGTATATTTTGGATATTAGCCCTCTATCAGATCGAAGGGTTGTTAAAAATCTTTTCCCTGTTTATTCGTTGCCATTTTGTCCTATTGACAGTGTCCTTTGTCTTACAGAAGCTTTTCAGTTTCATGAGGTCCAATTTGTCAATTGTTGATCTTAGAGTATGAGAAATTGGTGTTCTGTTTTGGAAAACCTCCCGTGTGCTGATATGTTCTATTAGATTCAGCATATCTGTGGAGGTCCTTGATCCACTTGGACTTGGACCTTGTGCAAGGAGATAAAAATGAAATAAATTGAATTCTTCTAAATGCTGACTTCCTGTTCGACCAACACCATTTGTTGAAAATGTACTTTTTCTCACTGGATGCTTTTGGCTACTTTGAAAAACATCAAGTGACCAAGGTGGTGTGGGATCATTTCTGGATCTTCAATTTTATTCCATTGGTTTTTCTGTGTTTGTACCAAAGCCATGTGTTTTTTTATCACTATTAATCAATAGCTCAGGAATGGTGATTCTCCCAGAAATTCTTTATTTTTTTTGGGGGGGGGGCGGCCGAGGTTGTTGTAGCTGGGTTATGTTAGCTTTATTTTTTCTCAAAAATTTGTTTTCCTCTTTATTAACTTGGGTATTTCTTTTTTTCATCTTTATTAACTTGGGTATTTCTTATTTACATTTTGACTGTTATGCCCTTTCCCGGTTACCAGGCCAACATCCCCCTAACCCTTGCCCCTCCCCTTCTCTATGGGTGTTCCCTTCCCCATCCTCCCCCCATTACCGCCCTCTCCCCAACAATCACATTCACTGGGGGTTGAGCCTTGATAGGACCAAGGGCTTCCCCTCCAACTGGTGCTCTTACTAGGGTATTCATTGCTACCTATGAGGTTGGAGCCCAGGGTAAGTCCATGTACAGTCTTTGGGTAGTGGCTTAGTCCCTGGAGCGCTGGTTGTTTGGCATTGTTGTACATATGGGGTCTCAAACCCCTCCAGCTCTTTCACTCCTTTCTCTGATTCCTTCAATGGGGATCCCGTTCTCAGTTCAGTGGTTTATGATGGCATTTGCCTATGTATTTGCTGTATTCTGGCTGTGTCTCTCAGGAGAGATCTACATCCGGTTCCTGTTGTCCTGCACTTCTTTGCTTCATCCATTGTATCTAGTTTGGTGGCTGTATATGTATGGGCCACATTGTGGGGCAGGCTCTGAATGGGTGTTGCTTCTGCCTCTGTTCTAAACTTTGCCTCCCTATTCTCTGTCAAGGGTATTCTTGTTCCCCTTTTAAGAAGGAGTGAAGCCTTCACATTTTGATCACCCTTCTTGAGTTTCTTGTGTTCTGTACATCTAGGGTAATACGAGCATTTGGGCTAATATCCACTTATCAATGAATGCATACCATGTGTGTTTTTCTGTGATTGGGTTACCTCACTCAGGATGATATTTTCCAGTTCCATCCATTTGCCTATGGATTTCATAAAGTCATTGTTTTTGATAGCTCACTAATATTCCAATGTGTAGATGTACCACATTTTCTGTATCCATTCCTCTGTTGAAGGGCATCGAGATTCTTTCCAGCTTCTGGCTATTATAAATAAGGCTGCTATGAACATAGTGGAGTACGTGTCTTTGTTATATGTTGGGGCATCTTTTGGGTATATGCCCAAGAGAGGTATAGTTGGGTCTGCAGGTAGTTCAATGTCCAATTTTCTGAGGAATCGCCAGACTGATTTCCAGAACGGTTGCACCAGTGTACAATCCCACCAACCATGGAGGAGTGTTCCTCCCTCTTTCTCCACATTCTCACCAGTATTGGTTGTCACGTGAGTTTTTGATCTTAGCCATTCTCACTGGTGTGAGGTGAAATCTCCGGATCGTTTTGATTTGCATTTCCCTTATGACTAGAGATGTTCAACATTTCTTTAGGTGTTTCTTAGCCATTCAGCATTCCTCAGCTGTGAATTCTTTGTTTAGCACTAAACCCCATTTTTAATAGGGTTATTTGTCTCCCTGCAGTCTGACTTCTGAGTTCTTTCTATAGTTTGGATATAAGCCCTCTATCAGTTGTAGGATTGGTAAAGATCTTTTCCCAATCTGTTGGTTGCCATTTTGTCCTAACAACAGTGTCCTTTGCCTTACAGAAGCTTTGTAGTTTTCTGGGATCCCATTTGTCGGTTCTTGATCTTAGATCATAAGCCATTGGTGTTTTGTTCATGAAATTTTCTCCAGTGCCCATGTGTTCCAGATTCTTCCCCACTTTTTCTTCTATTAATTTGAGTGTATCTGGTTTGATGTGGAGGTCCTTGATCCACTTGGACTTAAGCTTTGTACAGGGAGATAAACATGGATCGATCTGCATTCTTCTACATGCTGACCTCCAGTTGAATCAGCGCCATTTGCTGAAAATGCTATCTTTTTTCCATTGGATGGTTTTGGCTCCTTTGTCAAAAATCAAGTGACTGTAGGTGTGTGGGTTCATTTCTGGGTCTTCAATTCTATTCCATTGGTCTATCTGTCTGTCTCTGTACCAAAACCATGCAGTTTATATCAGTATTGATCTGTAATACTGCTTCAGTGCAGGATAGTGATTCCCCTGGAAGTCCTTAATTTATTGAGTATAGTTTTAGCTACCCCGGGTTTTTTGTTATTCTAGATGAATTTGCAAATTTTTCTGTCTAACTCTCTGAAGAACTGGATTGGTATTTTGATGGGGTTTGCATTGAATCTGTGGATCGCTTTTGGTAAAATGGCCATTTTTACTGTTAATCCTGCCAATCCATGAGCATGGGAGATCTTTCCATCTTCTGAGATCTTCTTCAATTTCTTTCTTCAGAGGCTTGAAGTTCTTATCATACAGTTCTTTTACTTGCTTGGTCCCACCAAGGTATTTTATATTATTTGAGACTATTATGAAGGGTGTCGTTTCCCTAATTCTTTCTCAGCTGGTTTCTCGTTTGTGTGGAGGAAGGCTACTGAGTTATTTGAGTTAATTTTATACCCAGCCACTTTGCTGAAGGTGCTTATCAGGTTCAGTAGTTCCCTGGTGGAACTTTTGGGATCACTTAAATATACTATCTTATCATCTGCAAAAGATGATATTTTGACTTCTTTTCCAATCTGTATCCCTTTGATCTCCTTTTGTTGTCTGATTGCTCTGGCTAGAACCTCAAGAACTATATTGAATAAGTAGGGAGACAGTGGGCAGTCTTGTCTAGTCCCTGATTTTAGTGAGATTGCTTCAAGTTTCTCTCCATTTAGTTTAATGTTAGCTACTGCTTTGCTGTATATGGCTTTTACTATGTTTAGGTATGGGCCTTCAATTCCTATTTTTTCCAGTATTTTTATCATGAAGGGGTCATGAATTTTGTCAAATGCTTTGTCAACTTCTAATGAAATGTTCATGTGGATTTTATTTTTCATTTTGTTTATGTAGTGGATTATGTTGATGGTTTTCTGTATATTATACCATCCCTGCATGCCTGGGATGAAGCCTACTTGATCATGATGGATAATTGTTTTGATGTGTTCTTGGATTCAGTTTGCAGTAATTTTATTGAGTATTTTTGCGTTGATATTCATAAGGGAAATTGAATTTTGGGTCTTTGTGTAGTTTAGGAATAAGAGTATTTGTGGCTTCATAGAATGAATTCGGTAGCCCTCCATCTGTTTTAATTTTGTGGAATAGTTTGGATAGTATTGTTATGAGGTATTCTATGAAGGTCTGTTAGAATTCTGCACTGAACCCATCTGGACCTGAGCTCTTTTTGGTTGGGAGACCTTTAATGTCTGCTTCTATTTCTTTGGGAATTCTGGGGATGTTTACATGGTTTATCTGTTCCTGATGTAACTTTGGTACCTAGTATCTCTCTAGGAACTTGTCCATTTCTTCCAGATTTTCAATTTTTGTTGAATATAGGCTTTTGTAGTAGGATCTGATGATTTTTTGAATTTCCTCTGATTCTGTAGTTATGTCACCCTTTTCATTTCTGATTTTGTTAATTTGGACATACTCTCTTTGTCCTCTCATTAGTCTGGCTAAGGGTTTATCTAACTTGTTGATTTTCTCAAAGAACCAACTTTTGGATCTTTTGATTCTTTGTATAGTCCTTTTTGTTTGTACTTGGTTGATTTCAGCTCTGAGTTTGATTATTTCCTGCCTTCTACTCTTCCTTTGTACATTTGCTTCTTTTTGTTCTAGAGCTTTTAGGTGTGCTGTCAAGCTGCTGATGTATGCGCTCTCCTGTTTCTTTCTGCAGTCACTCAGAGCTATGAGTTTTCCTCTTAGCACAGCTTTCATTGTGTCCCATAAGTTTGGGTATGTTGTACCTTCATTTTCATTAAATTCTAAGAAGTCTTTAATTTCTATCTTTATTTCCTCCTTGACCGGGTTATCATTGAATAGAGCATTGTTCAACTTCAATGTATATGTGGGCATTCTTCCCTTATTGCTTTTGAAGACCAGCTTTAGCCCATGCTGGTCTGATAGGACCCATGGGATTATTTCCATCTTTCTTTATCTATTGAGGCATGTTTTTTGACCAATTATATGGTCAATTTTGGAGAAAGTACCATGAGGTGATGAGAAGAAGGTATATCATTTTGTTTTAGGATAGAATGTTCTATAAATATCTGTTAAGTCCATTTGGTTCATGACTTCTCTTAATCTGTTTATGTCTCTCTTTAATTTCTGTTTCCATGATCTGTCCATTGATGACAGTGGGGTGTTGAAATCTACTATTATTATGTGACATTCAATGTGTGCTTTGAGCTTTAGTTAGGTTTCTTTTATGTATGTAGTTGCCCTTGTATTTGGAGCATAGATATTTAGGATTGAGAATTCATCTTGGTGGATTTTTCCTTTGGTGTGTATGAAGTGTCCTTCCTTATCTTTTTTGATGTCTTTTGTTTGAAAATCGATTTTTTTGGATATTAGACTTTTTACTCCAGCTTGCTTCTTCAGACCATTTGCTGGGAAAATTGTTTTCCAGCCTTTCACTCTGAGGTAGTATCTGTCTTTGTGTCTAAGATGTGTTTCCTGTAGTCAGCAGAATGCAGGGTCCTCATTGTGTATCCAGTTTTTTAATCTATGTCTTTTTATTGGGGTATTGAGTCCATTGATGTTAAGAGATTTTAAGGAAAAGTGATTGTTGCTTCCTGTTTTTTTGTATTTGTGTGTGAGATTATGGTTTTGTGCTTTTCTTCTCTCTCTCTCTCTCTCTCTCTCTCTCTCTCTCTCTCTCTTTGTTGCCAAGACAATTAGTTTCTTGCTTTTTCTAGGGTGTAGCTTGCCTCATTATTTTGGGCTTTACCATTTATTATCCTTTGTAGGGCCTGATTTGTTGACGGATATTGTGCAAATTTGGTTTTGTCATGGAATATCTTGGTTTCTCCATCTATGTTAATTGAGAGTTTTGCAGGATACAGTAACCTGGGCTGGCATTTGTGTTCTCTTAGGGTCTGTATGACATCCATCCAGGATCTTCTGGCTTTCATAGTTTCTGGCGAAACCTCTGTTGTGATTCTGATAGGTCTGCCTTTATATGTTACTTGACCTTTTTCCCTTACTGCTTTTAATATTCTTTCTTTATTTTGTGCATTTGGTGTTTTGACTATTATGTGACGGGAGGAGTTTCTTTTCTGGTCCAATCTATTTGGAGTTCTGTAGGCTTCTTGTATGCTTATGGGTATCTCTTTCTTTAGGTTAGGGAAGTTTTCTTCTATGATTTTGTTGAAGATATTTACTGGTCCTTTGAGCTGGGAGTCTTCACTCTCTTCTTTTTTTTTTATTTTTTTATTTTTTTATTAACTTGAGTATTTCTTATATACATTTCAAGTGTTATTCCCTTTCCCGGTTTCCGGGCAAACATCCCCCTCCCCCCTCCCCTTCCTTATGGGTGTTCCCCTCCCAACCCTCCCCCCATTGCCACCCTCCCCCAATAGTCTAGTTCACTGGGGGTTCAGTCTTAGCAGGACCCAGGGCTTCCCCTTCCACTGGTGCTCTTACTAGGATATTCATTGCTACCTATGGGGTCAGAGTCCAGGGTCAGTTCATGTATAGTATTTAGGTAGTGGCTTAGTCCCTGGAAGCTCTGGTTGCTTGACATTGTTGTACTTTTGGGGTCTCGAGCCCCTTCAAGCTCTTCCAGTTCTTTCTCTGATTCCTTCAACGGGGGACCTATTCTCAGTTCAGTGGTTTGCTGCTGGCATTCGCCTCTGTATTTGCTGTATTCTGGCTGTGTCTCTCAGGAGTGATCTACATCCGGCTCCTGTTGGTCTGCACTTCTTTGCTTCATCCATCTTGTCTAATTGGGTGGCTGTATATGTATGGGCCACATGTGGAGCAGGCTCTGAATGGGTGTTCCTTCAGTCTCTGTTTTAATCTTTGCCTCTCCCTTCCCTGCCAAGGGTATTCTTATCCTCATTTAAAGAAGGAGTGAAGCATTCACATTTTGATCATCCGTCTTGAGTTTCGTTTGTTCTAGGGATCTAGGGTAATTCAAGCATTTGGGCTAATAGCCACTTATCAATGAGTGCATACAATGAATGTCTTTCTGTGATTGGGTTAGCTCACTCAGGATGATATTTTCCAGTTCCAACCATTTGCCTACGAATTTCATAAACTCGTTGTTTTTGATAGCTGAGTAATATTCCATTGTGTAGATGTACCACATTTTCTGTATCCATTCCTCTGTTGAAGGGCATCTGGGTTCTTTCCATTTTCTGGCTATTATAAATAAGGCTGCGATGAACATAGTGGAGCACGTGTCTCTTTTATATGTTGAGGCATCTTTTGGGTATAAGCCCAAGAGAGGTATAGCTGGATCCTCAGGCAGTTCAATGTCCAATTTTCTGAGGAACCTCCAGGCTGATTTCCAGAATGGTTTTACCAGTCTGCAATCCCACCAACAATGGAGGAGTGTTCCTCTTTCTCCACATCCTCGCCAGCATCTGCTGTCACCTGAGTTTTTGATCTTAGCCATTCTCACTGGTGTGAGGTGAAATCTCAGGGTTGTTTTGATTTGCATTTCCCTTATGACTAAAGATGTTGAACATTTCTTTAGGTGTTTCTCAGCCATTCGGCATTCCTCAGCTGTGAATTCTTTGTTTAGCTCTGAACCCCATTTTTAATAGGGTTATTTGTTTCCCTGCGGTCTAACTTCTTGAGTTCTTTGTGTATTTTGGATATAAGGCCTCTATCTGTTGTAGGATTGGTAAAGATCTTTTCCCAATCTGTTGGTTGCCGTTTTGTCCTAACCACAGTGTCCTTTGCCTTACAGAAGCTTTGCAGTTTTATGAGATCCCATTTGTCGATTCTTGATCTTAGAGCATAAGCCATTGGTGTTTTGTTCAGGAAATTTTTTCCAGTGCCCATGTGTTCCAGATGCTTCCCTAGTTTTTCTTCTATTAGTTTGAGTGTGTCTGGTTTGATGTGGAGGTCCTTGATCCACTTGGACTTAAGCTTTGTACAGGGTGATAAGCATGGATCGATCTGCATTCTTCTACATGTTGCCCTCCAGTTGAACCAGCACCATTTGCTGAAAATGCTATCTTTTTTCCATTGGATGGTTTGGGCTCCTTTGTCAAAAATCAAGTGACCATAGGTGTGTGGGTTCATTTCTGGGTCTTCAATTCTATTCCATTGGTCTATCTGTCTGTCTCTGTACCAATACCATGCAGTTTTTATCACTATTGCTCTGTAATACTGCTTGAGTTCAGGGATAGTGATTCCCCCTGAAGTCCTTTTATTGTTGAGGATAGCTTTAGCTATCCTGGGTTTTTTGTTATTCCAGATGAATTTGCAAATTGTTCTGTCTAACTCTTTGAAGAATTGGATTGGTATTTTGATGGGGATTGCATTGAATCTGTAGATTGCTTTTGGTAAAATGGCCATTTTTACTAAATTAATCCTGCCAATCCATGAGCATGGGAGATCTTTCCATCTTCTGAGGTCTTCTTCAATTTCTTTCCTCAGTGTCTTGAAGTTCTTATTGTACAGATCTTTTACTTGCTTGGTTAAAGTCACACCGAGGTTCTTTATATTATTTGGGTCTATTATGAAGGGTGTCGTTTCCCTAATTTCTTTCTCGGCTTGTTTCTCTTTTGTATAGAGGAAGGCAACTGATTTATTTGAGTTAATTTTATACCCAGCCACTTTGCTGAAGTTGTTTATCAGCTTTAGTAGTTCTCTGGTGGAACTTTTGGGATCACATAAATATACTATCATGTCATCTGCAAATAGTGATATTTTGACCTCTTCTTTTCCGATCTGTATCCCCTTGATCTCATTTTGTTGTCTGATTGCTCTGGCTAGAACTTCAAGAACTATATTGAATAAGTAGGGAGAGAGTGGGCAGCCTTGTCTAGTCCCTGATTTTAGTGGTATTGTTTCAAGTTTCTCTCCATTTAGTTTAATGTTAGCAACTGGCTTGCTGTATATGGCTTTTACTATGTTTAGGTATGGGCCTTGAATTCCTATTCTTTCCAGGACTTTTATCATGAAGGGGTGTTGAATTTTGTCAAATGTTTTCTCAGCATCTAATGAAATGATCATGTGGTTCTGTTCTTTCAGTTTGTTTATATGATGGATCACGTTGATGGTTTTCCGTATATTAAACCATCCCTGCATGCCTGGGATGAAGCCTACTTGATCATGGTGGATGATTGTTTTGATGTGCTCTTGAATTCGGTTTGCCAGAATTTTATTGAGTATTTTTGCGTCGATATTCATAAGGGAAATTGGTCTGAAGTTCTCTTTCTTTGTTGTGTCTTTGTGTGGTTTAGGTATAAGAGTAATTGTGGCTTCGTAGAAGGAATTCGGTAGTGCTCCATCTGTTTCAATTTTGTGGAATAGTTTGGATAATATTGGTATGAGGTCTTCTATGAAGGTTTGATAGAATTCTGCACTAAACCCGTCTGGACCTGGGCTCTTTTTGGTTGGGAGACCTTTAATGACTGCTTCTATTTCCTTAGGAGTTATGGGGTTGTTTAACTGGTTTATCTGTTCCTGATTTAACTTCGATACCTGGTATCTGTCTAGGAAATTGTCCATTTCCTGACGATTTTCAAGTTTTGTTGAATATAGGTTTTTATAGTAAGATCTGATGATTTTTTGAATTTCCTCTGAATCTGTAGTTATGTCTCCCTTTTCATTTCTGATTTTGTTAATTTGGACGCACTCTCTGTGTCCTCTCGTTAGTCTGGCTAAGGGTTTATCTATCTTGTTGATTTTCTCAAAGAACCAACTTTTGGTTCTGTTGATTCTTTCTATGGTCCTTTTTGTTTCTACTTGGTTGATTTCAGCTCTGAGTTTGATTATTTCCTGCCTTCTACTCCTCCTGGGTGTATTTGCTTCTTTTTGTTCTAGAGCTTTTAGGTGTGCTGTGAAGCTGCTGACATATGCTCTTTCCTGTTTCTTTCTGCAGGCACTCAGCGCTATGAGTTTTCCTCTTAGCACAGCTTTCATTGTGTCCCATAAGTTTGGGTATGTTGTATCTTCATTTTCATTAAATTCTAAAAAGTTTTTAATTTCTTTCTTTATTTCTTCCTTGACCAGGTTATCATTGAGTAGAGCATTGTTCAATTTCCACGTATATGTGGGCATTCTTCCCTTATTGTTATTGAAGACCAGTTTTAGGCCGTGGTGGTCCGATAGCACGCATGGGATTATTTCTATCTTTCTGTACCTGTTGAGGCCCGTTTTTTGACCAATTATATGGTCAATTTTGTAGAAAGTACCATGAGGAGCTGAGAAGAAGGTATATCCTTTTGCTTTAGGATAGAATGTTCTATAAATATCCGTTAAGTCCATTTGGCTCATGACTTCTCTTAGTCTGTCGACATCACTGTTTAATTTCTGTTTCCATGATCTGTCCATTGATGAGAGTGGGGTGTTGAAATCTCCCACTATTATTGTGTGAGGTGCAATGTGTGTTTTGAGCTTTAGTAAGGTTTCTTTTATGTATGTAGGTGCCCTTGTATTTGGGGCATAGATATTTAGGATTGAGAGTTCATCTTCGTGGTTTTTTCCTTTGAAGAATATGAAGTGTCCTTCCTTATCTTTTTTGATGACTTTTAGTTGGAAATTGATTTTATTTGATATTAGAATGGCTACTCCAGCTTGCTTCTTCTGACCATTTGCTTGGAAAGTTGTTTTCCAGCCTTTCACTCTGAGGTAGTGTCTGTCTTTGTCTCTGAGGTGTGTTTCCTGTAGGCAGCAGAATGCAGGGTCCTCGTTGTGTATCCAGTTTGTTAATCTATGTCTTTTTATTGGGGAGTTGAGGCCATTGATATTGAGAGATATTAAGGAATAGTGATTATTGCTTCCCGTTATATTCATATTTGGATGTGAGGTTATGTTTGTGTGCTTTCATTCTCTTTGTTTTGTTGTGAAGACGATTAGTTTCTTGATTCTTCTAGGGTATAGCTTGCCTCCTTATGTTGGGCTTTACCATTTATTATCCTTTGTAGTGCTGGATTTGTGGAAAGATATTGTGTAAATTTGGTTTTGTCATGGAATATCTTGGTTTCTCCATCAATGTTAATTGAGAGTTTTGCTGGATACAGTAACCTGGGCTGGCATTTGTGTTCTCTTAGGGTGTGTATGACATCAGTCCAGGATCTTCTGGCCTTCATAGTTTCTGGCGAGAAGTCTGGTGTGATTCTGGTAGGTCTCCCTTTATATGTTACTTGACCTTTTCCCTTACTGCTTTTAATATTCTTTCTTTATTTTGTGCGTTTGGTGTTTTGATAATTATGTGATGGGAGGTGTTTCTTTTCTGGAGTTCTGTAGGCTTCTTGTATGTCTTGTATGTCTATGGGTATCTCTTTTTTTAGGTTAGGGAAGTTTTCTTCTATGATTTTGTTGAAGATATTTACTGGTCCTTTGAGCTGGGAGTCTTCACTCTCTTCTATACCTATTATCCTTAGGTTTGATCTTCTCATTGAGTCCTGGATTTCCTGTATGTTTTGGACCAGTAGCTTTTTCCGCTTTACATTATCTTTGACAGTTGAGTCAATGATTTCTATGGAATCTTCTGCTCCTGAGATTCTCTCTTCCATCTCTTGTATTCTGTTGGTGAAGCTTGTATCTACAGCTCCTTGTCTCTTCTTTTGGTTTTCTATATCCAGGGTTGTTTCCATGTGTTCTTTCTTGATTGCTTCTATTTCCATTTTTAATTCCTTCAACTGTTTGATTGTGTTTTCCTGGAATTCTTTCAGGGATTTTTGTGTCTCCTCTCTATGGGCTTCTACTTGTTTATTTATGTTTTCCTGGAATTCTTTCAGGGATTTTTGCGATTCTTTCAGGCATTTTTGCGATTCCTCTCTGTAGGCTTCTACTTGTTCTCTAAGGGAGTTCTTCACGTCTTTCTTGAAGTCCTCCAGCATCATGATCAAAAATGATTTTGAAACTAGATCTTGCTTTTCTGGTGTGTTTGGATATTCCATGTTTGTTTTGATGGGAGAATTGGGCTCCGATGGTGCCATGTAGTCTTGGTTTCTGTTGCTTGGGTTCCTGCGCTTGCCTCTCGCCATCAGATTATCTCTAGTGTTACTTTGTTCTGCTATTTCTGACAGTGGCTAGACTGTCCTATAAGCCTGTGTTTCAGGAGTGCTGTAGACCTGTTTTCTTCTCTTTCAGTCAGTTATGGGGACAGAGTGTTCTGCTTTCCGGCGTGTAATTTTTCCTCTCTACAGGTCTTCAGCTGTTCCTGTGGGCCTGTGTCTTGAGTTCACCAGGCAGCTTTCTTGCAGCAGAAAAGTTGGTCTTACCTGTGGTCCCGAGGCTCAAGTTCGCTCGTGGGGTGCTACCCACGGGCTCTCTGCAGCGGCAGCAACCAGGAAGACCTATGCCGCCGTTTCCGCGAGCTTCAGTGCACCAGGGTTCCAGATGGTCTTTGGCTTTTTCCTCTGGCGTCCGAGATGTGTGTGCAGAGAGCAGTCTCTTCTGGTTTCCCAGGCTTGTCTGCCTCTCTGAAGGTTCAGCTCTCCCTCCCACGGGATTTGGGTGCAGAGAACTGTTTATCCGGTCTGTTTCCTTCTGGTTCTGGTGGTGTCTCAGGCACAGGGGTCCTGCCGCTCCTGGGCCCTCCCCCACGGGAGCCCAGAGGCCTTATACAGTTTCCTCTTGGGCCAGGGATGTGGGCAGGGGTGAGCAGTGTTGGTGGTCTCTTCCGCTCTGCAGCCTCAGGAGTGCCCACCTGACCAGGCGGTTGGGTCTCTCTCTCACAGGGTCTGGGGGCAGAGAGCTGCTGCGGGCCGGGATCAGCGGGTGTCGTCTTCACTCTCTTCTATACCTACTATCCTTAAGTTTGATCGTCTCATTGAGTCCTGGATTTCCTGTATGTTTTGGACCAGTAGCTTTTTCTGCTTTACATTATCTTTGACAGTTGAGTCGATGATTTCTATGGAATCTCCTGCTCCTGAGATTCTCTCTTCCATCTCTTGTATTCTGTTGGTGAAGCTCGTATCTACAGCTCCTTGTCTCTTCTTTTGGTTTTCTATATCCAGGGTTGTTTCCATGTGTTCTTTCTTGATTGCTTCTATTTCCATTTTTAATTCCTTCAACTGTTTTATTGTGTTTTCGTAGAATTCTTTCAGGGATTTTTGCGATTCCTCTCTGTAGGCTTCTACTTGTTTATTAATGTTTTCCTGTGTTTCTCTAAGGGAGTTCTTCACGTCTTTCTTGAAGTCCTCCAGCATCATGGTCAAATATGATTTTGAAACTAGATCTTGCTTTTCTGGTGCGTTTGGATATTCTGTGTTTGCTTTGGTGGGAGAATTGGCCTCCGATGATGCCATGTAATCTTGGTTTATTTTGCTTGGGTTCCTGCGCTTGCCTCTCGCCATCAGATTATCTCTAGTGTTACTTTGTTCTGCTATTTCTGACAGTGGCTAGACTGTCCTATAAGCCTGTGTTTCAGGAGTGCTGTAGACCTGTTTTCCTGTTTTCTTTCAGCCAGTTATGGGGACAGGGTGTTCTGCTTTCGGGCGTGTAGTTTTTCCTATCTACCGGTCTTCAGCTGTTCCTGTGGGCCTGTGTCTTGAGTTCACCAGCCAGGTCGCTTGCAGCAGAAAAGTTGGTCTTTCCTGTGGTCCCGAGGCTCAAGTTTGCTCGTGGGGTGTTGCTTATGAACTCTCCACGGCGGCAGCCACCTAGAAGATCTGCGCCACCCTTACTGGGAGCTTCCGTGCACCAGGGTTCCAGATGGCGTTTGGTGTTTTCCTCTGGAATCAGTAATGTGTGCAGAGTGCAGTCTCTTCTTGTTTCCCAGGCATGTCTGCCTCTCTGAAGGTTTAGCTCTACCTCCCACGGGATTTGGGTGCAGAGAACTGTTAATCTTGTCGGTCCCTTCAGGTTCCGGAGGTGTCTCAGACTCATCGGACCTGTTGCTCCTGGACCCTCCTCTGAAATTTTGCTTCTTTGTTCATCAAAATTATTGGCTTTTAATTTTCTTTTCTTTGTTGGCCCTTTTTCTGGTTTTGGTACCAGGGCAACATTGGATTCATAGAAGGAATATGAAACTGCTTCTTTTTTTCTAGTTTGTAAAGTAATTTGACAGATTGTCATATATTAGTTCTCCTTTGGAGACCTGCTAAAATTCTGTGCTGAATCTGTCTTACCTTGGGTTTATTATTTGTAATAAGTGGGAGGTTTTTAATGATAACTTTTACCTTGCTGAGCATTGTAGGTAGGTTGGTTATTTTATCTTGTGTTACTTATTTAGGTACTATATATCACTAAATCTATCCATTTATTTTACCTTTTTCAGTTTTATGGAATAGTTATATGGTGCCATTACTGGGTTAGGACTTATGGCCTGATAGTCCACATTGGTTAGTAGAGAACTCACTCCTATTAGTTTGGTAAAAGCCAGAGTGCTAAACTGACTCTTAATGACTCCTGTCTATAACCATGAATTAAGCCACATCTTAGCCAAAAAAAGAGAAGCTTCTCTTTATAGTAGACAATAATTAACACAGGGACCCAGAAGTGGCAAAATTACAGAGAATACGAGACTGAGAAATACTCATCCTTAAATGAGACATCTATACCATTCTGCTTCCTCTTAAAGCTTAGGGATCATTGAGGGAAAAAGTGGGGAGTGTATGAGCCAGAGATGATAGAGTAACACAAGGAAAATGTCTTCTGGACATAGTAGGACACTGGCACATTTGATCTCACAGTGCTGATAACATCATATGCAATACCTATGCAAGTTCAAGCCAGAACAAATTCCATCATGGAGAAGGAAGTTTGGTTTGAAGTTGCCCTCATAGTTGAGGAGTCATTGACAACTGATAGCTGCTAAGAGAGGGAGAGGGAGTCTTAAGAGTGCAATCTTTTGTAAGGCAACAATATTTGCATAGAAGAATGCATTCTAAAACCATTCAATAGCATACAAACACACACACGCGCACACACACACATACACACACACACACACACACACACACACACACACATATATATATATATATATATATATATATATATATATATGTACAAGACTGTGTGCTACAGTCTTGGTTGATTATTTATGTGAGAGACCCATGAACACTCTAGGTTGTGAAAGCCTGGGGCATTCAATAAGAATTCAGACTAAACAATTCATAATGATTAAGCCAGGAAGCAGTCTTCCCTCCAAGGCTTCTGCTTTAGTTCCTGCCTCCAGGATCCCCCACTTCTTGAGTTCCTGTGTTTGTTTCAATCACAATGTAGAGAATTATTTGAATTATGACTGAAGTAAAGTTTTTCCTACCTGTCTTGCTTTGGCCATGGAATTTCATCACAGCAATAAAAATGTTACAGTTTTTATTGTTATTTTTTGTTTTAAGGGACATAAAGTTGATTGGGCAGTGAAGGATAATGGGTCTGGGAAGAATTGTGGATGAATATCATCATACTACTTTGTATAAATATCTCAAAGAACTAATAAATATATCTATAAAGATTTACATGTATATATTTCATCTCTTACATATAAGTGTGCACATAAATATATAAAATATTGTAGAGATATAATGACACAATCACTGAACTAAAATTTTACATGTATATGCACATGCTTGTCTTAAGTATCTGCACATCTTTGTAAACATGTATGTACTAGTTTCTATATGCTTTTATTAGCTAGTCTATACATTTATAAGTATGGCATCTATATTAAACATTAATATATACATCTATATATTAGGATATGAGTGAATACACACATAAAATTAATTATTATATCATATAGGTTTCCTAAAGATCCCTAAATTCTCTTATTTCTTTCTGAAGCTCATATCTTGTTCTTTCAACCCAACCTTACTCCCAGTCAAGCTACTGAATACTATTGGGACTATTTTTTGAATTTATTACTTTATTTTATGCCTTCAAGATATAGTTGTTCTGTCAGCCTGGGAAACTATTGTGATCTTTTGGTTAACTGGTCTAACTGGTTGTTCTGTTTTGAGGTTACTGTCATTTATTATTTACTTGAAGCTTCCTTGAATGCCTCATTTGAACTTAAGGATGTTTACTTGTGTTTCTAAATTTCCCTTTTCTGTGTACATGTTGAGCATTCAAAATTCATGATTTTTTTCAGCACTTAGTGCATGACAGGTAAGTATCATGTTTCATTTTGCTTCTTCTCAGGGGGAGGAAAGTCTTAATTGTGATTGAGTAATACTAGATGCAATCACTGAGTTAAACAAAGACTTCATTTATGGGTTGATGTGACCGGCCCTGTAGGAACTTCCCTGGTAAATAGACCTAACTGTCAGGCTTGCAGAATCATGTAGTCAGACTTTCAGGGTAGGAGTAGGGGTGTTGATAGATAATTTCCCTGATCTCTGCCTAACTCTGACAGGTTTATAGCTTCAGAAGAACTACTGAAGTGTTATCAAAACTCATATGTCTCAGCTTATGCTTCCATAGGGACAACAGAGAGCTGATGAGGAATCATCTGGCTTAGGTAAGTAAGGGGATTTTAGATATGGTTTTACCTTCATAGATAATTTTTATTTCTACTAAATTTTTTATTCCTTATATTTCATGGGAGTAATACTGTGCCCCTAGAGACAAGTATCAAGGACTTAGAAGTATTTTAAGATTAGTAAATCTTCGGATTCAGAAGAATGGAAAGTTAATACTTTCTAGGGAGGAAAAATCCCCAAGTTTTTTTAATGGTTGAGATAGAAATTTAATCTTGGAAAATACTGAGCTCATATTCTGATATTCTGAGTTTGATTCAAAAGGGCTAATGGTATATATATGTATGTATATGCCCTTATAACTTATTTCTCAGCCACATAACAGTGAGACTTGCACCCATCCCATAATTTTTCTCAGCCAGAATAATTCCTATGTTGTGTTCTGCTGTGATAAACAAAATCAGAAAGAGAATGTATGAGATGCCACTGCTGAGTCTTTAAGATGCGTCTTTAAAAATTCTATTTCTAAAAGAGGTTATCAGAAAAAGGCAAATGCTTCATGTTCTCAGTCATACATAGAAGTCTAAAAAGTTGATATCCTAGAAATAGCTGAACAAACAGGACTGGAACAATGTAATTATTGGACATGTTAATATGGAAGGGGTAATTTTTTTCAGGGATTCCATCCTCGACAGGGAACTACAAACAACTAATGACTCGGGAAAAGGAAAATTCAATTCTCCCAGGGATGAGCTTCCATATAGTTGTCCAATACAGAGTGGTCAGCCTAGAAAACTTACAAAAACTAAAAAAGAACCACAGTCAGCATGCAGTTTTTATGTTTATTTGTGCATTATGTACACAGACATACATGTCTACTTACATACTTGCATATATGATATATTTATATATTTTACTATAATATTTTATATATTTATATTATGTTATACATAAATATATGTATTTTACATAACACATAGGTGTGCGTAACAATAATAAAGAAAAATCTGCTGTCATCTTGAGAGTGGGGTGATGTGAGATAAGCTGGAGGGAGGAAATGATCAGGGTAAATAATATGTTTATTTCAAGCTTTTAAAAAAATTAAAAGTTGCTTTCATAATAAAGATTAATATTGTCATCACTAGACTCTAGAAAAGGGAAAGTGGAGAAATGAGTTAATTAATCTTTTGAAAATATACCAAAATATAATTATCTAGGTGAAATAGTTCTAGTAGGGCAAATCTAATTTAAGACTATTTATAGTATTACTTAAAACTAGAATATATAAGCAATAGATGGTAACTTGAAAAGTTTGCATATAGAAATATCACACTTAGAAACACACAGTTATCATAATTCAATTAATAGAATGGTAAAAATGAAAATTATATTTTCTGAGTAGAAGATTAAATTCTCCTTGAAAATATTTTAACTCTTAGTAACTGTGGTTACCTTCAAAAGACATGCACAGGATTAATCCCACCATTGGCTATTGTGGAAGTCAGAAAACATTCACCCGATCTCATTCCATTTTGTGGTTTTATATATGAAGCTAGTAACTGTTGGGTAGGGTCAGAGATGCTTTTTAGTGATGTAACCACAAAGAGTTGTTTTCTCATAAACACACCTTTACCATAACAATGGAGGTGAATAATATATATATATATATACATATATATATACATATATATATATATATATTACTTATTACATGTAAAAGAGAGAGTGGAAGAAATGACTTAGTATTTAAAAGTATGTGTTGCTCTCAAAGAGGATCTGGGTTCAATTCTGGCACCCATATGGTAGTTCACAACCATCTTTAATTTAATTTCAGTTTCAGAAGATTTCACAATCTCTTCTGTCCTCCATAGGCAACAGGAATGAAACTCATATACATACAACAAAGGTTCTCAAACTTTGGATTATGGCTCCTTTAGAGATTGACCAACTTTTTTTGGCCAAGGATACCTAAGACAATTGGAAAACACAGCTATTTACAATTCATAAATGTAGTAACATTTCAGTTATAAAGTTCAAAATAATTTTATGTTTGAGGCTCAACTCAATATTAGAAACTTTATTAATGTGTCACAATATTAGGAAGTTTCAGAACCACTTACATACACATATGCAGGTAAAACACATACATAAATAAAATAATTTATTAAAATATTATAAAACATATATAACATGTATATAAAAACTTTTTATTTACTCAAAATTCAAGAAAGATATACCATAAACAGTTATATATTTTTTAAAGTAAAGAATATAATAAATGAAGGTATAGATCAGATTTAACTTCCCATTCAGTTTAGCATTTATAACCCTAGTATATAGCCTACTGGGTGATAGAATTAAAAAAATTATTACATTGACTTTTGAATAAAAGGCCAAAATGCTCAGTAGTGAAAAAAGACTTTGACATTTGACTACGACAATTTTTCCTCTTAAATTTTTACTAAATATCAAGTCCCACAAACATGTCTCTACTTAAAAGTTCTACATAAGAATAAAATTCAAAACAATTAGTCCAAAAAAAAACCTCATGCACTCTTGTACAAGACTACATGAATACTCTAATAATTGTAAGGTCAAATCTATTTTATACTTTTTCAAGTAATTAAATATAGTTAAATGTGACTGACATTTACACAACAGGGTCTTTGAGACTTGGATCTTTTTGGCAGTTCAACAACCTTGTAGAGAGAGGAGACTTAAGAAAGTTGGCAAGCCAGAAAACATCATGTCTGGGAAGATGAGATCTTTTAACGAGGAATAAATATCTGGAGTAATCTAGTCATTACATGGAACATTCCTAAAACTAGGACAACCTTATTTCGTAAATACAAATTTAAGGATGATATATATCATTCGATAAATGATGTTGCTGTGCAGTTATTCATTGTCTGAAATTGTGGCCTAATAGTAACTCTACTTGGATGCCAGTAGAAAAGAAGGGAGTAATTTGATTTCTGTATCTTTTACTTGTGTTTTCACTGATCATTAACTTGTGTCTCGTCACAGGTATAATGGGAGCTACAGGAGTACTTGCTACACACTGTGTTATCTTGTGCTTCCTTCATAAGGAAGCCCTGAGTTCAGGTATGAATCTTGTAACTGCTATTAAGTCATAGCAATGTAAACTACCCCAGGAAAGTGAAAGTATAAAACAAATAAGAGACTACTGAAACCATTGTTCCTAACGTTTGGATGTAGCAATGAAATGAAGACTGTCATAAGAGTACCCAGCTTAGAGAAACAAATAATAATGTCTAATCAGCAAGTACTTTTTCCTTGGATTTGTTCCAGCTTCCATGAAGAGAGTACAATGAAAGAGATCAAATGTTTGCCTTCAGGAACCAATACTCATACTAAATGCACAGGACATATATAGCATTTTTAAACTGAGGAATTGCATAGGCTGCAGATATCTATTACACTGTCTGAGTTAAAATATAGTAGGGAAAAATAAGGGAAGATGAAACAGGATAGGTGAGGGGGAATTTGACGTTGTAGTAACATTTTGTACGAAGCACAAATTCATATAGATTCTTAGAGATATTTGAAAGAAAGGGCTTAGAAAGTAAGCTATGTAAAAAGTGTAGATTATTTTAGCAATAAATGATTGTCCAATGATAGACATCTCACATTTACTTGTGTTCCACTCTGGTTAGAGTCATTATTTGTTCTACAAGCTACTTATATGAACATAATACCATTAGCATAGGTACAAAGAAAAACAAATACCAAATTTAACCTTGCACCTTATGAAAATGAAAATGTTCTGAAATATATATGGTGTGTGTGTGTGTGTGTGTGTGTGTGTGTGTGTGTGTGTGTGTGTGTGTGTGTGTGTAATTTTAGCAATCCTCTACTCTATTAGGTTTCATAGCACCAGGCTGTCCCTCCCTCTATTTCTCCTCTTGGCCCTCTTCACTCCCCTTCCAAGTTTGGTTCTCCCCTTACATTAATTGTTCATCCATAGGTACATGTATTATTTTCCCTTTTTAGAGAGGTCTATCATGGTCACCAAATTCTTATTCTATACCTAATCTTTGTAGTTATATGGATTATAGTTTTCTTATTGAAGACTTAAAAGCTAGCATCTACAAAGTTGTTAATACATATCATACTTGTCTTTCTGGGGCTGGAATACATTGCTCAGAATGTTTTTTCCCACACTTCAACCATTTACCTGTGAATTTCATGATTTCATGCTGTTTCATGACTGGGTAATAATATTCCATCATATTATGTATAGCAATTTCTTTATCCATTCATCCATTGGAAGACATCTAGGCTGTTTCCAATTTCTGAATATTATAAATAGAAGATCAATTAACATGAGGTACAAGTATCTCAGTATTATGATAAAGTGTCTTTTGGGTGTATGCTCAATACAAGTATAGCTAGATCTTGAGAAAGACCTATTCTGAGTTTCCTAAGAAACTACCACACCTCTTTCTTTAGAGGCTAGTCAAGTTTGCACTCAAATTATCAATGAATATTTGTGCCTTTTTGCATTCTCCTCAGCACAATCTATCATTTCTCTTATTGGCAATTTTAATTGATAGGTCTAAGATGAACTATAAACATAACTTTATTTGCATTTCACTTGTGGTGACATATGTCAAGCATTTCTTCAAGTATTTCATTTAAGAATACTCAGATCTATGAGTTATTTTTAATTTGGCTCTTGTTTTCTTATTTCTAGACTTTTTAATTTTTATGTATTTTAGATGTTAACCCTCTACAAATATGTAAAGCTAAAAATATTTCTCTAAGTGATAATGTCCTTTGATGTGCAGAACATTTTCATTTTCATAAGAAGTGTCTTGGGATTTTGATGAGGATTGCTTTGAATCTGTAAATTGATTTCAGCAAGAAGGCCATTTTTACTATATTAATCCTGCCAATCCATGAGCATATGAAATCTTTCCATCTTCTTGGATCTTCTTCCATTTCTTTCTTCAGAGACTTGAAGTTCTCGGCATAGAGATCCTTCACTTGCTTGGTTAGAGTCTCCTAAGGTATTTTATATCATTTGTCACTATTGTGAAGGGTGTTGTTTCCCTAATTTCTTTCTCAGCCTATTTATGCTTTGAGTAGATGAAGGCTACTGATTTGAGTTAATTCTATATCTAGCCATTTTGCTAAAGTTGTTTATCAGCTATAAGAGTTTTCTTGTAGAATTTCCCATTTTCTTTGACCAAAGTTTCCCTCCCTTATATCTTCTCTTCAATGCCTAAAATTGTCTTCTATCTCTTATATTATGCTGGCAAGTCTTACCTCTAAGGCTCATGCTTGAGCTCCTGAACTTTTCACTTCCATTTTTCCCTCACTTTATGTGTTTCCACATCTTATGGCTTGACGTATTTTCTTTATTTATTTTCACTGTTTGAGTCTTCATAGATTTCATTAATAGATTTTTTTCATTTTTCTCTAAAGAACTTGAATGTATTCATTAAAGCTATTTTCACTTTTTTTGTCTTGTGTCTCAGTTATATTCCAATTCTAGCATCCTGTATAGTAGGGTCACTGAGCTCTAGTGGAAACATGGTCTTGAGTCTTATTGATTATGTTTTTATGCTGATATGTAGACAGTGGAGTAGCATAATTGTAAGTGTAGCTTCTGATATGTGGTTTGTCTTTGTGGAATGCATCTGTGTCCCATTCCTTGCTTTCTGCTGTCTCTGGTTTTTAGGAGAGTGTCATATTGTGAGTTGGATGTTTGGAATGTTTTCTGAGATTTTTCCATTTATGGTCGCTGGGGCTCTTGGGTAGAAAAATATTTCTAAGTATTGGAATCTGAAACTTAGGAGTGTAAATAAGGTGAAGGGGAAAAGCTGAAATTATCAAATGAGGTAGAAAGTCTGGACATGATGCTAAGGTCTGCATAGACTCTTTTTCTGTAACAAGTGTTTTGCTGCAGAGATTTTAGTAAGGCTCGGACATTGTAATTTGAAGAGAAAAGGGAGACCAGACATGGACTATCTGATTTCCTGTCATCTCCAGTCTCTTTTCAGTGGGTGCCTGTGGAAACTGGAAGTTGAAACAAAAGGATGGGGTGGCACAGGTAGGCTATAGGACAAGATTTGCATGACCTGCTAAGTATAGGGGTAGGGATGAAAGTGAGGGTCTAACAAGTGGTCTGTTACAGTGATGAAGGTGATTCTGGAGGACTGGGAATAGATGTCAGATTTGGGAGTTTGAAGGCTCCTATTTGATTTCCTTGCAAGTGGGTTTCCAGGGTTTTTATAAGGGAGTTAAAATAAAAGGAATTCTCCTTAGTTTTAAGGTTTAATTTTCAACATTTATTACATTTGTCTTTTATATTAATGAGGGTTGTACATATTCATCTGAATATGTAGGAGAAGACTGCCTTCCAGGTAGCTAGGACAAGAGTTTTAAAGCCCATGTCCACAGTGACACACCTATTTCAACAAGGTCAAAACCCTAAATAGTGCTAATCCCTGCACAAGCATATACAAATCATCACAAAGACTAAGTTTCACATCTGTTACATATGTGCAGGAAGGTCTAGGTCCAGCTATATATGTTCTCTGGTTGGTGGTTCAATCTCTGAGAGCCCCAATAATTGATTCTGTTGATCTTCCTGTGGAGTTTTAATCTGCTCAGGGGCTTTAATCCTTCCTCCTATTCATGGTCAGTTTTGCAGAGGAGCTGAATGACCTTAAGAATGAATGGAAATCTGGTGAAGATAGAGGGCATCCAAGAAGAAAGAGAGATGTGAAATAGTGGAGGTGCCCAAGAATCAATGGGAGTATCCTTAGCTGTGACTCATAGCACTGGAGATATGGAGCCTGGGGAGGCTGCCTCCTTTGGTCTGGTAGGAACGCTAGTGGAGAAATAGGGACACCAAACCACCCACAAAACTTTGACCCAAAACTTATCCTGTCTATAAAAATTAAAGTACTGGGGATTGAGCAGAGACTGAGGGAACAGCCAACCAATAACTAACCCAAACTGAGACCATCCTATTGAAAAGCCCCAATCCCTGATATTCTTAATTGTATTCTGTTGTGTTGCAGACAGGAGTTTAGCGTGGATGTCCTTTGAGAGGCCTGACTGAACAACTGACTCAGACACACCTCTATAACCAAATTGTGGATAGAGCTTGGGGACACTTCCCCTTACTTTAATCTGCTTTATTTTGATTTTTCTTAGAGGACATAGAACATTGCAAATCTTACCAAACATATTGTCACTAATTCCATGTTAAGAGTTAAAACAAAGTTAAATAAGGTTCAAATTCCCTCTTCCATTGTGTTCTCCATTTTAAAATATTTTCTTTTTAATCTCCTCATCTCTCCTTCCTTCAGAGACTTCACCTTATTATTTTCAAAATTAATATTTCTCTCTTTATCTTAGTTTCTCTAAACTCTTTTTCTGGGGAGTTGCCAATAAGCATACATTAGCAGCTCAGCTTGTTTGTTTTCTGAAATTCAAGGTTTCAGCTTCCTATGTACTACAGAGCCACATCTTCTGTCTGGCATCTGGGGCTGTACTTCTGTATGCTATGAAAACCAAGGGCCTTCCTGCTGTTTAGGTCTCCTTAAGCTCCACTTACCTACAGCTACAAGTGACTTGTGTAGTTAACTGAACTCCAGCCACTTCATGGTTTCTGTTACTCACCCACTGTGGGATGATGCTGGCCTGCATAGCAGCTGGCATTTCTTAGGCTGAATCTTATTGCACACTGCACTGGGCCACCACCACATGTCCCAAAGCATGTGCTGCTGTGCTGGATCAGCTACCCAGAGGCCCTAAAGCCTCTCGGCAGTTCTGGCATTAGCTGCTCACAGAGTGAGTTATGGTTCCTAAGAAATGTCATCTGGCTCCTATATCCTGATCTTTTGGCCTAATCTTAAATCTACTGTTCTAAATTTGGATTTCTGCCCCACAAATGTACACAAAATATACCAGTACTTCCTGGACTTTCAATCAGTTAAATAATGACATAGATTTATAATATTTATTATAGCATTGACCTTTAGCTAGGCAGATTCTCAGCTACTCCAAACAAAATAGTCTGGGCTTTATGTCCCACCACATGGTTAGATCTAACTCTTTGCTAATGTTCACATCTATCCATTCCATGTCCAGTTAGCAAATCTTCTGTGTCTGCTACTTAATCATACATGTAAAGAAAATAGCTACATGTCAGATCATGACCATCTGGATGCATGGTTATATTGAGAATAAATCATAAAACCCAGGCCTATTATAGAACACACAAGATCACCCCACTCATCTATATCACATAAGCAGTGGAGATTTAACACAAAGGGACAGCAGTGCCTGCCACACTCTCATCTACAAACACTGTATGTATCACAAATCCATGGCTGTTGATTCTCTACTGTCCCTAAAGCATCTGTTCATCAAAACCCCCACTACATGACATTGTGACATTTTCCTGACTCTGTCTTGCTCATTGCCTTGATTTATTTTGAATCGGGCCTGTTTTGAAGAGCCTCAGAACCACCAATAGTTCCTTAAAAATTTCCTTCACCATTTCTAGTAACACTTTATGTTTCTGTATCAATTACTGAAATGTTTTCAGAATGAATAAAGTGATCTAAGTGAAGTACATGTAGAAATTTGTGAAAGAAGAAAGAAATGGGATAAACAGAATTATTTTTAACAAATGGTGTGAACATGTTTACTAATTTACACTCTTGTCCTTTGATTATTGTAATTCTTCACAGAACAATTCACAGTGACTGGCTTGCAGAGGCCAGTCCTGGCCTCATTGGGTGGAAATGTTGACCTGAGTTGTCAGTTGTCTCCACCACAACAAGCACAACATATGGAGATTCGTTGGTTTCGGAATCGCTATACAGAGCCTGTGCACCTGTACAGGAATGGTAAAGACCTGCATGGGGAAACTATCTCCAAGTATGTGGAGCGGACTGAACTTCTGAAAGATGCCATTGGAGAGGGGAAAGTGACCCTCAGGATCTTTAAACTGACAGCTGATGATGATGGGTCATACCACTGTGTTTTCAAAGTTGGGGAGTTTTATGAAGAGCATATCACAGAGGTCAAGGTCACAGGTAAGCATGTGTCCTTCTCAGATTGCTGTGCATCCAAAGTCTATCTACGGTTGACTGGTTGGAAGATTCTTTTGTTTTATTAGATATATTTCTTTATTTACATTTCAAATATTTTTTCCTTTTCTGGTTTCCTGTCCATAAGCCCCCTATCCTCTCCTCCTCCCGCATACAGGTGTTCCTCCCCATCCATCCCCCTTACCACAACACCCGACATTCCCCTGCACTGGAGGTCCAACATTGTCAGGACCAAGGGCTTCCTCTTCCACTGGAAGATTCTTAGTTGTTTAACTGTTATTGAAAATTTCAAATAGCAAGCTGAATTCTGCAAATTTAGTTTCTGAATTAGATGCTGTGAAAGACAAAAGATAAAATTACTACAGTGAAGAAATTGGCTATATCAATAAATATTTTCTTGTTATGTCAACATGTGATGTTAGATTTCTAACATATCATCAGATACATTTAAGATTTTTATTATCTTTTTAAATAATTCTGACAATCATTTAGTAATTTTTATAAAGAACTATATCTTTAAAATGTGCTTCTTACTATAAAATTGGGTGTGTAGGGAGGTCAAGATGATAGGATAGAGGATGTAAAGTGGGGAGTGATTAAATACATTGTATAAAAAGGTTTTAAAGAAAGAAAAACATTCCTTTTTAGTAATACTTATTTCCATTTATCTCCAAATCAATTCACTGACTACTTAGTGTCAAATTAATGTTCCTAAGTCTTTGTCAAAGGATTTTAAATACAATCATAACTATATACAGATATAATACTCGTGTGAAATATAGAGAACTTTATGGCCTTTGTGCTACTTTACTCACTTGAATTATTCAAATAAAAATATGTGGAGAGAAAGTAGAGAGTTAAAAAGATCCATAAATGTGTGTATATATGTATAGGACTCTAGACCCAGATGATTAATCTTCTTTAGATGTCAGGTGACACTCAACTCTATAGTCTAAAACCAAGCTAATCAATATAGCTTACTGTCATCTTTAGCAGTCTTATGGAGCAAACAACAACTATGGTGGCACAGATATAAAATGTTTTTGTTATTACAAGAACATTTTAATAGATACATTTTGATACTATATTTGAAATCTCTATATTTATTTCTTTGCCTATATATTACTCAATTTTTATTATGATCTTGAATAATTTCTCTAAATGATTATTTTCTCTAAATTAATATGTACTTTTATACTATTAATACATGATACATATTTTTTGAAAATATATACTATTGAAATAAACAAAGTGTCTATTAAGCTAATGTTTCTCAGTAATGTTGACAATAAAATTCATATTTATAATGTACTTACTGTGGCTGAAAAGTAGCTAGTAAAAGTGATAAAATCAGACATATTGCTAATGGTATTATAAAATTTCCACCTGGTTTGTGATATTTTTGTGACTTTCTTATGGCAACCAGGGTCTTGTATGTTTTTGACTATTAATTTGCCTTTGAAACTATGATTAAAACTTAGAAGGGCTTTTATGATTCTGTTGTTTTCTTTTCCACTTATACCTAATAATATCACTATCCTCTTTGGTTTTTAACCAGCCACAAGTTCAGATATCCAGATTCTCATGCATCCCCCTAATATCAAAGGTGTAATGTTGGAGTGTCATTCAGGAGGTTGGTTCCCACAGCCTCATATGGAATGGAGAGACAGCAAGGGAAAGGTCATTCCAGCTGCATCGAAATCCCATTCACAGGATGAAAACAAATTGTTCAACATGACAATGACCCTTCTTATTGAAGCCAGCTCTTACAGGAATGTCACTTGCTATCTTCAAAACCGTCTAACTCACCAAGAAGAAAACATAAGCATTGTTCTATCAGGTAAATCTTGTGTTAGTTCTTCTGTAACAATCATTGTCACATATACTTATTATTAGCTTCTTCTTTGACTTTGTTCTTTCTCAAGACCTCACTCTTCACTTGGTTTGTTGTCTCTGACTTTTTTGGTGTGTTTATTTTCCCACTCTATATCTTGACTATTGTAGTTCATATTTCTGTCATTGTAATAAAACATTACGATCATAAACAAGTTGGGCTAGGAGAAGAGTCTATTTGGAATATACTACTACATCATCATTCATCACCAAAGGAAACCAGAACAAGAGCTCAAAGTAGAAACTTGGAAGCAGAAACTAAAGTAGAGACCTCAGAGGAACACTGGCTTTCTCTCTGGATTTTTCAGCTTGCTTTCTGAAAGAACTCAGGATCAACTGCCCAAGTGGTGGTACCACATACCCCCAGTGACCTGGCCACTACCAAAATAATCATCAATCAAAAAATGCTCTCCATACTTGGCCACAGACCAATCTGATGAAGGCAATTCCTCAGTTCAGTTTTCTTTTTCCTAAGATAACTCATGTTTGTGTCAAGTCAGGAAAATTAACTGGAACTCTGTCTTTAAAATTCACAAGGATCTTCTAATTGATTTCTTTTTAACTCGTGGGTTTAAATATCACCAGAATTCTAAGGTTTGCTTGAGTTATAACTTTTCTCTTCTTCTCTCATCCAAAAACTCAAAAGTCAATCCAAAAGTCTAATAATAATTATAAAATAAGTATATCAATAACTTTTGGTTAACTCCAAGGTAGCTTAATGTTTATGCTTTATGGTAAAATTTCATATTGTCAGTTTCTCATAAAGTCATATTTGACTTCCATTTTTATCATATTCACATATACAGAGAAATAATGCTAAGTCTAACTTTAAAACACTAACAGATTCTTGGTGTTACTGGAGTACCAAGACAGATGTATGAGTTAGGTTCGCAGACACTGGTGGTAGCAATGATTCATGTTTAGTCACATATTGTAGAGGGATTTTAATCCAGGAATATGGCTGCTCTGGCAAGAGTTCACATCCAAAGACCTTCTAGATATGTATGATCTGACTAAAATGACACAGTTTTAATCCTTCTTTCTAAAATATAGACGCTCCCTAAGCACAATACCAAACAATGGAGGTAAAATTAGTTTGTAGAAAGAAGTAGCCAGGTTTGCTAATTCAGGAGGAAACAAAGTAATCTATCAGAGAAAGATTAAAAAAAATGAGTCAGAGATAGTATATTCCCAACTCTCATGAGAAGAGACATTGAAAAGAGGTGACTTAGAAAGCAGCACATAGGAAGAGAGTAAGTTCTATTGATTTCCTGCAGTTCCATTCAGTATCATTCAGTATTTCCTGTCACTGAAGTTCAGATCATGTAATTCAGAGGCAGATTTTTGAATCAGATCAGTTCAGTAGGAAACTGAGAGAAGCCAGTTTGAAACAATCAGCTTGTAGAGAAGTTTTGAGCAGAACAATTGAATTAAATCAGCCAGCCAGAATTAAAAAGCAAACGAACAAACAAGCAAACAAACAAAAATTAGAAAGAGTGAGATTATTCTGACCCTCTTTACTGCTCCCCCATCTCCTCTCATATCTGAACTCATCCCCCTTTTCCTGTCCCTGTCCTCTCTCCTTCCAAGATAATTCACTCCCACTACTTCCCATAGATTATTTTCTTCCCTCTAATGAGTAGGACTGTAGCAATCATACTTTGGTGTGATCTTCTTTATTATTTGGTCTGTGAGATGTATCTTGGAAATTCTGAGCCTCACTTAGGCTAATATTCACTTAGCATTGAGTATATACCCTGTGTGTTCTTTTGTTACTGGTTTACCTCATTCAGGATGGTATTTTCAAGTTCCCTCCATTTGCCTGCAAATTTCATGAAATCATCAATTATAGCTGCGTTGTACTCCATAGTTGAAACACACCACATTTTTTTTTATCCATTCCTCTGTTGAGAGACCCCTGAATTCTTCCCAGCTTTTGACTAATATAAATAAGGCTGCTATAGAGAAGCTCATATCCTTGTTATATGTTGGAGCATCTTTTGTGTATATGCCCAGGAGCTGGGTCCTCAGGTAGTACTATATCCAATTTTCTGAGGAACATCCAGACTGATTTCCAGAGTGGTTGCACAAGCTAGCAATCCCACCAGCAATGTCTTTGCCTTTCAGCACATCTTTGCCAGCATCTGCTGTCACCTGGGTTTTTGATCTTTGACATTCTGACTGGTGTGAGGTGGAATCTCAGGGTTGTTTTGATATGCGTTTTCCTTATGACCAAGGACGTTGAGCACTTTTTAAATGATTCTTAGCCATTTGATGCTACTCAGTTTAGAAATATTTGTTTAGCTCTACAGCCCATTTTTAATAGGACTATTTGGTTCTATGGAGTTCTTGAAGTCTTTCTATATTTTGGATATTAGCCCTCTATCAGATGTAGGATTGATAATGACCTTTTCCAAATCTGTTGGTTTCCATTTTGTTCTATTGACAGTGTTCTCCTTACATAGCTTTTCAATTTTAAGAAGTCTCAATTGATCTTAAAATCTTGATCTTAGAGCATAAGCCATTGGTGTTCTCTTCAGGAAATTTTCTCCTTTGCCAATGTGTTCAAGCCTCATCTCCAGTTTCTTTTCTGTTAGTTTCAGTTCATCTGGTTTTATGTAGAGGCCCTTGATCCACTTAGACATGAGCTTTGTACAAGGAGATTAGAATGGGTCAATTTGCATTCTTCTACATGCTGACTGAAGTTGAACCAGCATTTGTTGAAAATGCTGTCTTTTTCCAAATGGATGGTTTTGGCTCCTTTGTTAAAGATCAAGTGACTATAGGTGTGTGGGTTTATTTCTCGATATTCAATTCTATTCCACTGATCTATCTGTTTGTCTCTGTACCAGTACCATAGTCTTTTCACTATTTGTCTGTAATATAGCTTGACGTCAGTGATTGTCTTTCCCCAAGATGTTCTTTTATTTTTGAGAATGATTTTTGACATCCTGGATTTTTTTTTATCCCAGATAAATATGAAGTTTGCTCTATCTCTGAAGAATTGAGTTAGAATTTTGATGGGGATTGCATTGAAACTGTAGATTGCTTTCTGCACAATGGCCATTTTTACTATATTAATCCTGCCCATCCATGAGCATGAGAGATCTTTCCATCTTCTGAGATATTTGATTTCTTTCTCCAGAAACTTGAAGTTCTTGTCATACAGACCTTTCACTTGCTTGGTTAGCATCACACCTACATATTTCGTATTATTTGTGACTATTATAAAGTGCATCATTTCCCTAATTTCATTCTTAACCCATTTTTCCTTATAGCAGAGAGAAGCCACTGATTTGTTTGAATTAATTTTATATCCAACTACTTTGCTGAGGTTGCTTATCAGCTGTAAGATTTCTTGAATTGATATTTTTGGGTCATTTATATATACTTATCATATCATCTTCACACTTTTAGGTAAACTCTTTTCATGGAAAACTGTTTGGATAATGATTCTGACTACAACAGGATGCATGCTGATAGTCTTCTGCATGATTTATTGTGTTCAGCGTCATGTCATAAATGGTAAGTAGGCTTGAGAGTGGGAAGCATAAGTGGAAGGAAGTTGCTAAAGCTAATCAATCATTACTTCCCTAGCCAGATTTCTTTTAGGAAGTTCAAAACTCCTGTTTATTGTAAGTAATCCCAAATAAGCTCATTTGTTCACTAATATAGACCTAGATAGAATCATTGATCCTTTTTCATGGGTACATTGCTGAATTAATAAACTTCTTTTGTTTGTTTGTTTGTTTGTTTGTTTTAGTTTTGGATTTTTTGTTTTGTTTTGTTTTGTCTAACTGAAAAAAAATTGGGGAGGAGGGGCTACCTACACTATGTGATGGTCAATGTGAGTCTGATCAATCAATCTGAGGATACCGCAGCTGTCCACCCAAACACCATATCTACACTTTCCCTCTGAAATCTAGAATGATGATGTGCTTTGGGAAGAGATTGAGTTATCTGAGAGTAGATTATCATTTGAGAATGACAGCCTTAGAATGGAAATTTTTCCTTACATTGCACCAAGTGGAATGCTTCATTGGTAATTATGGTATGTTTCCTGGGTTTATGGAGATGAATTCCAAATGCCTGGGTGACTATATACTGCAATCTCTAAAAATATCGGATATTATGGAAAATTATAAGAAAGCTCTGTGAACAGTCACTTGTCTATTGATGATGCCATGAAACTGAAGCTTATCTAGAAAGAATTTTCTCACATGAGTGATGATATAAAAAGACAGGGAAGTTGATATCCTTCACACTACTTTCAGATTTGACAGGAAAAGAGAAACAAAAGGAAGATGAAAAGGATATCTCAACTTGCAATTTCCCACAGCTGGTGGGGAGGAACTAGTTGAATCTTTAGTAAGGAATCTCCCTTATAATAGAAAACTTAGAACCCACTGTTCTAAGTTATATATACATATACATATACATATACATATACATATACATATACATATACATATACATATACATATACATATACATACATGTACACCTACATCTATACACACACAAACACACAATACTACATAAATTCCTGGTATGGCACAGTTGTAGCTCTCCTGAGCCCCATGGTGGGATGAGAACTTTGTGAAATAGAAGAGGCTTTGATAGATTTGAGTGACTTACATTGTTATTTAGATTGGGTTGTTAAAAATCCAATGAAATCAAGATTGGACTAATAGGGGGCAAAGTAGATAAAAGGGTCTGCTAAGTTAACTCAAAGACAAATGTGACAACTGGGATGCTAGGGGACCTTTTCACCAAAATATAAAATGTTATGTGTCAGTAAGTTTCTAGCAGGCTTTTACCCCTTAGAAACAGTTCATTGAATCCATAAATGATAAAAACAACAAAGAGAAATTATTGAGCTTTTTATAGAGATAGGTAGTTATCCCCTAGAAGAGTATATTTGTTTCTTCCCTGCAAATAAGTAAACGAGAAGTAAATATTTTCACCTATCATCTTTCAATAACCAGATATGGCTTAAAGAAGTAAAGAGGTTTTGGTGTTGGCTCAGAGCTGGTTAGAGCCACAGAGCCAGGTGAAGTGGTAAACACGACAGGCTAAATATTACCCTGCTCTTCCTTAGGATAAGAAATACAATGTGAAACAGCCTGAGGGACATAGTGGCACTCAGAATGTGGAAGCCAAATGGAATATGGAATATGATTGGATTGTAGATGGCTGTATGATTAGTCTCTTACATTCATGCACTTGTACAAATATGGATTATTATAATCAATAATTGATATAAAGAATGAGATTTTTTTCATGCAGTATTCATTCTTGTTCATGTTTCTCTATTACTAGTCTTTTACCCCTCCAAAACCAATTGACTCTTGCTTAAAGTGAATATTGGTGAGCATTTAAAGATCCTGTTAACCACATGCAAAATGTAGTTCATTATGTAAGGCTAATTCATAAGTGCTAATAGATTTGTGTCTGTGAAAATAATTAGGGAGTGTATGTCAAGCCAACACATGTAAGCAAAAACAAGCAAGAAAGACATTGAAAGGATCTAAAAGGATGGTAGATGATATTCTTAATGAATGGGGGAACTAACTCTCTAGAATGTCTCTGAGGCCAAAGATGCCCGAAAGATTTCACAAACCACAAGACTATTTCTGCTGCTGTTGGTTGTGCCAAAACTTGATGATAAATGCATGTTACCAAGTACATTGCAACCTTTGGCTATATAATATGAAAAAAATCAGGATAGGAGAAAAATGGAAGTTCCTTGCCTAAGTTTTGGCTTTCTTTTTTTTTTCATTTATTGTTATTGGATATTTTATGTATTTACATTTCAAATGTTATCACCTTTCTGTGCTCTTTCATCCCTCCTCCAAAACTGACCCTGCTTCTAAGGAGATGCTTCCACTTCCACCCACCCATTCCCATCTCAACACCCTGGTATTTCCCTAGACTGGGGAAACAAGCCTTCACAGGACCAGGACTTTGCCTTCTGTTGATGACAGACAAAGCTACCCTCTACTACATTTGCACTTGGAGCCATGGGTCCCTTCATGTGTACTCTTTGGTTGATGCTTTAACCATGGGAGCTCTGGGGATCTAGTTGGTTGATACTGTGTCTTC
The DNA here is from genome assembly GCF_021556685.1 of Rattus norvegicus. NCBI lineage: Eukaryota > Metazoa > Chordata > Mammalia > Rodentia > Muridae > Rattus > Rattus norvegicus. Next base: position 132,842,952 of record NC_141538.1, read on the forward strand.
CTATGGAGGTGAAAACCCCTTCAGTTCCTTCAGTCCTTTCTCTAACTTCTGCATTGGGGTCCCCATGCTCAGTCTGATCATTAGCTGCAAGCATCCTCATCTGTATCAGTAAAGCACTGACAGAGCCTCTTGAAAGACATCCACATCAAACTCCTGTCATCAAGCACTTCATGGCCTCAGCAATAGTGTCTGGGATAGGTGGCTGCATATGGGATGGATCCCCAGATGGGGCAGTCTCTGGATAACCTTTCCTTCACTCCTTGTTCCACTGTTTCTCCCTGTATATCCTAGCATGTGAATTTTATTTCCCCTTGAAATAAGGACTGAAGCATCTACATTTTGGTCTTCCTTCTTGAGCTTCATATGGTCTCTGAATTGATTCTGGAGTATTCTGAGCTTTGGGGATAATATCCACTTATTATTGAGTACATATCATATGTGTTTTTTCATTAGTAGGTTACCTCACTCAGAATTTTTAAAAATTTTTTAAATTGGTTTTATTGCATATTTTTAAATTCACATTTCAAATGATATCCCCTTTCCCAGTTTCCCATTCATAAAACTGCATCCCATACACTTTCCCACTTCTTCTATGAGGGTCTTCTCCAACCCATCCACTCACTCCTTCCTGTCTCTGTCCTGACAATCCCCTACAATGCATGGTTGATCCTTGACAGGACCAATGTCTTCTCCTCCCAACAAAGTCATCCTCTGCTACATATGCAGCTGGAGCCATGGGACTGTCCATGTGTATTTTTTGGAAGGTGATTTAGTCCCTAGTAGCAGCTCTGGTTGGCTGATATTGTTGGTATTATGGGGTTGCAAACACTTTAAGCTCCTTCGATCCTTTCTCTAACTCCTCCAATGGAGACCCCATTCTCAGATCAATGGTTGTCTGTGAGCATTCCTCTCTGTGTTGGTCATGCTCTGGCAGAGCCTCTCGGAAAACAGCTATATCAGGCTTCTGTCAGCATGCACTTCTTGTCATGAGCAATATTGTCTGGATTTGCTGACTGTATGTATATGAGCTGGATTCCCAGGTGGGGCAGTCTGTGAATGGCTTTTTCTCAAGTCTCTTCTCCAAACTTTGTGTCTGTGTTTCTTCCTATGAATATTTTTATTCCCACTTCTAACAAGGATTGAAGCATCCACACTTTGGTGGCCCTTCTTCTTGAGCTTCATGTGGTCTGTGGATTGTATCTTGTGTGATCTGAGGTTTTTTCTAATATCCACTTATCAGTGAGTGCATATCATGGGGTTTTTTGTTTTAGTGTGATTGCATTACCTCATTCAGGATGATATTTTCTAGTTCTAAACATTTGCCTATGAATTTCATGAAGTCATTGCATTTAATAACTGACTAATCCATTGTGTGGATGTACCACATTTTCTGTATGCAGTTCTTTGTGGAAGGACATCTGGGTTCTTTCCAGCTTCTGGCTTTTATAAATGAGGCAGCTATGAACATAATGGAGCATGTGTCCTTGTTATATGTTGGAGCATCTTTTGGGTATATGCCCAGGAATGGTATAGCTGGGTCCTCAGGTAGCAGTATATCTAATTTTCAGAAGAACCTCCAGACTGATTTCTAGAATGATTGTACCAGCTTGTATTTCCACAAAAATGGAGGGGTGTTCCTCTTTATCCACATCCTCTCCAGTTTCTGTTGTAACCTGAGCTTTAGATGTTAACCATTCTGACTAGTGTGAGGTGGAATTTCAGAGTAGTTTTGATCTGCATATCCCTGATGAATAAGGATGTTGAACATATATTAGGTATTCCTCAGCCATTTGATATTCCTCAGTTGAGGAATCCTTGTTTAGCTCTGTACCCCAGTTTTAATTCTCTGGATTCTAACCTTTTTAAAAATTGTTTTGTATATATTGTATTTTATCCCTCTACCGGATGCATAAGGGTTAGGGCAGAAAATAATCAAACTCAGGACTGAAATCAACCAAGTAGAAACAGAAAGAACTACAAAAAGAATTAATAAAACTGGGACATTGTTCTTTGAGAAAATAAATAAGATAGATGAACCCATAGCCAGAATAACTGGAGAACACAGAGAGAGTATCTAAATTAACAAAATCAGAAAGGAAAAGGGAGACATAGCAACAGAAATTGAGGAAATTTTTTTAAAAATCATCTGATCCTACTACAAAAGGCTATAATCAACAAATCTGGAAAATCTGGAGGAAGTGGAAAAATTTCTAGACAAATACCAGGTAAGAAAGCTAAATCAGAATCAGATAAAACATCTAAAGAGTCCCATAGTCTCATAACAAATAAAGAAATAGAAGCAGTTATTAAAAGTCTCCCAACCAAAAAACAAACAAAAAACAAACAGAAAGTACATTACCCAATTCCTTCTATGAAGACACAATTATTGTTAACCTAAACCACACATAGATCCTTCAAAGAAAAAGAGAATCAAACCAATTTACCTTATGAATATTGACATAAAAATACTCAATAAAAGTCTTGCAAACCAAATCCAAGAAAGCATCAAAACTAAAAGCCATCATGATAAAGGAGGATTTATCCCAGGGATGCAGGGATGGTTCAATATATGGAAATCCACCAACATAATCCACCATTTAAACCAACTCAAATAAAAACCACATGACCATCTCATTAGATGCTGAGAAATCATTTGATAAAATTTAAGGGGCAGACATGCCTGGAAAGACAGAAGAGACTACACTCTGCCCACATTTCTGACTCCAGAAGAAAACACCTAACTCCATCTGGGACCCCGGTACATGGGGGCACTGTGAAAAGGCAGCACAGGCCTTCCTGGTTTGCGCCATCATGGAGAGCTCAAAAGCAGTCCCCCATGAGCAACTTCAGCTGTGGGACCACAGGTAAGACTATCATTTCTGCTCCAGGAGACTTGCCTGGTGGACTCAGGACACAGGCCCACAGGAACAGCTGAAGACCAGTAGACAGGAAGGACTATACGCCTGAAAGCAGAACACTCTGTTCCCATAACTGGCTGAAAGAAAACAGGAAAACAGGTCTACAAGACTCCTGACACACAGGCCTATAGGACAGTCTAGCCACTGGCAGAAATAGCAGAACAAGGTAACACCAGAAACAACCTGATGGCAAAAGGCGAGTGCAGGAACACAAGCAACAGAAACCAAGACTACATGGCAACTTCGGAGCCCAATTCTCCCACCAAAGCAAACACTGAATGAATCCAAACACTGGTGTGTTTGGATAAACACACCAGAAAAGCAAGATCTACATTTAAATTCACATTTGATCATGACGATGGAGGACTTCAAGAAAGACATAAAGAACTCCCTTAGAGAAACGGAGGAAAATATAAATAAACAAGTAGAAGCCTATAGAGAAAAATCACAAAAATCCCTAAAAGAATTCCAGGAAAACACAGTCAAACAGGTGAAGGAATTAAAAATGGAAATAGAAGCAATAGAAAAAGCACAAAGGGAGACAACCCTGGATATAGAAAACCAAAGGGAGAGACAAGGAGCCTTAGGTACAAGCATCACCAACAGAATACAAGAGATAGAGGAGAGAATCTCAGGAGCAGAAGATTCCATAGAAATCATCGAAACAACTATCAAAGATAATGTAAAATGGAAAAAGCTACAAGTCCAAAACATACAGGAAATCGATCTACAGATTAAATGCAATCCCCATCAAAATACCAATCCAATTGTTCAGAGAGTTAGACAGAACAATTTTCAAATTCATCTGGAATAAGAAAAAACCCAGGATAGCTAAAACTATCCTCTACAATAAAAGTACTACTGGGGGAATCACTATCCCTGAACTCAAGCAGTATTACAGAGCAATAGTGATAAAACCTTCATGGTATTGGTATAGAAACAGACAGATAGACCAGTGGAATAGAATTGAAGACCCAGAAATGAACCCACACACCTATGGTCACTTGATTTTTGACAAAGGAGCCAAAACCATCCAATGGAAAAAAGATAGCATTTTCAGCAAATGGTGCTGGTTCTACTGAAGGTCAGCATGTAGAAGAATGCAGATCGATCCACGCTTATCACTCTGTACAAAGCTTAAGTGCAAGTGGATCAAAGATCTCCACATCAAACCAGATACACTTAAAGTAATAGAAGAAAAAGTGTGGAAGCATCTCGAATACATGGGGCCTGGAAAAAATTTCCTGAACAGTACACCAATGGCTTCTGCTCTAAGATCAAGAATCAACAAATGGGATCTCATAAAACTGCAAAGCTTCTGTAAGGCAAAAGACACTGTTGTTAGGACAAAGTGACAACCAACAGATTGGGAAAAGATCTTTACCAATCCTACAACTGATAGAGCGCTTATATCCAAAATATACAAAGAACTCAAGAAGTTAGACCACAGGGAGACAAATAACCCTATTAAAAATGGGGTTCAGAGCTAAACAAAGAATTCACAGCTGAGTAATGCCGAATGACTGAGCAACACCTAAAAAATGTTCAACATCTTTAGTCATAAGGGAAATGCAAATCAAAACAACCCTGAGATTTCACCTCACACCAGTGAGAATGGCTAAGATCAAAAACTCGGGTGACAGCAAATGCTGCCAAGGATGTGGAGAAAGAGGAACACTCCTCCATTGTTGGTGGGATGCAGACTGATACAACCATTCTGGAAACCAGTCTGGAGATTCCTCAGAAAATTGGACATTGAACTACCTGAGGACCCAGCTATACCTCTCATGGGCATATACCCAAAAGATGCCCCAACATATAACAAAGACACGTGCTCCACTATGTTCATAGCAGCCTTATTTATAATAGCCAGAAGTTGGAAAGTACCCAGATGCCCTTCAACAGAGGAATGGATACAGAAAATGTGGTACATCTACACAATGGAATATTACTTAGCTATCAAAAACAATGACTTTATGAAATTCATAGGCAAATGGATGGAACTGGAAAAAATCAATTTGAGTGATGTAATTCAATCACAGAAAAACACACATGGTATGCCCTCATTGATAAGTGGCTATCAGCCCAAATGCTCGAAGTACCCGAGATGCACCGAACACATGAAACTAAAGAAGGATGACCAAAATGCGCATGTTTCATTCCTTCTTTAAAAGGGGAACAAGAATACCCTAGGGAGGGAATAGGGAGACAAAGTTTAGAACAGAGGCAGAAGGAACATCCATTCAGAGCCTGCCCTACATGTGGCTCATACATATACAGCCACCAAACTAGATAAGATGGATGAAGCAAAGAAGTGCCGGCCAACAGGAACCGGATGTAGATCTCTCCTGAGAGACACAGCCAGAATACAGCAAATACATAGGTGAATGCCATCACATAGAAGGGGAGGGGGAAGGGTTAGGGTGGATGTTCGCTTGGAAACGGGGAAGGGGAATAACGCTTGAAATGTAAATAAGAAATACTCAAGTTAAGAAAGATGTAAAAAAATTTAAAAAATTTAAGATGCTTTAAGGTTAAAAGTCTTCTAAATATCAGGAATTCAAGACTCATAACTAAACATAGTAAAAGTAACATACAGCAAACCAATAGCCACCACCAAACTAAATGAGAGAAACTTGAAGCAATCCCACTAAAATCATGGAGTAGTCAAGGTTGCTCACTTTCTCCATACCTATTCAATATAGTGTTTGAAGTCTTAGAGAATCAGGTGACAAAAGGAGGTCAAAGGGATACAAATTGGAAAGAAGTAAAAAAAATCACCATTAGTAGATGTTATGATAATATACTTAAGTGAACGCAAAAGTTCCACCAGAGAACTCCTAAAAGTTATAAACAACTTCAGAAAAGTGGCTGGATATAAAATTAACTCACACAAAATCATTTGCCATCCTCTAATCGAAGGATCAACAGGCTGAGAAAGAATTTAGGGTAACAACACCCTTCACAATAGTCATAAATAATACAAAAAAGCTCCATGTGACTCAAGTGAAGCAAGTGAAAGACCTTTATGAAAACAACTTCAAGTCGCTGAAGAAGAAATTGAAGAAGTCCTCAGGAGATGGAAAGGTCTCCCATGTTCTTGAATTGGCAGAATTAATATTTTAAAAATGGATATCTTACCAAAAGAAATCTTGCACACTCAATATAATCCCCGTCAAAATCCCAACTTAATTTTACACAGAGTTAGAGCAATTTGCAAATTCATTTTCCAAATTAAAAAAAAAAACCCAGGAGAGCAAAAGCTATCCCCAACAATAAAAGAACTTCTGACTGAACCACCATCCCTGTAATACAACCTCAAGTTGTATTACAGAGCAATAGTCATAAAAACTGTATAGTATTTGTACAGAGATAGACTGGTAGATCAGTGCAATAGAATTGGAGACCCAGAAATAAACCCATATACCTATGGTCACTTGACCTTTGACAAAGGAGCTAAAACTACCTAGTGGAAAAAAGATATCATTTTCAACACATGGTGATGGTTCACAGAAAAACACATGGTATGCCCTCATTGATAAGTGGCTATTAGCCCAAATGCTCAAATTACCCGAGATGCACCGAACACATGAAACTCAAGAAGGATGACCAAAATGCGCATGTTTCATTCCTTCTTTAAAAGGGGAACAAGAATACCCTTGGGAGGGAATAGGGAGACAAAGTGCTGAAGGTCAGCATGTTGAAGAATGCAAATCAATCATTTCTTATTGGCATGTATGAATCTCAAATCAAAGTGGATCATGGACCTCCACAAAAACGACATACACTGAAACTAATAGAAGATAAAGTGCAGAAGAGCATCAGACACATGGTTACTGGGGAAATTTTCCTGAAGAGAACACCAGTGGCTTATGCTTTAAGATCCAGAATAGACAAGTGGGACTTCATAAAATTGCAAAGCCTCTCTCTATAAGGCAAAGGACACTGTCATTAGGACAAAATGGCAACCAAAAGATTGGGAAGAGAAATTTACTAATCCTGTATCTGCTATAGGATGATATTTTCAAGATCCATCCATTTGCTTGTATATTTCATGAAATCATTGATTTTGTAGCTGAGTTGTACTCCATAGTTTAAATGTACCACATTTTTCTATATCCATTCTTCTGTTGAGAGACATCTTTGTTGTTTCCAGCTTTTGGCTAATGCAAATAAGGCTCCTATGAATAAAGTGGAGCATGTGTCCTTGTTATATGTTGGAGCATCTTTTTGGTATATGCCTAGGTATGGTATAGTTGGGTCCTCAGGTAGTACTATGTCCAATTTTCTGAGAAACCACTAAACTGATTTCTAGAGTGGTTGCTCAAGGTTAAAATCCCTCCTGCAATGGAGGAGTATTCCCCTTTCTACACATCCTCACATCTGCTGTCACTTGAGGTTTTGGTCTTGCCATTCTGACTGGTCTGAGGTGGAATATCAGGGTTGTTTTGATTTGCATTTCCCTGATGACTAAAGATGTTCAACATTTTTAGGTGCTTCTTGGCCATTCAATAATCCTCAATTGAGAATTCTTTGTTTAGCTCTGTACCCCATTTTTAATAAGGTAATTTGATTCTTTGAAGTCTATCTTCTTGAGGTGTTTGTATATATTTGTCGTTAGCACTCTATCAGATGTAGGATTGTTAAAGATATTTTCAAAATCTGTTCATTGCCATTCTGTCCTATTGACTGTGTTCTTAGCCTTACAAAAGCTTTGCAATTTTATGAAATCATATTTGTCGACTCTTGATCTTATAATATAAGCCATTGGTATTTTGTTCAGGAAAATTTCCCCTGTGCCTATGTGTTCAAGATTCTTTCCCACTTGCTTTTCTATTAGATTCAGAGTGTCTGGTTTTATGTGGAAGTCCTTGATCCACTTGTACTTGAGCTTAGTACAAGTGATTAGAATGAATTGGTTTGCACTCTTCTACATGCTGACCTCCAGTTGATCTAGCACCATTTGGTGAAGATGCTTTCTTTTTTCCATTGGGTGGTTTTAGTTCCTTTGTCAGAGATCGATTGACCAAAGACATGTGGGTTCATTTCTGTGTCTTTAATTTTATTTCATTGATCTACCTGTCTGTCTCTGTACCATTACCATGCAGTTCCTATCGTGATTCCTCTATAATACAGTTTGAGGTCAGGGATGGAGATTCCCCCAGAAATTCTTTCATTGTTGAAAATAATTTTCACTATCCTGGGTTTTTGTTTTTCCAAATGAATTTGCAAATTGCTCTTTCTATCTATACAAAGAAGTGAGTTGGAACTTTGATGAGGATTGCATTGAATCTGTAGATTGCTTTCTGCATAATGACCATTTTTACCATATTAATGCTGTCAATATGTAAGGTTGGGGGATCTTTCCATCTTCTGAGATCTTTCATTTCTTTCTTCAGAGACTTGAAGTACTTGTCATACACCAGACTAGAGTCACACAAAGGTAGTTTATAATATTTATGACTATTGTGAAGGGTGTTGTTTCCCTAATTTCTTTCTCAGCCTGTTTATTCTTTGACTAGAGGAAGGCTACTGATTTGTGTGAATTAATTTATATCCTACCACTTTTCTGAAGTTGTATATCAGGTTTAGGAGTTCTCTGGTGGAATTTTTGGGATCACTTAATTATATGATCATATTGTCTGCAAATAGTTATATTTTGGTTTATTTCTTTCTGATTTGTATTCCTTTGATGTCCTTTTGTTGTCTAATTGTTTTGCCTAGGACTTCAAGTACTATAATCAATAGAGAGGAAGAGTGTGCTGCCTTGTTCAGGCCTTGTTTTTGTGGGATTGCTTCAAGTTTTTCTCCATATAGCTTGAGGTTGGCTACTGCTTTGCTGTATACTGCTTTTACTATGTTTAAGTATGGTTGAATTCCTGGTCTTTTCAATACTTGTATTGTGAATGGTTGTTGAATTTTGTCAAATGATTTCTCAGCACCTATGAGATGATCATGTGGTTTTGTTCTTTGGGTTTGTTTATATAGTAGATTATGTTGATGGATTTTCATATATTGAACCATCCCTTGCATTGCTGGGATGAAGCCTACTTGATCACATTCAATGTTTATTAGGATGTGATATTTGGATTAGGTTTGGGAGAATTTTGTTGGATACTTTTCTATCAATATTCAGGAGAGGAATTTGTCTGAAGTTCTCTTCCTTTGCAGAGTCTTTGTATGGTTTAGATGTAAGCGTAATCGGTGCTTCAAAGTACAAGCTTGGTCATGTTCCTTCTGTTTCTATTTTGTGAAATAGTTTGAAGAATATTGGTATTTATTCTTATGTGAAAGTCTGATAGAATTCTGCAATAAACCTGTCTGGTTCTGGGCTATGTTTCCTTGGGAGACTTTTAATGAGTGCTTCTATTTCTTTAGGTGTCATGGGACTTATTAGGTCAGTTATCTGATTCTGATTTAACTTTGGCACCTGGTATCTGTCTAGATAATTGGTCATTTCCTCCAGAGTTTCCAGTTTTGTTGAGTACAGGTTGTTTTTGTATTATCTGATGACTTTCTGCATGTCCTAGTTTCTGTTTTTATGTCACCCTTTTCCTTTCTGATATTGTTAATTTGGATCCTATCTCTGTGTCCTCTGGTTAGTCTGGCTAAGGGTTTATCTATCTTATTGATTTTCTCAAAGAGGCAAGTCCTGATTTTTTGATTCTATAGTTCTTTTTGTTTCTACATGGTTGATTTCAGCTCTGAGTTTGGTTATTTCCTGACCTCTACTCCTCCTGGGTGTACTTGCTTCTTTTTGTTCTAGAGAATTTAGGTGTGCTGCTGTGCTGTTAGTGTATGTTCTCTCCAGCTTCTTTTTCGAGGCACTAAAAGCTATGCGTTTTCCTCTTAGAACTGCTTTTATTGTATCCCATACGTTTGGGTATGATATGCCTTCATTTGCATTAAATTCTAAAAATCCTTTAATTTCTTTCTTTATTTCTCCCTTAACCATGTTGTCAGTGAGCAGAGCATTGTTCAACTTCCATGTGTGTGTGGACTTTCTGTTGTCTTTGTTATTATTGAAGACCAGCCTTGGTGTGTGGTGATCTCTTCAGATGCATGGAATTATTGCAATCTTCTTGTTTCAGTTGAGGCCTGTGTTGTGACCAATTAATATGGTAAATTTTAGAGAAGGTACCTTGAAGTGTTAAGAAGAAGTTTATTCTTTCATTTTAGGATGTAATGTTCTATAGATATCCCTTAAGTACATTTGGTTCATAACTTCTGTTAATCTCACAGTTTCTCTATTTAGGTTCTGTTTCTGTGATCTGTCCATTGATGAGAGTAAGGTTTTGAATTCTCCTACTATTATTGTGTGTAGTGCAGTGTATGCTTTGAGCTTCAGTAAAGTTTCTTTTACGAATGTGGGTGCTTTTATATTTGGAGCATAGATGTTCAGAATTGAGAGTTCATCTTGGTATATTTTTCCTTTGATAAATATGAAGTGTCCTTCCTTATCTTTTTGATAAGTTTTGGTTGAAAATCTATTTTATTTCCTATTTGTATGGGTACTCCAGCTGGTTTCTTGGGACCATTTACTTGGAAAAATTTTCCATCCTTTTACTCTGAGGTAGTGTCTGTTGTTGTTATTGATGTGCATTTACTGTATACACCAAAATTCTGGGTCCTGTTTTTGTATACAGTCTACAAACTTTTTAGGGGAATTGAGCCCATTGATGTTAAGAGATATTAAGGAATAGTGATTGTTATTTCCTGCTACTTTTGTTGTGAGAGATGGAATTATGTTTATGTGGCTATCTTTTGGGTTTTTTGACAGAAGTATATTTTCTTGCTTTTTTGTGGGTGTGATTTTCCTCCTTGTGTTGATGTTTTACATATATTATCCTTTGTAGGTCTGAATTTATGAAAAGATATTGTATAAATTTGGTTTTGTGATGGAATATCTTGTTTTGTCCATTTATGGTAATTGAGAGTTTTGCTTAGTATACTATCCTGGGCTTGTATTTGTGTTCTATTCAGGTCTGTGCGACATCTACCCAGGATCTTCTAGTTTCCACAGCCTCTGTTGAGAAGTCTGGTATAATTCTTACTTTCTTAGTGCCAGAGATGCAATAAATAGTTTTAGAGTGCCCATGAAATCACATTTAAAACACTTGTGTTTCTACTCATAGCATAGTTCACCTACCAGAATGTAGAGGGAATTCTGACTTCTTCAATCTATGGGAATTTAGCTATACTTTCAAGCTCCTGAACAAAAGTGACTTTTGTTATAAAAATAGTGACTCAATTGTTAGCTATAAAGTAAAAGTAGTATACATTTATACAACTCTCTCCAACATTCAAAAATATTTTCAAAATGATTCAAAGAATATAAATATGGGTGCAAGGGTGAAAGATTATGTAGTTCTTTCCTTTAAATAGACAGTCCTTCTTAGAGATTGAAGGAAGACTCATAAACTTGAGGAAGCTAATGAAACTTGAAAGGATCAAGTAGATCATGCAACCTAGGTAACTCATTATTCTCATTCTCAATACTGTTTATAAAATCAGTACAAATACTTTTGAGGAAAAGATTATTTCAGCGGAAGTTGCATGTTGAGCACAGATCTCCTATGAAGCAATATTCATGGTTCATCATCTACCCTGTAAATGATCTTTTAGTTATAATGTTGTCCTTGAGTCATGCATGTTTTTCCAAGTAACTCCAAGAAACTTATTGGTCCACCAAATTGGACTTGGATGGAATTCTTTTTTAGTTATATTATAGATGTTGTATATGGGATTATTTGTTCATATATCCCTGTGACAAAACATATAGCAACGTCTGTCAGAAATCTAAAATTAGAACTTTGATGTATCTAATGTTACTAGTACTTGGTGGATTCTCCCAAAGATTCCAAGTCAGTATACACAAGATAATTGCACATACTGATTTATTAGGGCACTTCTTAAAATAGTCAATCAACTGTGAGATCAGATTTTGTCTGTAAACAAAGGAGCATAAAAATATATATTAGAATGTGATATATGTTGATGGTAAAATTTTATTTAGTTATCAAGAATAAAATTGTCATTTGTAAAGTATAAAATGAATGTAACCAGGATATTAATATTTTAACTAATAAATTCAGAAATACAGTTATCACCCTTTTGCTCATTTATAGCTGGTAGAGTTTATATAGATACGAAAACTATTAAAATATGCATGATATTAATGCTAAAGCAAAAATTCTCTAAGAGGTAAAGGAATCACTGAGAAGACAAAAGGTTCTATGGGGGTGACAATATAGCAAATGATTAATACATATCTGAATGAAAATATGTCAAATAAACTCACCACTGTAGGTGATGATATGTGGGGATGGGTATGTGCCAATAAAATTAGTATTCTCAAACTCATGTATATTTTTGCCACAGTTCTATCTTTCTAGAACACATTCACAACACCCTTTAGATCTCCTACAATGAATGGAGTATGGCCACCTCCTAATCATCTGGAAATGAATGCTTCTGCATTTCTCTGAAGTTTCGTTTCTTCCTTTAACTCCTCTTCTGAACACTGCTATATGACTGAAACAGGTGACATTTTCAACATCCCCTGTGGGATATAATGTATGTTCACACTTTTGTAAGCCACAATTTCACAAGTTTCAGGAGTTTTCTTTTTATTGATTATTTATATTATTATTATATTATTATTTATAATAATCCATGATTTTTACATACGCACTTGCAATTAAGAGACAGACAGACACACATATACAGATACACAGATCGAGACTGAGACAGTGACAGAAACAGAGACAGAGAGACAGGGGTAGAGATAGAGACAGAGAGAAAATGGAGGGAATCTTTTGAAATCTCAAAGGCCAGTGATATATCTCCTCACACAACAACACACCTTTTAATACTTCCCCCCAAATTCCAACTGAAGACCAATAAATATGAGCCTATAGGGGCCATTTTCCTTCAAACAACCACAGTGACTAAAACTTTCTTGCAGAAGAATGGAAACTACCTGTGGCAGTAAATACTCACATTATGTAAATTAGAGTCTATTGCACAGTTTAGAGGTCTTCAGAACTATCCTCTTTTCTGTATCCTTAAACCAGAGAAAAAATGATAAGCAGTAAGACATGACTGTATCTTTTGCTTTTAATAATGCATACTCATGACAAGTGAGATGGAGTAAAGAAACCATTAGGTATTTTCCACTTGGCCAGTTTTGTCTCAACCCCAATATGCAACACCCTAAAAATTTTATTCCTTTTATTCCTATCCTCTTTTATTTTAACATTAAATCTCTCATTCTATAAATATAAGAAGACAGCATGAAAAGGTAGTCCTTACACCTGTACACTGATGAGGTACTGTACACACACACACACACTCACACACACACACACACACACACACACACACACACACACACACAAGATCTTGATTTCTTGTTGTATTTTTTCAATGTAGAGTAACTCCATACAAATATCATGTGAATGTAACTTTTTTTTCTGTAGGTAGCTTCTCTGAGGAAATATGCTATTGGTTAAAGTGTGCAATGGTACTCATGTTTTCAGTGCTTGCAGTTACAGGAGTCATGCTATTTTTGCACCGAGATCAAAGAGGTATGTATGATACAGGCAGATGCCATCATGTTAAAGTCTTATCCCAACTTCCCAGTAAGACATTTAGTAAAAGAAGAAATGATTGTTTCTTGAACCTTAGCATTAATAAGCCATTAAAGAATAGCCACAATGTCTAGATTCCAGAGCCCTGAATTTTGTAAGCATAATAGTAGATTTAGCTAATTATTCTATTCCAGAGAAAGAAATCTTTCAAATTCATAGTGTTTTGTCACAAATTCAGCATTCATCATTACCTAGTAAATTGTTCTGAATATTTTATACATTTAATGTAAAAGAGACAATAGTTCATACATTAAGCTTCTTATCATTTAAAATATTATTTAGGTGCATAGGGATTTTTGTCTTTATGTATAGTCCCAGTTAAAGCCAAAAGATGGTGTTAGATTCCTCAAAATGGTTATTATCCACCATGTGAATTATTTGTACTCAAAATGAGCAGTCCATCCTCTCAACTGCTGAGACATCTCTCTAACTCCAGTATCTTAAGGGCTTAAAGCCTAGACCAAACCTTTAAAAACCCTAGCATTAAAAGAACAAGAGCTTCTTGAGCTGAAACTCTAGTTAAGGAGTTAAGAGATGTTGGGGTGTGGTAGGGGGGGTATCAGGTATCATTGGTAGGCTGCCTATACCTCAGTTTATGACCTGAAACCTTACAAATGGGCAATATTATAAGTTCAGTGGTTTGCTAATCAATCAATCAAAACAGTGAGGACATGATTTTGGGAGGGAGATATGTTGGAGAACTCAGAGAATGTTCAAGAACTCAGAGGATGTTGAAGTAGGGGGCAAGGGGATGATCATTATAGATTGTATCAAATATGAACTTTTGTAAAGTGAGAGAATAAAGAAGACTTAGATTTGGTAGTCAGATGAGAAGCTGAAAACTGTTGGTGGAGGACAAAAAACTTGCATTCAGAATATATTATAAGGAAAGATGTATATTCAATTAAAACTGAATTTTCAAAACTAAAGTGAAAATAAAATATATTCACAAAAGCAAAATAAGTACACATAATAATTGTCAAAGTTAAATAGTTTAATGAGTTATGATTCAAACATAAATTTTATAACAAATCTTCATTGCAAAAAGATCATTTTAAGTTCAAATATTTATTTTAGGATTTTAGATCAATGAGATGAAGTAATCCTATTCACTGTAAAGGTTCTCAACTTATGAGTCATGACCATTGAATCACACATATTTCCCATGGACTCAGGGATTGAGATGTCACTAAGTGCCAAAAGTACTGTTATGAAGTAGAAACAAAAATAAATTTATGATTATGTGTTCCTAAATCATTTGAGATATGTGTTTTCTGATGGTCATACCCCAAGAGTTGAGAACTGCTGCATTATTTTAAGCCAGATCTATATTCCCAGTCACACTGTAGAATCACAAGGCTGAATCGAACATTTTAGAGAAGTTTTTAATTCATTTCCTCCTGTGAAATTAACATACCAACAGCCTTAAAATAAATGAGATGTAATTTTAACTTATATAGAGCCCTTGAATATTCCAGACCATATATATATATATATATATATATATATATATATATATATATATATATGTCCCTCTCTCTCTCTCTCTCTCTCTCTATATATATATATATATATATATATATATATATATAGAGAGAGAGAGAGAGAGAGAGAGAGAGAGAGACAGAGAGAGAGAGACAGAGAGACAGTGGAATAGAAATTTGCAAGAGCTAGAGGTAGAAAAAGAGGTAGAATTTTTGTTTGATGAATACAGAATTTAATTTGGGGAGCTAAAAGCATTTAAAGAGATGAATGGTGATGGGAGTTGTATAATATGAATGTATTTAATGTCATAAAACTATAAAGTAGAAAATGGCTATAGTGGTAATTTAATATCAGATAGCTTTATCATAAAATTAATAAACTAATAAAAATATATTTCAGCTTTACAATGGGTCTGTTATACACATGAAAACTAAAATTATAGGCTAGAAAAATTATTTATAAACACATTGACAAACAGAAGAAATCTAGAATATTTTATGTTTTCTCTCAAAAGATAACTGGGAAAACCATCATTTCTCATCTTGTCTTGACTTTTGTCAAAACAAATGAGGATGGAGAGAGAATATTTCACAGGGAATATGATGCTTGAGCAGTAGAAGACCTCTTCCATTTCATCTTGATCATCTAAGAATGTTCCGTTTAACTAGATTCTACATGGGTCAAAATTCATAAAACAAGTAAACAAATAATATACCTATGTGATTTTCAGATAGATTAGTAAGAGCAAGAGTCATATTTCTTGAGGAGAAAGGGTACCTTCCTTCTCATAGCCTCTATTAGGCTTGACACAAACAGGCTCATCTCAAAAACATGTAGGCCAATTTCTTCTCTATTGTTCTTGTATATATAGGAAGTATGGAGCAATGGGACCAGAAAGCAAGCCTACCTTCAATATGTAATCTATGGTTCCATTATTGTTTGCAACTATCCTGAGTCTTTACTCTTTTCCCAGCCCAAGTTTCAGATCAACACTTTGAATTGAACACTTTGTGGCTTGAAGATATTAGTGTGATCCTGTGTGTGCTGATAGTGTTTATCATCAAGCTCATTTCATTTATTTACTTCAGATTAGAAGGTAAATATGATGGCGATGGTAGCAACTTAGAAAATCTGTTTCATGGGACTAATGCACAGATGTCTAGAATGTGACAATTCTCATCCTTTTTCACTATTAATTATAAGAAAAACTAAATGAAAAACTGTGTTGAATAAAGGCTGGTAGATTGTAATTTTCATTTTGGAAATATTAGGACTTTTACTGGTATTGGTGTGAATGTCTCTTAGATTAATATCTATCTTAGCTCTTAATATACAATTATGGTAACACTCATATATAGGTAGGCAGTTATTTTATCTACACATCCTGGAAAGCCTCTGTATATTGAGCTTTACTCAGCTATCAAAAAGAACGAGTCTATGAAATTCGTAGGCAAATGGTTGGAACTGGAAAATATCATCCTGAGTGAGCTAACCCAATCACAGAAAGACATACATGGTATGCACTCATTGATAAGTGGCTATTAGCCCAAATGCTTGAATTACCCTAGATCCCTAGAACAAACGAAACTCAAGACGGATGATCAAAATGTGAATGCTTCACTCCTTCTTTAAATGAGGAAAAAAATACCCTTGGCAGGGAAGGGAGAGGCAAAGATTAAAACAGAGACTGAAGGAACACCCATTCAGAGCCTGCCCCACATGTGGCCCATACATATACAGCCACCCAATTAGACAAGATGGATGAAGCAAAGAAGTGCAGACCGACAGGAGCCGGATGTAGATCGCTCCTGAGAGACACAGCCAGAATACAGCAAATACAGAGGCGAATGCCAGCAGCAAACCACTGAACTGAGAATAGGTCCCCTATTGAAGGAATCAGAGAAAGAACTGGAAGAGCTTGAAGGGGCTCGAGACCCCAAAAGTACAACAATGCCAAGCAACCAGAGCTTCCAGGGACTAAGCCACTACCTAAAGACTATACATGGACTGACCCTGGACTCTGACCCCATAGGTAGCAATGAATATCCTAGTAAGAGCACCAGTGGAAGGGGAAGCCCTGGGTCCTGCTAAGACTGAACCCCCAGTGAACTAGTCTATGGGGGGAGGGCGGCAATGGGGGGAGGGTTGGGAGGGGAACACCCATAAGGAAGGGGAGGGGGGAGGGGGATGTTTGCCCGGAAACCGGGAAAGGGAATAACACTCGAAATGTATATAAGAAATACTCAAGTTAATAAAAAAAAAAGATTTAACCAATTACAGTTTAGATTAAAAATTTAAAGGCTACAAACATTAATTTTAAAAAATTTAGACCAAGCTACATATCTGTTACACATGTGTGGGGAGACCTAGGTCTCCCCTATGTATGTTCTTTGGTTGGTGCTATATTTTCTAAGAGCCCCAAAGATCCAAGGTCGTTGACTATATTGGCCTTCCTGCTGAGTTCCTATCCTCTTAGGCCTGCAATCCTACCCCCTATCCTTCCATAAGAGTCCCTGAACTCCCTCTTCTGTATGGCTATAGGTGTTTGCACCTATCTGAGCTACTGCCTGGTAGAGCTTCTCAGAGGACAACCATGCTAGACTTCTGTCTTCATGCATAACAAGAGCATCATTAACAGTGCCAGGGATTGGTACTTGCCCATGGAATGGGTCTCAAATTGAGCTGGTCATTGGTTGGTCATTCCTTCAGGCTTTGCTCTATTCCCTGATCTTGCATTTTTTGTAGACAGGATAAATTTTGGCTTGAAAGTTTTGTGGGTAGTTTGGTGTCCCTATCACTCCAGTAGGGTTTCTACCTAGCTACAGGATTGATAGCCCTAATGCTGTGAGTCATAACTAAAGTCATCCCCAAAGATAAAGCCTTCCTAGACACAAATTTATAAATCTTGCTGTTCTGGCCTTTAAGAGTATGTATGTGGTTTTAAAATATAAAACTATGATAGTTTTAGAACCAGCTTTTCCAAGTTCTTTTCTTGTGCCTGTTTATCTCAGGCAATCCATACTACTATCATCCCCCAGACCATACTTCCGAGTTTAAGTAATATAGTCCATCTTCATAGAAAATGTCTCCTGTACACTGCAAGAATTTTGATGTAATTATGTCTTAGGCTCTGTTGTGCACATGTGACACATTATCTCCAGG
Organism: Rattus norvegicus; assembly: GCF_021556685.1. Classification (NCBI taxonomy): domain Eukaryota; kingdom Metazoa; phylum Chordata; class Mammalia; order Rodentia; family Muridae; genus Rattus; species Rattus norvegicus. Next base: position 132,861,169 of record NC_141538.1, read on the forward strand.
AGACATTTTCCAAACTGAGCTGTTCTTACACATGCATTAAATAAACTAAATGGTTTCAGATTGATCCAACATCAAGTACTCAGTTGTGTTGAACCAAAGCAAATTCTTATCTGATACACATCAACAGTGTTAGTCAAGACCCCCCAACACACATCTGTTACTCAGTGTGAGGACCTGGACCTTCAGAGAAGATAAGTAAATGACATTAAATAGAAACAGTGGGTAGGAGTTCTTTTCACCTAAGAGATCAAAACTACAAGTAAGAAAACAAAATAAACATAGTTTTTTCTCAGTACATTGAAACAAGCATTTTATACAGTTATCAAAATGTCTGTTAAGATTCATAGGAGCAAAATTATCAGAGCAACAGTTCTGAAACTCTGTACAAGTTACTATTAAATTCAATCATTGGTTTCCTAAACAAGGAGCTATAGTTGTTGATAATTTGAAGCAAAATAGAGGCAATGTGAAGAGAACTCATGAAAAGTGAGATAAAATCCTGTCAATTATTTTGTAAACTGGAGTACAGTAATGTATTTCTTGGATCTTCTCAGAAGGATCATTTTAAAAGATAGATGAGAAAGAAAATTTACTTTCAGATATACAAGTCTTGACAAGTCTTGATAGGCCCATTCTTTCTTCTAACTGTTCAGGTCCAGCCAGATCAGCATCTGTTGCAACACTTGAGTTCTAGGGAATGGTGAGTGGGGCTCCAAAACATACACTTGAGTTTCAGAGCTTAGCTGACTCTGTGCTTAGCTTTGTGTTTTCCCACACAGCTGGAAGTTCTGGAATATATTGATCAAAGGTCCCAATATCAAAAAAAATTGAAACATAATTTATTTTATTACAGGAATAATTGCAACTAGGACATAAAGAACCTTCAGTTAGTTCATGAAATTTCCTATTTTTGTAATTAATAAAAAGATAAAGAATAAGTTTTGCCTTATTACATGGTTTGAGGGACATAAATACTTGTATGGAAACAATGGGGAAAATCTGGGCAGGCTCTCTGTTCCTATTATGACTCCTCGAGGACATTATATTATTGTATTCAAATTAAAAGACTTTTTCTCTATTTCTTCACATTCTGTGGGTAAGGAATATTTTTTTCATTCTGTGTTCCCTCTTTAAAAAATTGACAACCAATGACCTAATATCAATTGAAAGTTTTAAAATAGAAGAAGGAAAATAGCACACATATCTGTCAATATTATATATATAAAGTATTTAAGCCAGTGCTGAATGAATTTCTTGAGGTGTTGAATAGCATTCTCCTCTCCTGGTTGTTCAATCAATACTTAAGTAAGTGTTTAGCTTTTTTTGGTAAGTAAACTAAAAGAGAAAATTTAAATATAGCTCCAGAATAAATGCCAAAGCTATAACTTTATAATTATTTAGGTTTTATTACTACTCAAAAAAAAAACAAATTCTTCATTATCCTCTGAACTTAAAACTTTACAATGTACCCTCAAGTATTTACAGAAAAATTCGTCCTTGTCAATTGGGTTCATTCTTATTTGCCTGTAATTACTGAGGATTTGGCACAACTTTTTAAATTGCTTTCTGGAGACTCCTACTTAAACTATATTAAAAGAACACTAATGCAGAGCACATTTTGAGCATATTCAATAATGCACTGGGCAGGTTGAAAAAGGCTAATTTACAGTATAAGGTGAAAATTTACTTTCATGCTTGTATAAAAAAAGAACCCAATCGTTCAGGAGTTTCTGGGATTATTTCTCAGGTATTTTTGAATATTCTTTTACCTTGAAGGAAATATTCTTGAGGTCAAAATTAAGTTTCCTTAAACTTTAAAAGTCCTAAGTGTTATATAAAAGCTTAGACTTAGCTCTTTAGAAATTAATGCTGATTAATTTGCTAATTAGGACGATTTATTTATTTATTTATTTATCTATTTATTTATTTATTTTACTTTTGTGCTTTCCCTATCTCTGACAAGAACAAATAAGATGTTGGCAAAGTAGAAAGTTAAAGGATATTCACAAGAGACTATTCTATATCTAAGGCTTATTTTACAAGGGGTTTCAAGTTTTTAGTGCATAACTCATAATTAATGGGTGGTCCTCACATAATATCTGGAACTATGGCTCTCTATATCTGGAGACTTCCCTACTGTCAGATGTGTAGAGACCTGTGCTTGGAATGCACTTGAGGCATGCATAGTGCCACCTCCTAAATAATCAAATGCATATTATTGTTCCAGGCATAATATGCAGTACTGGAGGCTTCAGGAGAATACCATTGTGTCACATGTGAAACTTAACTTTGCCAAATAGCTCTTTATGTATGAATTTTCTAAGGCTCTCACTATAACTACATGCAAATAATGATTCTTCTTATACTAACAAATGCTCTAAAACATTTTACAATATACAAAATTCTACTCATGTTACTGAAACCCCTTACATTTCACAGGATCAAACTATTGTGGAATGGTACCATCAAACACTTAACAGCATGTTTTAAAAATAAAAAGTATATCCGTACACCCACCTAAATCCCTATATACTATGCTATATTTATCTATGTTAACTTTGTTTTCACTTTAAAGGATAATATATTTTCTGCTACCCAAAGCATTTTTTTTGCAAAGGAGACACACCCTTAAGTTAAGTGAAGAGCTCTAAAAACCAATCAATAGAAAGTGTCTCCTGTTTTAGAAACTTCAGTTTAAGTTTATACTTTTGTCTTTCCAGAAAATGAACAAAAGCCCAAATGGCACCTGCATCAATGCCTCCAACCAAGAAAATATTCCAGAGACCATGAGACAAATGAATCATACAAATGTGTACAACAAGCTCATATAGAGGAGATGCTTTAATAAAGAAGATGAAGCTTATAACTTGGAGAGACATTAAGATTTTAGCTCATTAAACCAAGACCTTGAAGAAAAAGTGAGAACAAAATAAAATGACTTTCCCTTTTCCTTGGTCCTCTATTAACTATTCTTTTTCTCTTTCTTATTAATTATATTTGTTTACATTTCAAATGATATCTCCCTTCCCCTCCCCACACAACCCATTCAATCCCTACTCTCCTCCCCTCCGCTATAAGGGTGCTTCTCCACCCACTCAAAAACTCCTGCCTCACTCTTCTAGCATCCACCTATGCTGGGGCATCAGGCCCCCCACAGGACCAAGTTTCTCCCCTCCCATTAATGTAAGATAAGTCATCCTTTGCTACATATATATCTGGATCTATTGATCCCTCCAGGTATACTCATTGGTTGGTGGTTTATTCTGGGAACTCTGGTTGGTCCAGTTATTTAACAATGTTCTTCCTTTGGGGTTGTAATGCCCTTCAGATGTTTCTGTCCTGCCTGTAGCTCTTCCATTGTGGTCCCCGGGCTCAGTCCAATGATTGGCTGTAACATCTGTATTGGTCAGTGCTGGTAGAACCTTTTAAGGAACACCCATACAAGGCTCATGTCAGCAAGCACTTTTGGCACCAGCAATAGTACTTGGTTTGGTGTCTGCAGATGGAATGGATCCCCAGGTGGGGCGGTCTCTGGATGGCCTTTCCTTCAGTCTCTGCTCCATTTTTTGTCCTTGTCTTTTCCGTGAACAGGAACATTGTTTGGGTAAACAGTTTTGAGATAGGTGTGGTCCCATCCCTCACCTATTGGCCGTGGCTATCTACTGGAAGTGGTATATACAGGTTCTATCTCCTCTTCATCAGATATTTTGGTTATAGTCATCCCCACTGTGTCCTGGAAGCCTCTAGCTTTCCTGCCATCAGGGACTTTCTAGTAACTACTACCAGTTCCCCATCTCACCATACTACATATTTGTATTTCATTTCCTGCCCTCTGCACTTCTCTTCTATCCCTTCCAATTCCAGATCCTGACCCATATTTTCCCTCCCCTTCTTTCCCTCCCAGGTACCTCAGTTCCTTTACCTCCTATGATTAACTTGTTACATTTTTTTGGTAGGATTGAAGCATCTATATTTTGGTCTTTCTTCTTCTTAAGTTCCAAATGGTTTGTGTGGCATATCATGGGTATTCTGAGCTTGTTGGCCAATATCCATTTACCATTGAGTACATATTTATATGTTCTACTATGTCTGGGTTACCTTACTCTGGATGATATTTTCTAGTTCCATCCATTAGCCTAAGAATTTCAAGAAGTCATTGTTTTTAATAGCTGAGTAGTTCCCCATTATATAAGTGTATCAAATTGTGTAAATGTATCCATTCTTTTGTTGAGGGACACATTGTAAATGGATACCTAAAAGCTTATCCATTCTTCCGTTGAGGGACATATTGTTTCCAGGGTCTGTCTATGATAAATAAAGCTGCAATGAAAATAGTAGAGCATGTGTCCTTTTGATATGTTGGAGTGTCTTTTGGATATATGCCCAAGAGGGGTATACATAGGTCTTTAGTTAGAAATATTTCCAGTGATTTTGAGGAATCCCACGATTGATTTCAAAAGTGAACGTTTCTTTAAATGCTTCTCAGTTATTGGAGATTCCTCAGTTGAGAATTTTTTTTTTTAGCTCTGTACCCATTTTTCTTCTCTTCTCCTTTCTTTTGTTTTCTTTTTCTTTCCTTTCCTTTCCTTTCTCTTTCTTTCTTTCTTTCTTTCTTTCTTTCTTTCTTTCTCTCCTTTCTTCCTTCTTTTCTTTTTCTTCCTTTCTTTCTTTCTTTCTTTCTTTCTTTCTTTCTTTCTTTCTTTCTTTCTTCCTTTCTTTCCTTTTTCTTTCATTTTATACTCCAAATTCTATTCTGCCCCTGGTCTACCTCCCAAGAGTTCCACATCCCATACCTCCCTCTTACACCCTCCACATCTCCACAAAGATGTCCTCACCCCACCCACCTCACCAGACTCTAAATTTCCTGAGGCCTCCAGTTTCTTGAGGGTTATATGGGTCTTCTCTGACAGAGTCCAGACCCAGAGTTCTCTGCTGTTTATGTGTTGGAGGCCTCATCTCAACTGGTGTATGCTGCTTGGTTGATGATCCAGTGTCTAAAAGATCTCAGGGGTCCCGGGTAATTGAGATTGCTGTTCCTCCTAAGAGGTTGCCCTCCTTCTTAGCATCCCCCAGCTTTTCCTTCTGAACATGCTCGATGTCGTCTATATCCCAAGTATTAGTAGGGTTATTTGGTTCTCTGGAGTCTAACTTCTTGAGTTGTTTGTATATTTTTGAAATTACTTAGCCCTCTATTGAATGCAGATTTGGTAAAGAGTGGTACAGAGAATGGCAGATCAATGAAATAGAATTGAAGACCCAGAAATAAAGCCACACACACACACACACACACACACACACACACACACACACACACACACACAGACACACACCCCTATGGTCATCAGATCATTGACAAAGAAGCCAAACCAGCCATTGGAAAAAAAAGAGTATTTTCAACAAACGGTGCTAGTTCAACAGGCAGCCAGCATGTAGAACTGTGCAAATTGATCCATTCTTATCTCCTTGTACAAAGCTCAAGTCCAAGTTGATCAAGAATTTCCACATAAAATCAAATATGCTGAATTTAATAGAATAGAAAGCGAGGAAGAGCTTCGAACATGTTGGCACAGTGGAAAATTTACTGAACAGAAAAGTAGTGGCTTGTGCTCTAAGATCAACAGTTGATAAATAGAACCCCCTAAAATTGGGAAGGCTCTGTAAGACAAAGGAAACTGTCAATAGAACAAAATGGCACCCCACAGATCAAGAAAGATGTTTACCATATCTACATCAGCTAGAGGGTATTAATTGTTCTTACAATTGTCCTATGGATATCTCTAATAGACTAGCCATGTAGTGAGCATTACATATTGGTCTCTAATAAAGCTATAATCTTCTTTTGGAAAAATTAAAATGGGAGAGATGCAGGAGACATGCAGTTACTTCTGCTTGCAGATAAGTACTAGGGGAAACTGGGAAGGTTAAGCATACTATGTTTTCTCCAGAAGTCTGGGAGTGGAGCTGATTAGTAGCCTGGGGAACTGGTATGGCCTGTATGGTCAAGCTGCATGAACTCTCCAAGATTCTTATCTTGAGCCTATTTATCTTAGTCAATCTATAGAATTGTCCTTCCACAGATCCATATCTCAAACTTAAAAAAATTACTCACTTTACATCATAAGCATGAATCCCCAGTCCTTCTTCTTCTTCCAGCTAACTCTTATAAATCTCTTTTCCAATTACTCCTGCCTTCTCCTCAGAGAGAAAGCACCCCTTGAATAACACCTCACCTGGTAACATCCAGTCACAGTAGTCATAAGCACATCATCTTCCACTGAAGGTCAACTATGTAGTCCAGTTAAGAGAAAAGAATCCAATGGCAGATAACCAATTTGGAGGCAGCCCTACTTGTCAGGGTACCTATATAAAGTCTAGGCTACACACCTGTTACAATGTGTAGGGGGCCTAGATCCAGGGCTTGTTGGAAGAATCTCTGTAATCTCCTATGGATCCTTGTTAGTTCACTCTGTAGGTCTTCTTATGGTGTCCTTAAAACCACTACCTGGTTCATTTCTATCCTCCAGTTTTCCACAAGACTACTTGAGCTCTGTCTCATGCTTGGCTGTGGGTCTCAAGAACTGTTTCTATCCCTTCATGGATGAATCATTTCATAAGACAATTAAGCTAGGTTTCTATCTGTAAGCACAACAGACTTTTGTCAATAGAGTCATGGAAGAATTCCTTCATGTAACCACATCCTTCAGTTGAGGGACCTCTAGGGTGTTTTGACTATTACAAATAAAACTTCTATCAACATAGTTATTCAAGTATCCTTGTGGCATGGCAGAACATCTTTTGGATCTGTGTCCATAAGTGTTATAGCTGGATCTTCAGGTATATCTTCTGAGAACACTAAATGGAGCTTGGAGAGTCTTATGGAGAGTTGGGAGAAAAACTGGGGAACCTGAAGAGGAAAAGTTCTGAACAGGAAGATCAACAAAGTAGGGAGTGACACCTAGAAAGGGTATATCCATTCTCAAAACAGAAGAAGAATGTAAAATGAGGGGAGGAGTTTCATGAAGGGATACTAGGAGAAGAGAAAGGGCTGATACTGTCTTGTAAAGTCTATAGGTAAGTTAATAAGTACGTAAATAAATAAAATGTCAGGGATTGGCTATCTTACATGGGATCTGATTCAAATTGGGACATTCATTATTCCCTCAATATCTGTCCCCACTTTCCCCCTGTGTATTTTGTAGGCAGGACAAATTTTGCTTTGAAGGTTTTGTGAGTGGAATGATATCCCCTCCCTCCACTGGAAGTCCCACCTAGCTACAGGTGGTGGCCACTTCAATTTTCATATCCAAACTTGTAGAAATCCCAGATGGAGTCATCACCATAGGCTCCCCAGAACATCCCCAAGGTCCCCAGCTACAGAGATGTATCCCATCAATTTCCATTCTCACTCACAACCCATTTCTACAACACCTCCCCCTACACCAATTCCCATTCCCTTTCCCCTCCTCATTCTATCATCCACCTACTTCTCTCTAATCATCCTCCTCTCAGGATTATTTTGTTTCCTCTTGTTTAGTCTTAAGAGTGATATTTACACATCCTTCGTTGGTGGTCTAGTGTTTAGTGTTTGACTCTCTAATCACAACCTTTAATTTGAACCTTCTTCCTTAGTTAATGTATAAAACTTACCTTGGTCTTGGGACCAGTGAACTTGCCCACCTAAGAGCACTTTCCGTATAAACCTGCCCAGATTCTGTGAGGTACACCACATCCTTTCTATAATCTATCTTTCTGGTCCATACCTCTACCTGTAATAGTGAATCCGTACTTTACTCCTTGGGCCAAAGCTCAACCTAAATACTTGGAGGACTATTTCTACACAGAACAATCAGCTTATCTAGCCTTCCCGGAGGCCTGTTGCCACTGAGGACAACAAAATGTCTATTGTTTGGGTCAGGCCTGTACCCAGAACTGAACTGAATTGAACTGCACAGCTCCCTGCACCTAAAACCCGAGGTGGAGATAGCTGAGCCCTCAGAAGTGCATATACTCCTGAGAACTCAGAGGAGCCTACTCTCTGGCCACTTTCCTGACCCATGAGGAAATTGCCTAGTGCCATCTGTGATCCCTGGGCACAGGGACATATGAGCAGTTAGGGGCAGGACCCTTTGGGTTTCTGCCTGCACTGAAAGCTGAAAGCCAGTCACCAGGAATGCCTACACAACTAAGAACAGAGCTCTATATTTCCAGATCTGGCTGAAAGAAAACAGGTGTACAGAAGTGCTGAGACACAAACCTTCAGGAGGTTTCAAGCCACTGTCAGACACAGCAAGACAAGCTAACACCAGAGATAACCTTATGGCAAGAAACAAGTGCAGGAACCTAAGCAACAGAAACCAAGACTACAAGGCATCATGAGAGCCCAGCTCTCCCACCAAAGCAAATACTGGATATCCAAACACATGGGATATCCAAAAGCAAGATGTAGATATAAAATCACATTTTATGATGATGATGGAGGACTTTAAGACGGACATAAATGACACCCTTAAAGAAATACAGAACAGCACCTTAAAGAATTACTGGAAAACACAAGCAACAGGTAAAGGAATTGAACACAGCCAACCAGGATTTAAAAATGGAAATAGAAACAATAAAGAAAGCACAAAAGAAGATAACTCTGGAGATAGAAAAACCTAGAGATTAGGAGGCATAGATGTAAGCATCATAAACAGAATACAAGAGATAGAAGAAAGATTCTCAGGGGCAGAAGATACCATAGAAAGCATTGACATAACCATCAAAGATAATGTAAAACACAAAAACCTCCTAGCCCAGAACATCCAAGAAATCCAGGGCACACTGAGAAGAAAGGAACCCCCATACCTATGGTCACTTGCTCTTTGACAAAGGAGCTAAAACCATCCAATGTAAAAAAAAAATAGCATTTTCAACAATTGGTGCTGGTTCAACTGGAGGTTATCATGTAGAAGAATGCAAATTGATCCCTTTTTATTCCCTGTACAAAGCTTAAATCCAAGTGGATCAAGAGCCTCCACATCAAACCAGATATACTCAATCTAATAGAAGAAAAAGTGGGGAAGGGTCTTTATCAGCTGGACACTGGGGAAAATTTCCTAGAGAAAACATCGGTGGCTTATGCTCTAAGATCAAGAATTGACAAATGGGACCTCATAAAATTGAAAAGCTTCTGTAAGGCAAAGGACACTGTCATTAGGATGAAACAGCAACCAACAGATTGGGAAAAGAACTTTACCAATCCTACATCTGATGGAGGGATAATATCCAAAATAAACAAACAACTCAAGAAATTAGACTCTAGAGAGCCATAAAGCCCTATTAAAAATGGAGTACAGACCTAAACAAACAATTCTCAGCTGAGGAATATTGAATGACTGAGAATTACTTAAAGAAATGCTCAACATCCTTAGTCATCAGGGAAATGCAAATCGAAAAAACCCTGAGTTTCCACCTCACACCAGTCACAATGGCTAAAATAAAAACTCAGAGGACAACAGATGATGTTGAGTATGTGGAGGAAGAGGAGCATTCCTCCATTGTTGGTGGGATTGCAACCTGTTATAAGCTCTTTGGAAATCAGTCTGGAGGTTCCTCAGAAAATTGGACATTGAACTACCTGAGGACCCAGCTACACCTCTCTTGGGCATATACCCAAAAGATGCTACAACATACAACAAAGAAACATGCTGCACTATGTTCATAGCAGCCTTATTTATAATAGCCAGAAGCTGGAAAGAACCTAGATGCCTTTCATCAGGGGAATGAGTACAAAAAATGTGGTACATTTCACAAAGGAGTTCTAGTCAGCTATCAAAAACAATGACTTCATGAAATTCATAGGAAAATGGATTGAAACTAGAAAATATTATCATGAGTGAGGTAACCCAATCACAGAAAAATACACATTGTCTGCACTCACTGACAAGTGAATATTAGCCCAAAGCTCCAATTATTCAAGAAACAGTCCACAAACCACATGAAGCTCAAGAAAAAGGATGACCAATATGCTGATACTTCACTCCTTCTTAAAAGGGGGAAGAAAAATATTCATCGGAGGAGATATGGAGGCAACGTTTGGAGCAGAGACTGAAGGAACAGCCATCCAGAGCCTGCCCCACATGTAATCCACATATATACAGCCAACAAAACTAGATAAGGTAGATGAAGCTAAAAATGAATGCTGACAGGATATAGATGTCTCCTGAAAGACAGCCAGAACACTTCAAATACAGAGGCAAATGCTAGCATCAAACCATTGAACTGAGAATGGGATCCCTGTTGGAGGAATTAGACAAATGATTGAAAGAGCTGAAGGGGCTTGCAACCCCATAAGAACAACAATGCCAACTAGCAAGAACTTCCAGGGACTAAACCACTACCCAAAGACTACACATGGAAAGACCCATGGTTCCAACTGCATATATAGCAGAGGATGGCCCTTTAGAGTATCAATAGAAGGAAAAGCCCTTGGACCCTTAGTGTAGGGGAATGTCATGGGGGTGGGAAGATGGAGTGGATGGGGATGGAAACACCCTTATAGAATAAGGGTAAGGGGTTGGACAGGATCCTTATGTCCAGGAAACCAAGAAAGGGAATAACATTTGAAATGTAAATAAAAAATATATCCAATAAAAACATATTTTTAGAAAAGGTATCTATTGCTATTAGGGACTACTAGCCATCTAACATCATAGTCCAAGAAGACTGATATCACCAGGGACTCTGAGACTATCTAAAACCAGAGACAACCAGATGTCTAAAAGCCAGTGCAAAATCTCTCCATCAGAACTGAAATCTCCTACTATGGCAAGCCTTGGATATCCTAAAATACCTGAAGAACAAGACAATTACCTTAAATCTCATCTAAGGAAAATTATAGAGGCTTTAAAGAACAAATAAATAAATCATTTAAAAAGAAATACAGGAAAACATAATAATAAAGGTACAGGTCTTTAAACAGGATATGAATAAATAAAAGCAGGTGAAGGAAAAGAATACAACTGTAAAACACATGAATATTTAAATAGTAACATTAAGAAAATACAGAGACAACCCTGGAGGTAGAAAACCTAGGAAGAAAACAGGAACAATATAAGTAAGAACACCAACAAAAAATAAAGCACTGATAAATCAATCAAAAAATGTGAAATATAAAAATTTATAGCATAAAACATCCAGGAACTTTGTGACAGTTTGAAAAGACCAAACCTTATAATAACAGGAAGAGAAGAAGGAGAGTCCTGTATTAAAGGCCAGTAATTATCTTCAACAAAATCATAGAGGGAATTTTTCCTAACCTAAAAGAAAAGATTGTTATAAAGGTTAAAGTAGCATAAAGTACACCACATTGATTGGACTAGAAAGGAAAAGTCAGCCTGCCACATAACAGTTAAAACAATACATGTACAGAAAAAGAGTGAATATTAGAAGGTGCAAGGGAAAAAGGACAAGGAACATAAAGGACAAGGACAAGACCCATCAGAATAACACGTGATTCTCAATAGAGATTCTAAAAAATGAAAAGGGCCTAAACAGTAGTATTGCAGATCCTTAGAGAACACGGATGTCAGCCCAAACTATTGTAAACAGCAAAACTTTCAGTCATTATAGATAAAAAAACAAGATATGCACTGACTGAAACAAATTTAAGAAGGAACACCCATTCAGAGCCTGCCCCACATGTGGCTCATACATATACAGCCACCCAAGTAGATAAGATGGATGAAGCAAAGAAGTGCAGGCCGATAGGAACTGGATGTATATCTCTCCTGAGAGACACAGCTAGAATATGGCAAATACATAAGCGAATGCCATCAACAAACCACTGTACTGAAAACGAGACCCCCGTTGAAGGAATCAGAGAAAGGACTGGAAGAGCTTGAAGGGGCTTGAGACCCCATATGAACAACAATGCCAACCAACCAGACCTTCCAGGGACTAAGCCACTACCCAAAGACTATACATGGACTGACCCTGGGCTCCAACTGCATAGGTAGCAATGAATAGCCTAGTAGGGGCACCAGTGGAAGGGGAAGCCCTTGTCCCTGCCAAGGCTGGACCCCCAGTGAATGGCGGGATTGTTCGGGGGAGGGAGGTAATGGGGGGCAGATGGGTAGGGGGAACACCCACATAGAAGGGGAGGGAAAGGAGTTAGGGGGATGTTGGCCTGGAAACCGAGAAAGGGAATAACATTTGAAATGTAAATAAATACACAATTTAATAAAGATGGAGAAACAAAGAATGTCTTTCCACTAATCTAGCCCTACAGAGGATACTACAAGGAAAACTTCAACACAAGAAAGATAATTACACTGAGGAAATTTATAATCTTACAGCAAAGTCAGAAGAAAAGAATCTCTCTCCCTGTTTCTCTCAATATACACACATGTGCACACACACACACACACACACACACACACACACACTAATACCACCAACATAAAAATTAAAGGAACTAGCAATTATTAGTCATTTATGTCTCTCAGTATCAATGGAATCAATTTACTGATTAAACCCCACATGCTAATAGAGTGACTGCATGAACAGGTTCTACCTAAATCCTAACACACTAGATCTAATTGAATATAAATTGGGAACTGCCTTAAAATCATTAGCATGGGAAACAAACTCTTGAACAGAAACAGCAACAGCTCTGGCACTAAGATCAACAATTAGTAAATATGAACTCATGAATCTGAAAAGCTTTTTCAAGGCAAAGAACACCATTAACAAGACAAAGTGGTAGATAAAGACTAGAAACAGAAGTTAAAGTTTAGGAAAAATTTTACGTTTGGTACTTTCAAGACCATCGTCTTACTAAATGTGTGAGAGGAGGAATACACATAAACTTTTGGGAAAGGGAATAAGAATAACATTTGAAATGTAAATAAGAAATATCCAATTTAATAAAGATGGAGGAAAAAAGATAAAAAGATAACATGTATTTTTTACATTAACATAAGTGCAGAATGTTCAGTGTGCACGTATCAAATAAAGATGATATGATTCTCTGCTCTATATTTGAGGAGAGAAACGAATAAAAGTTTACTAGTCCTTTTGGACTGTCCTGAGGACTAGATAGCCAACAAGATATACTGGTTTCAGCATCATTGATAGTGTCAGGGATTATCTAATTGAGATTTAAGCATCCATGCTTGAGCCTTCTTTCTTGTTAAAATTTTAAGGTCAGTCCAAGGAAAGACAAGGTAGGAGTGACCAGGGTTCAGGAGCCAAAGGGCAGCCTGGGACAGCATCATTACAATCTCCAACGGCACCCAGAGCTGGGGCTGTTCCACAGCTCTAGGACACAAAACATGTCTACAGAGTGCTAGTCTGCCAGGAGTGCTCTCCCTCCCAAGACCACATATAAGACCCACCTTTCTCTCTACCAACTGTCCAAAGAGAGACCCATTGGAAGTACAAAGTGCTCAGAAGCCTCAGGGTGGCCTGCGACAGGACCCTTCCAGTCTCCAACTGTGCTCAGCGCAGGGACTGGTTCACAGCCCTCAGACACAAAACCTGCTCTCAGAGAGTTGGTCTGTCAGGAGCACTCTCCCTCCTAAGCCCATAGCCCACAGATTGGACCCTCACTTTCTCTCTATTGACTTTCTAAGAGACAGGCTGGGAGCACACTGGGCATAGGAGGCACAGGGCAGCATAGGGCAGGACCCTTCCAGTCTCCATCTGTTCCCAGACCTGGGGTTATCCCACAGCTCTTGGACATAAAACCTACCAACAGAGAGCTGGACTTCCAGAAGTGCTCTTCCTTTTAAGATCACTGACTCACAGGCTCACAGCCCCACAGGAGAGACAAGTTCTATTCAGAGACAGCAAGACGACCTAATATCAGAGATAACTAGATGACAAGAGGCAAGCACAAAAACTTCAGCAACAGAAACCCAGACTACTTGGTATCATCAGAGTCCAGTTCTCTCACCCAGCACATACTGGATACAACAACTGGAAAAGCAAGATTTGGATTTAAAAATCACATCTCATGATGATGATAGAGGACTTTAAAAAGTACATAAATAAGTCCCTTAAAGAAATACAGGACATGACCTGGGCTCCAACCTCATAGGTAGCAATGAATAGCCTAGTAAGAGCACCAGTGGAAGGGGTAGCCCTTGGTTCTGCCAAGACTGAACCCCCAATGAACAGGATTGTTGCGGGGAGGGAGGTAATGGGGGAGGATAGGGAGGGGAACACCCATGTAGAAGCAGAGTGGGAGGGGTTAGGGGGATGTTGGCCAGGAAACAGGGAAAGGGAATAGCAATCAAAATATAAATAAGAAATACCCAAGTTAATAAAGATGGAAAAAGGAAAATGAAAAAAAAGAAATACCCAAGTTAATGAAGATGGAGAGAAAAAAAAAGAAATACAGGACAACACAGGTAAACAGGTAGAAGCCCTTAAAGAGGAAATACAAAATTCCTTAAAGAATTTTAGGAAAACACAACTAAACAGGTGAAGGAATTGAGCAAAAACATCTAGGATCTAACAATAAAGAAATCACAAAGGGAGACAAACCTGGAGATAGAAAACCTAGGAAAGATATCGGAACTCATAGACACAAGTATCACCAAGGAATAAAAGTGACTGAAGAGAGAATCTCAAGATGACACCATAGAAAACATTGACACAGTAGTCAAAGGAGTGCAAAAAAAAAAACAAAAAAACAAAAAAACAAAACAAAAAAACAAAACAACAAAAAAAACAAAAAACCCCAAAAAACAAAAACAACAACAACAAAAAAAAAACAAAAACAAAACAACAACAACAAAAAACTCCTAGTCTAAAACATCCAGGAAATCCAGAGCACAATGAGAACACCAAACCTAAGAATAATAGGGATAGAAGGGAATGAGGATTCCTAAATTAAAGAGCCAGCAGCAAACCACTGAACTGAAAACAGGACTTCCATTGAAGGAATCAGAGAAAGGAATGAAAGGGCTTGAAGGGGCTTGAGACCCCATATGAACAACAATGCCAACCAACAAGAGCTTCCAGGGACTAAGCCACTACCCAAAGACTATACATGGACTGACCCTGGGCTCCAACTGCATAGGTAGGAATGAATAGGCTAGTAAGGGCACCAGTCCAAGGGGAAGCCCTTGGTCCTGTGAAGACTGAACCCCCAGTGAACAGGATTGTTGGGGGAAGGGCGGTAAGGGGAGGAGGATGGGGAGGGGCACACCCATATAGAACTGGGAGGGGTTAGGGGGATGTTTGCTTGGAAACCAGGAAAGGTAATAACAATTAAAATGTAAATAAGAAGTAACCAATTTAAAAAAGATGGAGAAAAGAAAAAAAAAGAGCCAGTAAATCTTAAACAAAATTATAGAAGAAAACTTCCCTAACCTAAAGAGAGAGATGCTCACAAACATACAAGAATTCTACAAAACTCCAAAAAGATTAGAATAGAAAAGAAACTACTCCCATCACATAGTAGTCAAGACACCAAATACACAAAACAAAGAAGAATATTAAAAGCAGTAAGGGAAAAAGGTCTAGTGACATATAAGGCAGACCTATAAGAATTACACCAGACTTCTCAGCAGAGACTATGAAAGCCAGAAGATCCTGGACAGATGTCATAAGGACACAAAAAGAACAAAAATGCCTGCCCAAGCTGCTATATCCAGCAAAACTCTCAATATTCATAGATGAAGAAACCAAGATATTTTATGACAAAACCAAATTTACACAATATCTTTCCACAAATCCATCCCTACTAAGGAAATAGATGGAAAACTCCAACAGAAGGAGGGAAACTACATCCTAGAGAAAGCAAGAAAATAATCTTGCAACAAACAAAGAACAAAGAGGATAGCCACTCAAACACGATTCTACATTTAACAACAAAAATAAAAGAAAAAATTCACTATTCCTTAATATTTCTTGACATCAGTGTACTCAAATCTCCAATAAAAGACATAGACTAACAGACTGGATATGTAAACAGAACCCAGCAGTTTGCTGCATACAGGAAACACACCTCATTAGCAATAACAGACACTACCTAAGAATCAAAAGCTGGGAAAAAAGTTTCCAAGCAAATAATCCCAAGAAACAAACTGGAGTAGCCATTCTAATAGAAAAAAATAGTCTTTCAACCAAAAGTTATCAAAAAAGATGTGAAAGGACACTTCATACTCATCAAAAAAAATCTACCAAGATAAATTCTCAATTCTGAACATCTATGCTCCAAATGCAAGAGCACCCAAATTCATAAAAAGAAAAAAAAACTTTACTAAAGTGGAAAGCATACATTGGACCACGCAAAATAATAGTAGGAGACTTCAACACCAGACTCTGATCAATGGACAAATCATGGAAACTGAAAGTAGACAGGGACAGAGTGAAACTAACAGAAGTGTGAACCAAATATATTTATCAGACATGAATAGAACATTTCATCCTATAAAAAAAGGAATATACCTACTTCTTATCACTTCATAGTACCTTCTCCAAAACTGAACATCTAATTGGTTACAAAACAGGCCTCAATAGATTCAAGAAGATTGAATCATTCCATGCATTCTATCAGATAACCATGGAGTAAGGCTGGTCTTCAATAACAACAAAACAAAAGAAAGTCCACATACACATGGAAGTTGAACAAAACTCTACTCATTGATAACTTGGTCAAGGAAGAAATAAGGAAAAAATTAAAGACCTTTTAGAATTTAATGAAAATGAAGGTACAACATACCCAACCTTACGGAATACAAGGAAATCAGTGCTAAGAGGAAAAATCTTAGCTCTGAGTCCTGCCCAAAAGAAGTTGGAGAGAGCATACATCAGCAGCTTGGCAGCACACCTAAAAGCCCTAGAGCAAAAAGTAACAAATGCACCCAAGAAGAGTAGAGGGCAGAAAATAATCAAACAGAGAGCTGAAATCCATCAAGTAGAAACTGAAAGAACTATACACTCTGGAAATCAGTCTGGGAGTTCCTCAGAAAATTGGGCCTAGTGTTTGTTGAGGACCCAGGTATATCACTCTTGGGCATACACCCAAATGATGCTCCAACATACAACAAGGACACATGGTCTACTATGTTCATAGCAGCTTTGTTTATAATAGCCAGAAGCTGGAAAGAACCCAGATATCCCTCAACAGAGTTATGGATATAGAAAATGTGGTACATTTACCCAATGAGTACCACTCAGCTATTAGAAACAATGACCTAGTGAAATTCTTAGGCAAATGGATAGACCTAGAAAATATCACCCTGAGGGAGGTAAACCAGTTAAAAAGAACTCACATGGTATTCGCTCACTGATAAGTGAATATTAGCTCAAAAGCTTGGGAAACCTAAGGAAAAAAATTCACAGATCATATGAAGCTCAAGAAGAAGGAAAACCACAAAATATGCATGATTCATTCCTACTTAGGAGCAAGAACAAAATACTCACTGGAGGAAATACAGGGACAAAGAGTGGACCGGAGAATGAAGTAAAGGTCATCCAGAGGCTTCCTCACCTGGGGATCCATCCCGTATATAGCCACTAAACCCAGACACTATTGCTGATTCTAAGAAATGCTTGCTGACAGGTGCCAGATATGGGTGTCTCCTGACTCTGCCAGAATCCTACTGATACAGAAGAGGATGGTTGCAACTAATCACTGGACTAAACAAGGGGCCCCATAGTAGGAGTTAGAGAAAAGACTGAAGGAACTGAAAGGGTTGCAACCACATATGAAGAATAATATCAACCAATCAGACCCCACCAGATTTCCCAGGTACTAAACCACCAATGAATGAGTACACATGGAGGGACCCATGACTCCAGCCACATATGTATCTGAGGATGCCATTGTTCAGCATTAATAGGAGGAAAAAAGCCCTTGGTCCTGTGAAGGTTTGTTTTCCCAATGTAGGGTAATGCCAGGGTGTTCAGTTTGGAGGAGTTGGGTAGGAGTGAGAGCATCTCATAGAAGTAGTGTGCGAGGGGAGGGGGTATTGGAGAAGGGGAAATTTCTTTTGAAATGTAAATACATAAAATATCCATGTAAAATTAAATTAAAAATTTTAAGTCTATGGATTGTTTCCTAAATATTCTGGACTTTTTGGCTAATATCAACGTGTTACTTAGGACATACTATGCATCTCCTTTTAGGGCTGGGTTACCTAACTCAGGATGATATTTTTTAGTTCCATCCATTTGCCTGCAAAATTCACAGTGTCCTCATTTTTTAATAACCAAATAGTATTCCATTGTTTCAATGTACCACATTTTCTTTTTCTATTCTTCAGTTGAGAGATACCTGTTTTTTCTTCAGTTTTGACTATTATGAATAAAATCAATTATGAATATATTTGAGAAAGTGTCTCTTTGTGATGTGGGAGCAGTTTGGGGGTATATGTGCCCAGGACTGTTATAGCCTGATCTTGATGTAGAACTATTTCCAATTTTCTGAAAAAAAAATAACCCACCAAATTGATTTCCAAACTATTCAAGTATCTTTCACACCTTCTCTTCTATTGGATTTAGTGTATAAAGTTTTATGTTGAAGTCTGTGATCTTTTTGGACATGAGTTTTCTGCATGATGCTAAATATGTATCTATTAACTTCCTTGAAAAATTCAAGTATCCATAGATGTGTGGGTTTATTTCTGGACCTACCATTCAATTCCATTGATCAACCTGTCTGTTTCTGTACCAATACCATTCAATTTTTATCACTATTGCACTATAGTAGGAAGTATAATTTAAATGGTCTATATAGAAATTAAAATTGCAAGGACTTGCCTATTATGTGGACAGTTACTCTATTGAACCACAGTCCTCATGGCTTCATTGGGAGCAGAGTACACAGAGCAGCATCAGTCATTAGTAGCCAGGCACATGTCTGAAAGATTTACCTTTACAGGAGGAACTTGAGTTACTGACCATATATTGTAGGGAAAAGTAGTGCAATCAACTTTCCATTCTCTTTCTTGTTCAGAGTTTGGTCAGGGTCCTGGTGTCAGGCAAGGCATTGTAGCAGTTATGGCCAGTGGTTAGCATTATTACAATCCAGGTGGATTCTGTGGTGCTCTTTCTATCCTTCTGGAGACCTTGAAGTCACAGGTAGAATCTGATGATTTGGTTTATCACAACCTTTAAATATGATATTCATCAGTTCTGTAAGAAGCTTGAGGACCATTATTTACTACGTATAAAAAAGCTAAACAAATTTTCTTTGTTTTTAGATACTTATTTTGACTTAATGTCAAACATATATGAGCCTAAATAAAGCATTTTTGTAATGAATTATATTAGCATTTAGCATGACTACAAGTGTAGTTCTGAACACATTAAATAATTTGTTAATTTAAAAGGTGACTGACCATTAACTTGCATTTCTTAATCATCTCTAACAATTTACAGTAAGTTAATAGTGTTCTATAAGATTAGAATTTCTTTACCCTTGTTAGTTTTTTTTATTGGATGCTTTTTATTTACATTTCAAATATTATCCCCTTTGCCATTTTCTCATCCATAAACCCACTATTCTCTCCCCTTACCCCTTCTCCTATGAGGGTGTTCCCATCCCTTCCCAACTCTCTGCCCTGACATTCCACTGCACTGTGGGGTTGAGACTTGCCAGGACCAAGGGCTTCTCCTCCCATTGGTGCCCTTGTTAGGTTTAGCCTTAAGTTTCTGAATTGTAGCACATTTAGGATTAAAATAAAGCATTAATCATAAACATGTCCATAGGGACACTGGAATCTTTTCCAAGGTTTGCTAGAGGAAGCTAAATGCCAGAAAACACAAGGGAACCAAGAAGTTTGCTCTCACCCATTGCTGGGACATATAGAGAGACTAAATTAACCACAAAGAAAACAGCAGCAAACTGTGCATGAAGGGACAGGCATCATGTGAGCTGGGTAAAATACAAGGCTGATGGAGAAGCTGCTGCCAAGCACAAGTCCTTATTCAGTGGTTTGGCATGATTTGGCAAGTGGGGAGTCAGCCCAGATTGCCACTTGGGCCTAGGGAAAACCAAAGGGACGAGAGTCAGTCTAAGGCCTGTCAGCCAGGAAGCATAACTGCCTCTCTCAATATTTAAAAGGGCAAAGTTATTGCTACTCACAGCTTGGGAATCAGAAGTCAAATGCAGAGAGACACAGAAGAAATCAAAATGCAGCCAAACTGCTGATAAAGTAAAATATGATTAATGCTAAATAAAAAAAATACTAGGTATAAACATCATACAGAGATAAAAATTGTTTAAAATTAATATGATGGAATCCTTAAGAAAATAAAATAATGTTTAAAAATTTCTGGAGGAAAGAATTTAGAGAAAATCATATACAGGAAAAGATATAGAGTTTAGAAAACAGTAAGGGACAATAACAAATGCAGTTAGAAAGTAAAGTCTTCAAAAAAGGAAAGAGAAGAAAAACAAAGTGAAGTCTCTTGACAAAAGAGAAAGAAAAATATGGCAACATCTCCCAGGACAGTGAAGTCTCCAGAGAAAAGGGAAAATTAGAGAGAAAGAAACAAAATTTTTCCATGTTAAAATTGGAAAGCAATGTACAAAAAGATATTTGGATTCCACATAATTTCTTTCTGGACTGCCAACATAAGAATAATTATATGTTTGGTAATGATTACAATTTTGTATATCCTCACACAAGCAAGCTTATGTGGAGGTTCTTGATACACTTGGAGTTGAGCTTTTTACAGGGTGATAAGAATGGATTGATTTGCTTTCTTCTACATGCTGATCACCAGTAGAACCAGTACGAATTGTTGAAAATGCTATTTTATTTTCCACTGGATGGTTTAGTCTCCTTCCTCAAAAATCAAGTGACCATAGGTGTGTGGGTTCATTTCTGGGTCTTCAATTCTATTCCATTGATAGACCCACCTGTCTCTGTACCAAAAACATATACTTTTTTTAAAACATCACTATTGTTCTGTATGGTTGGGAGATTTTTGGCTGTCCTGAGACTTTGGTTATTCCAGATGAATTTGATAATTGTTCTTTCTAACTCTCACTCAAACCAATAGAAAATGTGGGGAAAAGCCTCGAACACATGAGAAATGGGAAAATTTCTTGAACAGATCACCAATATCTTATGCTCTAAGATCAAGAATCAACAAATGAGACTTCATAAAATTGCAAAGCTTCTGTAAGGCAAAGGGCACTGTCATTAGTACAAAACAGCAAACAAAATTTTGGAAAAGATCTTTATCAATCCTATATCCAATAGAGGACTAATATCCAGTATATAAAAAAACCTCGAGAAGATAGATTCCAGAGAGTCAAATAACCCTATTAAAAATGGGATACAGAACTAAACAAAGAATTTTCAACTGAGGAATATTGAATGGCTGAGAAGTATCTAAAGAAATATTCAACATCTTTAGTCATCAGGGAAATCAAAATCAAAATAACCCTGAGATTGCACCTCACTCAAGTCAGAATGGCTAAGAACAAAGACTTAGGTGACAATAGATGTTGGAGAGGCTGTGGAGAATGAGGAACAATCCTCCATTATTGGTAGGATTGCAAGCTGGTACAATCACTGTGGAAATTATTCTGGTAGTTCCTCAGAAAATTAGACATCATACTACCTAAAGACCCAGTTTATACCTCTGCTGGGCATATACCCCCAAAAGGCTCCAACATATAACAACAACACACCCTCCACTATGTTCATAGCAGCCTTATTTATAAAAGCCAGAAGCTGGAAATAACCCATATGTCCCTCAACAGGGGAATGAATACAGAAAATATGGTACATTTACAGAATGGAGTACTACTCAGCTATTGAAACAATGACTTCATGAAATTGATAGGCAAATGGATTGATCTAGAAAATATCATCCTGAGTGAGGTAACCCAATCACACACAAAAAACACATATGGTATGCACTCATTGAGAAGTGGATATCAGTCTGAACACTCAGATTACACAAGATATAATCCACAGACCACATGAAGCTCAAGAAGTAGGACAATCAAAGTACAGATTCTTTGGTCCTTCTTAGAAGAGGGAACAAAAATATTCATGAGAGGAAATATGGCTACAAAATTTGGAGCAGAGACCATCCAGAAAGGCCATCCAGAGACTGGCTTGTTGGGGAACCAATCAATATATGTATACAACCACCAAACACAGACAATATTGTTGATGTTAAGAAGTGGGATGGGGATTTAGCTCAGTGGTAGAGTGTTTGCCTAGCAAGCGCAAGGCCCTGGGTTCAGTCCCCAGCTCTGAAAAAAAAGAAAAAAAAAGAAGTACATATTGACAGAAGACTGTTATAGCTGTCTCTTGAGAGGCTCTTCCAGAGCATGAGAAATACAGAGGCAGATCCTCAAAGACAACCATTGAACTGAGAATGGGGTCCACATTGGATGAGATAGGGAAAGGATTGAAGGAGCTTAAGTGGTTTGTAACCCCGTAAAAGCAACAATACCAACTAACCAGAGCTCTCAGGGACTAATCCACCATCCAAAGAGTAAACTTGGAGAGACTCCAGCTGCATATATAGCAGAGAATGGCCTTTTTGGGCACCAATGGAGAAGCCCTTGGTCCTTCCAAGGCTTGAATCCCCCAGTATAGGGGAATGTCAGGGCTGGGAGTTGGGAAGGGGTGGGTGGATGGGTTGGGGAACACTCTCACAGAAGTAAGGGCAGGGTGTATAGGATATGGGGTTTAATTATGGGAAACAGGAATGGGGATAATATTTGAAATGTAAATAAAAACATCCAATAAAAAAGTCAGCCTTAATGAGCAGATACACGGAGTAAGTTTGTTTATAATTGAATTTCCATGAATGAAATCAATAATAATAATAATAATAAATGCTATTATAAATATATAAATAATTATATATATGATGTTATATATTATTGTTACATTACTTTTATATAAACTATATATATATATATATATATATATATATATATATATATATATATATATATAAAAGAATTTCCAGATAGGATTGACTAAAGAGGGGAGACACACATGAATGCCTGGAGCAGTATACCATGTAGTTGGTGCAGACCTGAATAAGAAAGAAGGAGAAATTTAGCTGATTGCCAACATTCCCACTTTTCTGCTTCCTTGTCTACCCAGACATTCAGAATGAACCTAGCCTGGATAAGTACTCAGGATTTTGTGAACTTCTGCAAAAGAAGAGAATAATTAACCACTGTCTACAAGAGTAGTGTAATTTCTCAAGACATTTTTCTTCTCAGTACTGGCTGCTTATTATGAACACTTATGGATCTATTTTTCTAAAGCAATGATTTAGATACTCTTGGTGGAGTGCAGGAAATTGCACATGGTAACAGGCTTGCCAGGTGTTTTAATTGTGCACCCAGAGATGCACAGCTCTGATTTAAATGGAAAATCCTGGAAGATAACAGATGAAATGTAAATGTGTTGGACACCACGACCTGAAATGCAGGTGGCTTGAAATGAGTCATTTCATCCTGTCATTAAGAGGCAGAGGAATAAAACCTAAATAATCAAAAGAGCAGAGTAAATGTGGGGACACCTGTGGGTTTGTAATAGAGGAGATAGGCTAGAGGAATCAATTTTAATAAATAAATGAATAAACATCAAAAAAGAAAGAGCAGCTTAGATAAGGAAAGGACTGAAAAATGGGATGCTAAATTAGAGGCTATAGAACAAAGACTAGAATATCTTTAAATAAGAATAAAGAATTTTCAGACCAATCCGATCTGAAACCCAAAACAACAACAGAAATAGTACTTCCAGATAAGAAAAATCCACAAAGACTTGAGGAATTAGAAAGGTAATGCAATATTCTGTTAAGAATATAGATTCTACTTAGTGATTCTATCTTAGAACAGTTATAGAAAAGCTTATGTGATTTGTTTTGTAAAATTAAAAAATCTAAAATATGTACATGTGTTTATACATCATACTATTGATACATATTCAGGGTACCAATGGAATTCTACCTTGAATTATGTAAAAGATGATTCTTAAATTGTATATTTATTCGAGGTGATGACTATCTAAGATATGCCTTTACAGATTGAAGCTGATGATGCTTCAACATGTATATCCATTAGAGTACAATGAGATTTTTACACATTATGTAATAGAAAATGTTACAGAAATATCCTAACATCCTATAGGTCATGGAATTATGGAGAAATCTAACAGAATACTAAAGTAAATACTCATAGGGCCAAAGGAAATATGGAATATCACAAACATAGCTTAAATAATGCTCAATTCATTTAAAAAATTTTAATGCCAATGAGACAGACAACACAGCTTCTGAACAGGACTGGATTTATGAAAGAACTGTTGGAATCGATTAACATAAATATATAATAACATCAGAATGTAAGGTAAGAACTGTATTCTGTTGGGGATAATAATATTCTCTTATTTCAACAGGAGAAGATCCCTCTACATGGGATCATCTCAGAGACTGGCTGAGACATGAAAATGTCTCCATCCAGGATTTCAGCTATACATGGCCAATAAATGTTGGCTACAGGCTATGGAATCCTCAAGTCTTATCATACTATCTTTTAAATGCTGTAGATAAAAATTTATATTACAGTTTTGTTATACAGTCAAAACTAGTTTACCATATAAGAGAAATTACTTGCCTGCTCAAAGAACAGAAAATCATACTTAGCTCATTGTGTACACTACACATTCCATAGATATATTAATGCAGAACTGTCTATTACCTATGAAAGTTTATATGTTCACAGAGAAAAACAACCAGACAATCAACCCTGAGAAAATTCACCTTGAGGATGCTGAAAAAGATGCTGAGATGTTGAGGTATATTTATCGTGCTCCATTCAACATGAGAATATCTCAAAAGTCATTTTATCAAAACTTGCTTCCAAGACAGCTTCAATGTTGTTAACCCCAGTTGGTCTCATCTCTCAAGAGTTTTTCAAACAGGACTTGGTTTAAATCCTGCATATTTGTAGCTCAAAGAGAGTGGACAAAAAGTGTTGCAGCCAGCTTTGTTAAGACTGGAAACTACCTCAATTTTCTCTGTATCCCCAAAGAAAAACCATGTCTCTAAACAGCAGGACACAATTTCAAGAGAGGCATGACCCATTTCCAAAAATTCAGTCAGCTGGTTTTTGGTTGTTATAGGGTGATGTATCTTTGTCATCTTGTAAAGGAGGTTTATTTTACAAGTTGTTAATGGTCTTTGCCAGTGAAGAAACTAAGCGGGGTTAGATTGGAGATTTTTTTATTTCTTTTTTTTCCTTATCTATATGTTTTTTGCTCCTATCTAATGTTAGGGGAAGGGGGAGAAATGGATGAAAAAAAGGGAGAAATAAGAATAATACTTTAAAAGGATAGGTTGTTGAATCTATTTTTAGACCAAAGAACACCAATAAAGCAAATATTTTATGTTTGAAATGGAGTTTGTATATTGATACAGTTTAAGGTTATATTTTGTTACCACATACTATATATATATATATATATATATATATATATATATATATATATATATATATATATGTGTGTGTGTGTGTGTGTGTGTGTGTGTGTGTGTGTTTCAACTCTTGTTTTAGGTATTGTAACCATGAATTTCTTAAAGATATAATATTAAGTTCAATTCCTTATGAAAGCTGCTATTACATATTGTTTATGATAATTTTGAAATGCAAGTTCATATTTAATTAATTAAATTTGATGGTCATGTTAGATACTAGTTTACAAAAACAAGCTTTATTTAGCTTCCATAGATGTTTTCAAAATTAAGCAGATGAGAATAACTTAAAACAAGTGTAGATATACATAGGTACATGGTCTTCAAAAACTTCAGATATCTACAGAATATGGCATTTAATGATGGTTTGTTAATAAAAGGCGTTTTTTAAAAATTTGAGACAGGTCTGATACTGGGAGTACACTCACTCTACTTTAAAGATATGATGAGCATCAAAGAACTTCCTTATGGAGTCTGTACCAAATGTGACAAGATAGCCACCACTCAATAAATTGTTCTTTCTTCAGGTGCAGACCAAATGCTGTTTAAACTGGACAAACGAGATGCAGGGAAGCTGGCTGTCGTGCTTTGCCAAGACAGGGTAAGCAGTTCTTTATATTTTCTGCTTCATAGAAAGTTTGTTCAAAATTCTGGACCAGAGTATCAAACATGGATGCTTTAATGACTCAGAGAAATTCTGTGTGAATTTCCAGGCAGTCACCTTTCTTTGTCATTTCTATAGTTTTAGAAGCTACTTTGTTTTATTTCCTGCATACTCAGGCAATATGCATCCCTTATCAGGTCTCTGATAGGATGGAAGAATAGATACTTATAGTCTCGCAATTAAGTTTAACTTGTTTAGTATTTTAGAAAATATTTTAAGATCTAAGTAGATATTCATAGGTTTATAAATATACATTTTATTTTTAGAAAATAATTTAGGTACAGGACTTTGGACTAATCTGAATAGTATAGATAACTGACTACTTTGACCAAGGTTGCTAAATACTAATAGAGTGGACATTATGAATATAAATCTTATCTGGTAGTTTCATAATTGTTATTATTGTTTATAATTTATTAATAGAAGAGAAAGCCTTTTATGGGGCTAAAAAGTGAAGAATTTGGGGTCAGTCTTATTCACTGTGTCTTCAGATTCAGAATTCTGTTCTCAGAGGTCTGATTTCTATGCCAAGACATATGATTACAGTCGAGAAAATGGTATGGTCAAGCACCCCCAGTTGCAATGTTATACAAAAATCATTTTCCATTGTCTCTGTTTGGTCAGTAAGGAACTGTTTCTGCTTATGTTTGGGCAGAGAAGATAGAAAGGCTGAACAACTAATCCCCATAGGGGTTTCCAGGTGGAGAGAGAAGTAGGAGTGAAGTACAATGAGAAAAGGAGAGGTGGTCATGAGGCAGAGAGTTCAGGAGGAGTCATGATATGCACTTTCCAAAGGATTCACCTTGATATTACAACGACAGACCAGCTATGAGGACGCACATGGATAAAGGGAGCCAGGCCAAGCCAGATGACAAGTTTTAGAACATTTATTTGGGTATCAGTAGCTTTAGAGGGTTAGAAAAATTGGAACCTGCCCAGTTTAGGCTTTCACCTTGTTAATAGAAGTATTAGGTCTCAATATCAGTTATTTGGGAGCCAGAATGAGCTAGATAAAGTGTAAAAATAACCTGCAGTTACTTAAGAGCAAAAGGTGCATAATATTCTCCCTTAAAAATTACAGTTATATTGCAGGTTCTTTCATAGTATACCATTATATAATATCACAATTTTTTTGTATTATTTCATTTATCAAAATAGATAAAACTTAATAAATATAGCAGAGACAAGAGAGCTACACATATATTCTTAAGTACAAATACACCTTAAGTAAGAAGAGAAACTCTTTAAGTCAGTGGTTCTCAACCTTCCTAAAGCTGAAGCTCTTCAACACAGTTCTTCATAATTTGGTGACCCCCCACCCCCACCAAGCATCATTTCTGTTTTATAACTGCAATCTTATCACTGTTATAAATTGCAAAGCAAACATCCAACATTCAGATACCCCTTCCTGTCTTTAAAACCAATAACACCTGGGCAACTTTTATGCTACAAAGTTTGGCTGCCAGCACCAGGCTTACTCTTGTGTTTGAATGTATGGATTTCAGGTTTTATGCCTTATTGAACAAGCATTTTTTAAACATCCAACCTTTCATAAACTTTGTTTTAAGGGCAGCAAATATCATACAAATCTCTGACCTAATCCAAAATATCTTGGTAATTTGTTATTGTCTGCTTGGATGGCCTACACCATTTAGTCACCTTTAATTAAGACGATAGTGAAGACACATGATGAATGCTCTCTCTAACACTAACAAAGATGCCAGCCACATAGCTGTCTAAAGATGGAAGCAAGACACATATTTTTACATCCCCAAATAATGTCCTGCCACCTGGTTCCTTTAAGATTAACTATGCATAGGTCAAACTATATTCAACTATATATTGCAAGTTTGAAGTTAACTTTTTTCACAGATATGATAGACTTTTAATCAAACATAATAAACTTACAAGATTTGAGGAAAAGAAAGTTCACATAATAGTTTTAGAATTCTTGAGATAAGATTTAAATGTAGCAAAGATTTTAACCAGTTAGTTGAAACCTAGAGTGCAAACTTGTGGCTGTCCTTTGCTGTCTTCTCAATATTATAACATTGGGTGTCTCTCTTGATCACAGACACAGATATTTTAAAAGCATGCCTGGGTCTGAAAACAAGAGATCCCCAACTCAATTCCAATGCCAAATTTTCAATAAAGAAGAGTAGCATAAAACAACTCTAACATTATCCACATTCAAAAGACATTTGAATCTCTAATGAACAAACTGATCCTAGTGACTAGAAACCCCAGAGATAAATTATGGTGAGCCCTGGTCATCAAATTAGCCATGGTAGTCATATTGGCTGTTAGCTGATAGTGGCAGAGTCAGCAAATATAAAACCAAGAAACAGAGTATATTGAAATTTCATACCATCAAAGAAGAACAGTCAGAAACAAAATAGTCAGTGACAACCCCACATTCATACCTTTAACTGAACCTATACCATTTCTGCCTTAGCTCCATGTTTGCAACAAAAGTATTGTACAGACCAGAAAACATAGACTCATCTATACACAAAAAATGCACAGAAAACACTTTCCACACTAAAACAGACACACAAAGCTTTTCAACCAACCAGAACCAGTGTAGGCACAACTGGTTTCACGAATGTTTCACTATTTTCCCTAAACGTGAGAATACAGTCCCATTGAACCCCTTTCATATGCCAGTTTTTGATCCCATAGAACAGTACCAGGGTATGACTCAACAAAGGTTTCCATATTTGCTTGATACTTTATCAGAATGAGAGTTTGCTCAGATAGTTTATGAAATTAATGGCACACCTTGTAGCTTTGGAACATCTCAATGGCTATGCCTCCAGATGTTGCCCCTCAGCCTCTGGGTTGCAGAATGATGGTCCAAATTTAGAATTTGGGTGAATGGTGTAAAGGAGAGCAGTTACCTCAGAGTTAGTACAGAAAACACCAAACACCAAATTCTCAGCACAAAGGACCTTTATTACTGTGAAAAATCAAGTAGTAGAAGGGGGTTAGGGAGTACTCCAAAAAAAAAAAAAGACATCAAACAGAAGCAGGAGCAGAAGAAGCAGGAGAAGTAGCAGCAGCAACAGAAGCAGGAGCATTAGCAACAGTAATAGCAAGCAGAAAGCAAGGGGAAGCATTTTATGAAGGAGTACATTTATAACTAGAAAAAGGAGTCTATATAGAGTGAGCTAGCAAATCCTGATTGAACATTTAAGCCAAATAATGCATTTTGATTATTGGACGTTGGTGTGCTGTCTCAGCAATGAGTCAGTGGCCAAATAAAAAAATAGACTTTGGGGGTTGGGGATTTAGCTCAGTGGTAGAGCGCTTGCCTAGGAAGCGCAAGGCTCTGGGTTCGGTCCCCAGCTCCGGAAAAAAAAGAACCAAAAAAAAAAAATAGACTTTGAGTGATGTCTTAGTTAGGATTTGTATTACTGCAATGAAATACTATGACCAAAAGGCAAACTGAACAGGAAATGGTTTATTAGGTTACACTTCGATGGAATTGTTCATCATTGAATGAAATCAGTACAGAACTCAAACAGGGAAGGAACCTGGAAGGAGAAGCTAATTCAAAGGTCATGGAGGTGTGGTGCTTACTGGCTTGATCCATATGAAATCTTTAGTCTGCTTTCTTATATAATTCAGGAGCACAAGATTAGGGATCACCCAACCTACAGTGGGTTGTGCCCTTGTCCATTGATCACTAATTGAAAAAATGCCTTACAACTAGATCTCATTGAAGCATTTCATCAACTAAGTCTCATTTCTTTGTCATGACTCTAGATAACAAATAATTTAAAGTGTTTTAATTCTTTAGTCTTAAATACTAAGAGAAAAAACAAAGGATGAAGAGTACACATTGCTAGTCTTTCACCAGCCAGGACATAGATATATGTAGAGCCATAGTAGCCAGCAGGTGACAACATGAGATCACCAAGTCAGATATTCATTGAAGTGTCAAATGCTCAGCATGAAGTGCCTTCACTTTTCTGTTTAGACTAATGCCCAACCTTCTGTTCTCTGTGTTGAACTCATCTGGAATGGGCCACTGTGATATAAAAGTCATTTAGACAGAAGGAAATTTATTTGCTGAAATTATTTCTCTGGCAAAAATCAGTGATTACTCAAGAAGACAAAGCTGAATTATCATGACTCCCCTTTGAGTGAACAGCCAGGAGAAACAGGTTGTCTAGGGAGTCCAGTGGTTGATGCATAAATACAAGGATGCTGATGGAGCTATCATCCTCTCTCATTTCCTCTTCTCAAGCCCTTTATTTCTCAAAATGTTGTTTTCATTTTTATTGAAAATAGATTTTTTTCTCATATATTATATCCTGATTATAGTTTCCCTATCCCCGACTCCTCCTAGTTCTTCCCATCCATTTCAGTTCACATTCTGTCCTTTTTAAAAATTGGTTAATTTCTTCATTTAAATTTCAAATGTTATCCTCTTTCCCAATTTCCCCTCCAAAAAATCCTATCACACCCCCTCCCCCTGTTTCTGTGATGGTGCTTCCCCACCCACCCACTCATTCACTCCCACCTCCCCGTCCTGGCATTTCCCCACAATGGGGTTGCAAGCCTTCATGGGATCAAGGACCCATCCTGCCATTGAATCTCGGCAAGGCTATTCTCTGCTACATATGAGGCTAGTCATGTTCATTCCATGTGTATTCTATGGTTGGTAATTTAGTACCTGGGAGCTCTGGGGTATCTGGATGGTTGATATTATTGTCCTTTCTAGGGGGTTGCAAACCCCTTCAGGTCCTTCAACTCAAAGCTCTGATTGCCTGCAAAAAGAAACACAAGAAAGCATACATAAGCAGCTTGACACACATCTGAAAGCTCAAGAACAGAAAGAAGCACATACACCCAAGAGGAGTAGAAGGCAGTAAATAATCAAACTCAGGGCTAAAATAAACCAAGTACAAACAAAAAGGAGTGTACAAAGAATCGACAAAACCAGGAGCTGGTTCTTTAAGAAAATCAACAAGATAGATAAACCTTTAGCCAGACTCACCAAAGGGCACAGAGTGTGTTTCCAAATTAACAAAATCAAAAATGAAAGGGAGATATAACATCAGAATCTGAGGAAATTGAAAAAGTTATCAGATTCAACTACAAAAGCCTATTTTCAACAAAACTGGAAAATCTGGATGAAGTGGACAATTTTTAGACAGATGCCAGATACCAACATTAAATCAATATCAAATGAACCATCTAAACAGTCCCATCATTCCTAAAGAAATAGGAGCATTTGTTTATTAACAATCTCCCAAACAAAAAAAGCCCAGG
This sequence comes from Rattus norvegicus, assembly GCF_021556685.1. Taxonomy (NCBI): domain Eukaryota; kingdom Metazoa; phylum Chordata; class Mammalia; order Rodentia; family Muridae; genus Rattus; species Rattus norvegicus. The sequence continues at coordinate 132,892,574 of NC_141538.1, forward strand.
ACCAGGTGATTTTAGAGCAGAATTCTTTCAGACCTTCTATGAAGACCTAATACCAGTACTCTCTCAATTATTCCACAAAATAGAAACAGAAGGAACACAACCAAATTCCTTCCATGAAGCTTCAATTATGCTTATACCTAGAACACACAAACACCCCCCAAAAGAACTTCAGACCAATTTCCCTCATGAATATAGATGCAACAATACTCAAAGTTCTTGCAAATTGAATAAAGAAAACATCAAAACGACTATCCATTAAGATCAATTGGCCTCCTCCCAGGTATGCAGGGATGGTTCAATATTCAGAAATCCATCAACATAATCCACTATATAAACAAAATCAAAGAAAAAAAACATGTTAATCTCATTAGATGCTAAAAAGCATTTGATCAAATTCAGCACCCCTCATGTTAAAACTCTTACAAAGATCAGGATTTCAAGGCTCATACCTAAACCTAGTAGAAGCAATATACAGGAAACCAACAGTCAACATCAAAGTAAATGGAGAGAAGCATGAAGCAATTCCACTAGAATCAGGGACTAGACAAGGCTGCCCACTCTCTACCTACCTATTAATACAGTACTTAAAGTCCTAGCAATAGCAATCAACAAAATAAAAGGAGGTCAAAGTATGTAAATTGGAAAGGAAGAAGTCAAAATATCACTATTTGCAGATGATATGATAGCATATTAAGTGATCCCAAAAGTTCCACTACAGAACTACTAAGGCTGAAAATCAAGAATGCAGATCGATCCATGCTTATCACCCTGTACATAGCTTAAGTCCAAGTGGATCAAGGACCTCCACATCAAACCAGATACACTCAAAATAATAGAAGAAAATGTGGCAAAGCATGTCGAATACGTGGGCACTGGAGAAAATTTCCTGAACAAAACACCATGGATTTTGCTCTAACATCAAGAATTGACAAATGGGATCTCATAAAACTACAAAGCTTCTATAAGGCAAAGGACACTGTTGTTAGGACAAAGTGACAACCAACAGATTGGGAAAAGATCTTTACCAACCCTACAACAGATAGAGGGCTTATATCCAAAATATACAAAGAACTCAAAAGGTTAGACCGCAGAGACACAAATAACCCTATTAAAAATGGGGTTCAGCCCCAGTGAACTAGACTGGGAGGAGGGAGGGTGGCAATGGGGGGAGGGTGGGGAGGGGAACACCCATAAGGAAGGGGAGGGGGGAGGGGGATGTTTGCCCGGAAACCGGGAAAGGGAATAACACTCGAAATGTATATAAGAAATACTCAAGTTAATAAAAAAAAAAAAATAGTTGTACCAGTCTGCAATCCCGCCAACAATGCAGGAGTGTTCCTCTTTCTCCACATCCTCGCCAGCATTTGCTGTCACCTGAGTTTTTGATCTTAGCCATTCTGACTGGTGTGAAGTGAAATCTCAGGGTTGTTTTGATTTGCATTTCACTTATGACTAAAGATGTTGAACATTTCTTTAGGTGTTTCTCACCTATTCAGCATTCCTCAGCTCTGAATTCTTTGTTTAGCTCTGAACCCCATTTTTTTTATTAACTTGAGTATTTCTTTTTTTTTTTTTTTATTAACTTGAGTATTTCTTATATACATTTCGAGTGTTATTCCCTTTCCCGGTTTCCGGGCAAACATCCCCCTCCCCCCTCCCCCTCCTTATGGGTGTTCCCCTCCCAACCCTCCCACCATTGCCGCCCTCCCCCCATAGACTAGTTCACTGGGGGTTCAGTCTTAGCAGGACCCAGGGCTTCCCCTTCCACTGGTGCTCTTACTAGGATATTCATTGCTACCTATGGGGTCAGAGTCCAGGGTCAGTCCATGTATAGTCTTTAGGTAGTGGCTTAGTCCCTGGCAGCTCTGGTTGCTTGGCATTGTTGTACTTTTGGGGTCTCGAGCCCCTTCAAGCTCTTCCAGTTCTTTCTCTGATTCCTTCAATAGGGGACCTATTCTCAGTTCAGTGGTTTGCTGCTGGCATTCGCCTCTGTATTTGCTGTATTCTGGCTGTGTCTCTCAGGAGCGATCTACATCCGGCTCCTATCGGTCTGCACTTCTTTGCTTCATCCATCTTGTCTAATTGGGTGGCTGTATATGTATGGGCCAAATGTGGGACAGGCTCTGAATGGGTGTTCCTTCAGTCTCTGTTTTAATCTTTGCCTCTCCCTTCCCTGCCAAGGGTATTCTTTTTCCTCATTTAAAGAAGGAGTGAAGCATTCACATTTTGATCATCCGTCTTGAGTTTCGTTTGTTCTAGGGATCTAGGGTAATTCAAGCATTTGGGCTAATAGCCACTTATCAATGAGTGCATACAATGAATGTCTTTCTGTGATTGGGTTAGCTCACTCAGGATGATATTTTCCAGTTCCAACCATTTGCCTACGAATTTCATAAACTCGTTGTTTTTGATAGCTGAGTAGTATTCCATTGTGTAGATGTACCACATTTTCTGTATCCATTCCTCTCTTGAAGGGCATCTGGGTTCTTTCCAGCTTCTGGCTATTATAAATAAGGCTGCGATGAACATAGTGGAGCACGTGTCTCTTTTATATGTTGAGGCATCTTTTGGGTATATGCCCAAGAGAGGTATAGCTGGATCCTCAGGCAGTTCAATGTCCAATTTTCTGAGGAACCTCCAGACTGATTTCCAGAATGGTTTTACCAGTCTGCAATCCCACCAACAATGGAGGAGTGTTCCTCTTTCTCCACATCCTCGCCAGCATCTGCTGTCACCTGAGTTTTTGATCTTAGCCAATCGCACTGGTGTGAGGTGAAATCTCAGGGTTGTTTTGATTTGCATTTCCCTTATGACTAAAGATGTTGAACATTTCTTTAGGTGTTTCTCAGCCATTCGGCATTCCTCAGCTGTGAATTCTTTGTTTAGCTCTGAACCCCATTTTTTAATAGGGTTATTTGTTTCCCTGCGGTCTAACTTCTTGAGTTCTTTGTATATTTTGGATATAAGGCCTCTATCTGTTGTAGGATTGGTAAAGATCTTTTCCCAATCTGTTGGTTGCCGTTTTGTCCTAACCACAGTGTCCTTTGCCTTACAGAAGCTTTGCAGTTTTATGAGATCCCATTTGTCGATGCTTGATCTTAGAGCATAAGCCATTGGTGTTTTGTTCAGGAAATTTTTTCCAGTGCCCATGTGTTCCAGATGCTTCCCTAGTTTTTCTTCTATTAGTTTGAGTGTGTCTGGTTTGATGTGGAGGTCCTTGATCCACTTGGACTTAAGCTTTGTACAGGGTGATAAGCATGGATCGATCTGCATTCTTCTACATGTTGTCCTCCAGTTGAACCAGCACCATTTGCTGAAAATGCTATCTTTTTTCCATTGGATAGTTTTGGCTCCTTTGTCAAAAATCAAGTGACCATAGGTGTGTGGGTTCATTTCTGGGTCTTCAATTCTATTCCATTGGTCTATCTGTCTGTCTCTGTACCAATACCATGCAGTTTTTATCACTATTGCTCTGTAATACTGCTTGAGGTCAGGGATGGTGATTCCCCCTGAAGTCCTTTTATTGTTGAGAATAGCTTTAGCTATCCTGGGTTTTTTGTTATTCCAGATGAATTTGCAAATTGTTCTGTCTAACTCTTTGAAGAATTGGATTGGTATTTTGATGGGGATTGCATTGAATCTGTAGATTGCTTTTGGTAAAATGGCCATTTTTACTATATTAATCCTGCCAATCCATGAGCATGGGAGATCTTTCCATCTTCTGAGGTCTTCTTCAATTTCTTTCCTCAGTGTCTTGAAGTTCTTATTGTACAGATCTTTTACTTGCTTGGTTAAAGTCACACCGAGGTACTTTATATTATTTGGGTCTATTATGAAGGGTGTCGTTTCCCTAATTTCTTTCTCGGCTTGTTTCTCTTTTGTATAGAGGAAGGCAACTGATTTATTTGAGTTAATTTTATACCCAGCCACTTTGCTGAAGTTGTTTATCAGCTTTAGTAGTTCTCTGGTGGAACTTTTGGGATCACTTAAATATACTATCATATCATCTGCAAATAGTGATATTTTGACCTCTTCTTTTCCGATCTGTATCCCTTTGATCTCCTTTTGTTGTCTGATTGCTCTGGCTAGAACTTCAAGAACTATATTGAATAAGTAGGGAGAGAGTGGGCAGCCTTGTCTAGTCCCTGATTTTAGTGGGATTGCTTCAAGTTTCTCTCCATTTAGTTTAATGTTAGCAACTGGTTTGCTGTATATGGCTTTTACTATGTTTAGGTACGGGCCTTGAATTCCTATTCTTTCCAGGACTTTTATCATGAAGGGGTGTTGAATTTTGTCAAATGCTTTCTCAGCATCTAATGAAATGATCATGTGGTTCTGTTCTTTCAGTTTGTTTATATAATGGATCACGTTGATGGTTTTCCGTATATTAAACCATCCCTGCATGCCTGGGATGAAGCCTACTTGATCATGGTGGATGATTGTTTTGATGTGCTCTTGAATTCGGTTTGCCAGAATTTTATTGAGTATTTTTGCGTCGATATTCATAAGGGAAATTGGTCTGAAGTTCTCTTTCTTTGTTGTGTCTTTGTGTGGTTTAGGTATAAGAGTAATTGTAGCTTCGTAGAAGGAATTCGGTAGGGCTCCATCTGTTTCAATTTTGTGGAATAGTTTGGATAATATTGGTATGAGGTCTTCTATGAAGGTTTGATAGAATTCTGCACTAAACCCATCTGGACCTAGGCTTTTTTTGGTTGGGAGACCTTTAATGACTGCTTCTATTTCCTTAGGAGTTATGGGGTTGTTTAACTGGTTTATCTGTTCCTGATTTAACTTTGATACCTGGTATCTGTCTAGGAAATTGTCCATTTCCTGAAGATTTTCAAATTTTGTTGAATATAGGTTTTTATAGTAAGATCTGATGATTTTTTGAATTTCCTCTGAATCTGTAGTTATGTCTCCCTTTTCATTTCTGATTTTGTTAATTTGGACGCACTCTCTGTGTCCTCTCGTTAGTCTGGCTAAGGGTTTATCTATCTTGTTGATTTTCTCAAAGAACCAACTTTTGGTTCTGTTGATTCTTTCTATGGTCCTTTTTGTTTCTACTTGGTTGATTTCAGCTCTGAGTTTGATTATTTCCTGCCTTCTACTCCTCCTGGGTGTATTTGCTTCTTTTTGTTCTAGAGCTTTTAGGTGTGCTGTCAAGCTGCTGACATATGCTCTTTCCTGTTTCTTTCTGCAGGCACTCAGCGCTATGAGTTTTCCTCTTAGCACAGCTTTCATTGTGTCCCATAAGTTTGAGTATGTTGTATCTTCATTTTCATTAAATTCTAAAAAGTTTTTAATTTCTTTCTTTATTTCTTCCTTGACCAGGTTATCATTGAGTAGAGCATTGTTCAATTTCCACGTATACGTGGGCATTCTTCCCTTATTGTTATTGAAGACCAGTTTTAGGCCGTGGTGGTCCGATAGCACGCATGGGATTATTTCTATCTTTTTGTACCTGTTGAGGCCCGTTTTTTGACCAATTATATGGTCAATTTTGGAGAAAGTACCATGAGGAGCTGAGAAGAAGGTATATCCTTTTGCTTTAGGATAGAATGTTCTATAAATATCCGTTAAGTCCATTTGGCTCATGACTTCTCTAAGTCTGACGACATCACTGTTTAATTTCTGTTTCCATGATCTGTCCATTGATGAGAGTGGGGTGTTAAAATCTCCCACTATTATTGTGTGAGGTGCAATGTGTGTTTTGAGCTTTAGTAAGGTTTCTTTTACGTATGTAGGTGCCCTTGTATTTGGGGCATAGATATTTAGGATTGAGAGTTCATCTTGGTGGATTTTTCCTTTGATGAATATGAAGTGTCCTTCCTTATCTTTTTTGATGACTTTTAGTTGGAAATTGATTTTATTTGATATTAGAATGGCTACTCCAGCTTGCTTCTTCTGACCATTTGCTTGGAAAGTTGTTTTCCAGCCTTTCACTCTGAGGTAGTGTCTGTCTTTGTCTCTGAGGTGTGTTTCCTGTAGGCAGCAGAATGCAGGGTCCTCGTTGTGTATCCAGTTTGTTAATCTATGTCTTTTTATTGGGGAGTTGAGGCCATTGATATTGAGAGATATTAAGGAATAGTGATTATTGTTTCCCTTTATATTCATATTTGGATGTGAGGTTATGTTTGTGTGCTTTCATTCTCTTTGTTTTGTTGCCAAGACGATTAGTTTCTTGCTTCTTCTAGGGTATAGCTTGCCTCCTTATGTTGGGCTTTACCATTTATTATCCTTTGTAGTGCTGGATTTGTAGAAAGATATTGTGTAAATTTGGTTTTGTCATGGAATATCTTGGTTTCTCCATCAATGTTAATTGAGAGTTTTGCTGGATACAGTAACCTGGGCTGGCATTTGTGTTCTCTTAGGGTCTGTATGACATCAGCCCAGGATCTTCTGGCCTTCATAGTTTCTGGCGAGAAGTCTGGTGTGATTCTGATAGGTCTCCCTTTATATGTTACTTGACCTTTTTCCCTTACTGCTTTTAATATTCTTTCTTTATTTTGTGCGTTTGGTGTTTTGACAATTATGTGACGGGAGGTGTTTCTTTTCTGGTCCAATCTATTTGGAGTTCTGTAGGCTTCTTGTATGCCTATGGGTATCTCTTTTTTTAGGTTAGGGAAGTTTTCTTCTATGATTTTGTTGAAGATATTTACTGGTCCTTTGAGCTGGGAGTCTTCACTCTCTTCTATACCTATTATCCTTAGGTTTGATCTTCTCATTGAGTCCTGGATTTCCTGTATGTTTTGGACCAGTAGCTTTTTCCGCTTTACATTATCTTTGACAGTTGAGTCAATGATTTCTATGGAATCTTCTGCTCCTGAGATTCTCTCTTCCATCTCTTGTATTCTGTTGGTGAAGCTTGTATCTACAGCTCCTTGTCTCTTCTTTTGGTTTTCTATATCCAGGGTTGTTTCCATGTGTTCTTTCTTGATTGCTTCTATTTCCATTTTTAATTCCTTCATCTGTTTGATTGTGTTTTCCTGGAATTCTTTCAGGGATTTTTGCCATTCCTCTCTGTAGGCTTCTACTTGTTTATTAATGATTTCCTGTGTTTCCCTAAGTGTGTTCATGTCTTTCTTGAAGTCCTCCAGCATCATGATCAAATATGATTTTGAAACTAGATCTTGCTTTTCTGGTGTGTTTGGATATTCCATGTTTGTTTTGGTGGGAGAATTGGGCTCCGATGATGGCATGCAGTCTTGGTTTCTGTTGCTTGGGTTCCTGTGCTTGCCTCTCGCCATCAGATTATCTCTAGTGTTACTTTGTTCTGCTATTTCTGACAGTGGCTAGACTGACCTATAAGCCTGTGTGTCAGGAGTGCTGTAGACCTGTTTTCCTCTCTTTCAGTCAGTTATGGGGACAGTGTGTTCTGCTTTTGGGTGTGTAGTTTTTCCTCTCTACAGGTCTTCAGCTGTTCCTGTGGGCCTGTGTCTTGAGTTCACCAGGCAGCTTTCTTGCAGCAGAAAATTTGGTCTTACCTGTGGTCCCGAGGCTCAGGTTCGCTCGTGGGGTGCTGCCCAGGGGCTCTCTGCAGCGGCAGCAACCAGGAAGACCTGTGCTGCCCCTTCCAGGCGCTTCAGTGCACCAGGGTTCCAGATGGTCTTTGGCTTTTTCCTCTGGCGTCCGAGATGTGTGTGCAGGGAGCAGTCTCTTCTGGTTTCCCAGGCTTGTCTGCCTCTCTGAAGGTTTAGCTCTCCCTCCCACGGGATTTGGGTGCAGAGAACTGTTTATCCGGTCTGTTTCTTTCAGGTTCTGGTGGCGGTGTCTCAGGCGCAGAGGTCCTGCCGCTCCTGGGCCCTCCCCCACGGGAGCCCAGAGGCCTTATACAGTTTCCTCTTGGGCCAGGGATGTGGGCAGGGGTGAGCAGTGTTGGTGGTCTCTTCCGCTCTGCAGCCTCAGGAGTGCCCACCTGAACAGGCGGTTGGGTCTCTCTCTCACCGGGTCTGGGAGCAGAGAGCTGCTGCGGGCCGGGATCCGCGGGTGTGGGAGTTTTTTTTTTTTAATTAGACAAAAAGGGTGAAATGTGGGATGATATCACAGGTGAGGCAGGTACAAGATAGAAGGAGGCCTGTCATTGGATGAGAAGCAACTTGAGTATTTCTTATATACATTTCGAGTGTTATTCCCTTTCCCGGTTTCCGGGCAAACATCCCCCTCCCCCCTCCCCTTCCTTATGGGTGTTCCCCTCCCAACCCTCCCCCCATTGCCGCCCTCCCCCCATAGTCTAGTTCACTGGGGGTTCAGTCTTAGCAGGATCCAGGGCTTCCCCTTCCACTGGTGCTCTTACTAAGATATTCATTGCTACCTATGGGGTCAGAGTCCAGGGTCAGTCCATGTATAGTCTTTAGGTAGTGGCTTAGTCCCTGGAAGCTCTGGTTGCTTGGCATTGTTGTACTTTTGGGGTCTCGAGCCCCTTCAAGCTCTTCCAGTTCTTTCTCTGATTCCTTCAACAGGGGACCTATTCTCAGTTCAGTGGTTTGCTGCTGGTATTCGCCTCTGTATTTGCTGTATTCTGGCTGTGTCTCTCAGGAGCGATCTACATCCGGCTCCTGTCGGTCTGCACTTCTTTGCTTCATCCATCTTGTCTAATTGGGTGGCTGTATATGTATGGGCCACATGTGGGGCAGGCTCTGAATGGGTGTTCCTTCAGTCTCTGTTTTAATCTTTGCCTCTCCCTTCCCTGCCAAGGGTATTCTTTTTCCTCATTTAAAGAAGGAGTGAAGCATTCACATTTTGATCATCCGTCTTGAGTTTCGTTTGTTCTAGGGATCTAGGGTAATTCAAGCATTTGGGCTAATAGCCACTTATCAATGAGTGCATACAATGAATGTCTTTCTGTGATTGGGTTAGCTCACTCAGGATGATATTTTCCAGTTCCAACCATTTGCCTACGAATTTCATAAACTCGTTGTTTTTGATAGCTGAGTAGTATTCCATTGTGTAGATGTACCACATTTTCTGTATCCATTCCTCTCTTGAAGGGCATCTGGGTTCTTTCCAGCTTCTGGCTATTATAAATAAGGCTGCGATGAACATAGTGGAGCACGTGTCTCTTTTATATGTTGAGGCATCTTTTGGGTATATGCCCAAGAGAGGTATAGCTGGATCCTCAGGCAGTTCAATGTCCAATTTTCTGAGGAACCTCCAGACTGATTTCCAGAATGGTTTTACCAGTCTGCAATCCCACCAACAATGGAGGAGTGTTCCTCTTTCTCCACATCCTCGCCAGCATCTGCTGTCACCTGAGTTTTTGATCTTAGCCAATCGCACTGGTGTGAGGTGAAATCTCAGGGTTGTTTTGATTTGCATTTCCCTTATGACTAAAGATGTTGAACATTTCTTTAGGTGTTTCTCAGCCATTCGGCATTCCTCAGCTGTGAATTCTTTGTTTAGCTCTGAACCCCATTTTTTAATAGGGTTATTTGTTTCCCTGCGGTCTAACTTCTTGAGTTCTTTGTATATTTTGGATATAAGGCCTCTATCTGTTGTAGGATTGGTAAAGATCTTTTCCCAATCTGTTGGTTGCCGTTTTGTCCTAACCACAGTGTCCTTTGCCTTACAGAAGCTTTGCAGTTTTATGAGATCCCATTTGTCGATGCTTGATCTTAGAGCATAAGCCATTGGTGTTTTGTTCAGGAAATTTTTTCCAGTGCCCATGTGTTCCAGATGCTTCCCTAGTTTTTCTTCTATTAGTTTGAGTGTGTCTGGTTTGATGTGGAGGTCCTTGATCCACTTGGACTTAAGCTTTGTACAGGGTGATAAGCATGGATCGATCTGCATTCTTCTACATGTTGTCCTCCAGTTGAACCAGCACCATTTGCTGAAAATGCTATCTTTTTTCCATTGGATAGTTTTGGCTCCTTTGTCAAAAATCAAGTGACCATAGGTGTGTGGGTTCATTTCTGGGTCTTCAATTCTATTCCATTGGTCTATCTGTCTGTCTCTGTACCAATACCATGCAGTTTTTATCACTATTGCTCTGTAATACTGCTTGAGGTCAGGGATGGTGATTCCCCCTGAAGTCCTTTTATTGTTGAGAATAGCTTTAGCTATCCTGGGTTTTTTGTTATTCCAGATGAATTTGCAAATTGTTCTGTCTAACTCTTTGAAGAATTGGATTGGTATTTTGATGGGGATTGCATTGAATCTGTAGATTGCTTTTGGTAAAATGGCCATTTTTACTATATTAATCCTGCCAATCCATGAGCATGGGAGATCTTTCCATCTTCTGAGGTCTTCTTCAATTTCTTTCCTCAGTGTCTTGAAGTTCTTATTGTACAGATCTTTTACTTGCTTGGTTAAAGTCACACCGAGGTACTTTATATTATTTGGGTCTATTATGAAGGGTGTCGTTTCCCTAATTTCTTTCTCGGCTTGTTTCTCTTTTGTATAGAGGAAGGCAACTGATTTATTTGAGTTAATTTTATACCCAGCCACTTTGCTGAAGTTGTTTATCAGCTTTAGTAGTTCTCTGGTGGAACTTTTGGGATCACTTAAATATACTATCATATCATCTGCAAATAGTGATATTTTGACCTCTTCTTTTCCGATCTGTATCCCTTTGATCTCCTTTTGTTGTCTGATTGCTCTGGCTAGAACTTCAAGAACTATATTGAATAAGTAGGGAGAGAGTGGGCAGCCTTGTCTAGTCCCTGATTTTAGTGGGATTGCTTCAAGTTTCTCTCCATTTAGTTTAATGTTAGCAACTGGTTTGCTGTATATGGCTTTTACTATGTTTAGGTACGGGCCTTGAATTCCTATTCTTTCCAGGACTTTTATCATGAAGGGGTGTTGAATTTTGTCAAATGCTTTCTCAGCATCTAATGAAATGATCATGTGGTTCTGTTCTTTCAGTTTGTTTATATAATGGATCACGTTGATGGTTTTCCGTATATTAAACCATCCCTGCATGCCTGGGATGAAGCCTACTTGATCATGGTGGATGATTGTTTTGATGTGCTCTTGAATTCGGTTTGCCAGAATTTTATTGAGTATTTTTGCGTCGATATTCATAAGGGAAATTGGTCTGAAGTTCTCTTTCTTTGTTGTGTCTTTGTGTGGTTTAGGTATAAGAGTAATTGTAGCTTCGTAGAAGGAATTCGGTAGGGCTCCATCTGTTTCAATTTTGTGGAATAGTTTGGATAATATTGGTATGAGGTCTTCTATGAAGGTTTGATAGAATTCTGCACTAAACCCATCTGGACCTAGGCTTTTTTTGGTTGGGAGACCTTTAATGACTGCTTCTATTTCCTTAGGAGTTATGGGGTTGTTTAACTGGTTTATCTGTTCCTGATTTAACTTTGATACCTGGTATCTGTCTAGGAAATTGTCCATTTCCTGAAGATTTTCAAATTTTGTTGAATATAGGTTTTTATAGTAAGATCTGATGATTTTTTGAATTTCCTCTGAATCTGTAGTTATGTCTCCCTTTTCATTTCTGATTTTGTTAATTTGGACGCACTCTCTGTGTCCTCTCGTTAGTCTGGCTAAGGGTTTATCTATCTTGTTGATTTTCTCAAAGAACCAACTTTTGGTTCTGTTGATTCTTTCTATGGTCCTTTTTGTTTCTACTTGGTTGATTTCAGCTCTGAGTTTGATTATTTCCTGCCTTCTACTCCTCCTGGGTGTATTTGCTTCTTTTTGTTCTAGAGCTTTTAGGTGTGCTGTCAAGCTGCTGACATATGCTCTTTCCTGTTTCTTTCTGCAGGCACTCAGCGCTATGAGTTTTCCTCTTAGCACAGCTTTCATTGTGTCCCATAAGTTTGAGTATGTTGTATCTTCATTTTCATTAAATTCTAAAAAGTTTTTAATTTCTTTCTTTATTTCTTCCTTGACCAGGTTATCATTGAGTAGAGCATTGTTCAATTTCCACGTATACGTGGGCATTCTTCCCTTATTGTTATTGAAGACCAGTTTTAGGCCGTGGTGGTCCGATAGCACGCATGGGATTATTTCTATCTTTTTGTACCTGTTGAGGCCCGTTTTTTGACCAATTATATGGTCAATTTTGGAGAAAGTACCATGAGGAGCTGAGAAGAAGGTATATCCTTTTGCTTTAGGATAGAATGTTCTATAAATATCCGTTAAGTCCATTTGGCTCATGACTTCTCTAAGTCTGACGACATCACTGTTTAATTTCTGTTTCCATGATCTGTCCATTGATGAGAGTGGGGTGTTAAAATCTCCCACTATTATTGTGTGAGGTGCAATGTGTGTTTTGAGCTTTAGTAAGGTTTCTTTTACGTATGTAGGTGCCCTTGTATTTGGGGCATAGATATTTAGGATTGAGAGTTCATCTTGGTGGATTTTTCCTTTGATGAATATGAAGTGTCCTTCCTTATCTTTTTTGATGACTTTTAGTTGGAAATTGATTTTATTTGATATTAGAATGGCTACTCCAGCTTGCTTCTTCTGACCATTTGCTTGGAAAGTTGTTTTCCAGCCTTTCACTCTGAGGTAGTGTCTGTCTTTGTCTCTGAGGTGTGTTTCCTGTAGGCAGCAGAATGCAGGGTCCTCGTTGTGTATCCAGTTTGTTAATCTATGTCTTTTTATTGGGGAGTTGAGGCCATTGATATTGAGAGATATTAAGGAATAGTGATTATTGTTTCCCTTTATATTCATATTTGGATGTGAGGTTATGTTTGTGTGCTTTCATTCTCTTTGTTTTGTTGCCAAGACGATTAGTTTCTTGCTTCTTCTAGGGTATAGCTTGCCTCCTTATGTTGGGCTTTACCATTTATTATCCTTTGTAGTGCTGGATTTGTAGAAAGATATTGTGTAAATTTGGTTTTGTCATGGAATATCTTGGTTTCTCCATCAATGTTAATTGAGAGTTTTGCTGGATACAGTAACCTGGGCTGGCATTTGTGTTCTCTTAGGGTCTGTATGACATCAGCCCAGGATCTTCTGGCCTTCATAGTTTCTGGCGAGAAGTCTGGTGTGATTCTGATAGGTCTCCCTTTATATGTTACTTGACCTTTTTCCCTTACTGCTTTTAATATTCTTTCTTTATTTTGTGCGTTTGGTGTTTTGACAATTATGTGACGGGAGGTGTTTCTTTTCTGGTCCAATCTATTTGGAGTTCTGTAGGCTTCTTGTATGCCTATGGGTATCTCTTTTTTTAGGTTAGGGAAGTTTTCTTCTATGATTTTGTTGAAGATATTTACTGGTCCTTTGAGCTGGGAGTCTTCACTCTCTTCTATACCTATTATCCTTAGGTTTGATCTTCTCATTGAGTCCTGGATTTCCTGTATGTTTTGGACCAGTAGCTTTTTCCGCTTTACATTATCTTTGACAGTTGAGTCAATGATTTCTATGGAATCTTCTGCTCCTGAGATTCTCTCTTCCATCTCTTGTATTCTGTTGGTGAAGCTTGTATCTACAGCTCCTTGTCTCTTCTTTTGGTTTTCTATATCCAGGGTTGTTTCCATGTGTTCTTTCTTGATTGCTTCTATTTCCATTTTTAATTCCTTCATCTGTTTGATTGTGTTTTCCTGGAATTCTTTCAGGGATTTTTGCCATTCCTCTCTGTAGGCTTCTACTTGTTTATTAATGATTTCCTGTGTTTCCCTAAGTGTGTTCATGTCTTTCTTGAAGTCCTCCAGCATCATGATCAAATATGATTTTGAAACTAGATCTTGCTTTTCTGGTGTGTTTGGATATTCCATGTTTGTTTTGGTGGGAGAATTGGGCTCCGATGATGGCATGCAGTCTTGGTTTCTGTTGCTTGGGTTCCTGCGCTTGCCTCTCGCCATCAGATTATCTCTAGTGTTACTTTGTTCTGCTATTTCTGACAGTGGCTAGACTGACCTATAAGCCTGTGTGTCAGGAGTGCTGTAGACCTGTTTTCCTCTCTTTCAGTCAGTTATGGGGACAGTGTGTTCTGCTTTTGGGCGTGTAGTTTTTCCTCTCTACAGGTCTTCAGCTGTTCCTGTGGGCCTGTGTCTTGAGTTCACCAGGCAGCTTTCTTGCAGCAGAAAATTTGGTCTTACCTGTGGTCCCGAGGCTCAGGTTCGCTCGTGGGGTGCTGCCCAGGGGCTCTCTGCAGCGGCAGCAACCAGGAAGACCTGTGCTGCCCCTTCCAGGCGCTTCAGTGCACCAGGGTTCCAGATGGTCTTTGGCTTTTTCCTCTGGCGTCCGAGATGTGTGTGCAGGGAGCAGTCTCTTCTGGTTTCCCAGGCTTGTCTGCCTCTCTGAAGGTTTAGCTCTCCCTCCCACGGGATTTGGGTGCAGAGAACTGTTTATCCGGTCTGTTTCTTTCAGGTTCTGGCGGCGGTGTCTCAGGCGCAGAGGTCCTGCCGCTCCTGGGCCCTCCCCCACGGGAGCCCAGAGGCCTTATACAGTTTCCTCTTGGGCCAGGGATGTGGGCAGGGGTGAGCAGTGTTGGTGGTCTCTTCCGCTCTGCAGCCTCAGGAGTGCCCACCTGAACAGGCGGTTGGGTCTCTCTCTCACCGGGTCTGGGAGCAGAGAGCTGCTGCGGGCCGGGATCCGCGGGTGTGGGAGTTTTTTTTTTTTAATTAGACAAAAAGGGTGAAATGTGGGATGATATCACAGGTGAGGCAGGTACAAGATAGAAGGAGGCCTGTCATTGGATGAGAAGCAACTTGAGTATTTCTTATATACATTTCGAGTGTTATTCCCTTTCCCGGTTTCCGGGCAAACATCCCCCTCCCCCCTCCCCTTCCTTATGGGTGTTCCCCTCCCAACCCTCCCCCCATTGCCGCCCTCCCCCCATAGTCTAGTTCACTGGGGGTTCAGTCTTAGCAGGATCCAGGGCTTCCCCTTCCACTGGTGCTCTTACTAAGATATTCATTGCTACCTATGGGGTCAGAGTCCAGGGTCAGTCCATGTATAGTCTTTAGGTAGTGGCTTAGTCCCTGGAAGCTCTGGTTGCTTGGCATTGTTGTACTTTTGGGGTCTCGAGCCCCTTCAAGCTCTTCCAGTTCTTTCTCTGATTCCTTCAACAGGGGACCTATTCTCAGTTCAGTGGTTTGCTGCTGGTATTCGCCTCTGTATTTGCTGTATTCTGGCTGTGTCTCTCAGGAGCGATCTACATCCGGCTCCTGTCGGTCTGCACTTCTTTGCTTCATCCATCTTGTCTAATTGGGTGGCTGTATATGTATGGGCCACATGTGGGGCAGGCTCTGAATGGGTGTTCCTTCAGTCTCTGTTTTAATCTTTGCCTCTCCCTTCCCTGCCAAGGGTATTCTTTTTCCTCATTTAAAGAAGGAGTGAAGCATTCACATTTTGATCATCCATCTTGACAACTATTCTAAAAATCAGTCTGGAGGTTCTCAGAAAATTGGACATTGAACTACCTGATGACCCAGCTATACCTCTCTTGGGCATACACCCAAAAGATGCCCCAACATATAGCAAAGACAGGTGCTCCACTATGTTCATAGCAGCCTTATTTATAATAGCCAGAAGCTGGAAAGAACCCAGATACCCTTCAACAGAGGAATGGATACAGAAAATGTGGTACATCTACACAATGGAATATCACTCAGCTATCAAAATCAATGACTTTATGAAATTCATAGACAAATGGATATAACTGGAAAATATCATCTTGAGTGAGGTAACTCAATCACAGAAAAACACACATGGTATGCACTCATTGATAAGTGGCTATTAGCCCAAATGCTCTAATTACCCTAGATGCACAGAACACATGAAACTCAAGAAGGATGACCAAAATGCGAATGCTTCATTCTTTCTTTAAAAGGGGAACAAGAATATCCTTGGGAGGGGATAGGGAGGCAAAGTTTGGAGCAGAGGCAGAAGGAACACCCATTCAAAGCCTGCCCCACATGTGGCGCATACATATACAGCCACTCAATTAGATAATATGGATGAAGCAGAGAAGTGCAGGCCGACAGGAACCGGATGTAGATCTCTCCCGAATACAGCAAATACATAGGCAAATGCCAGCAGCAAACCAGTGAACTGAGAATGGGATCCCTGTTGAAGGAATCTTAGAAAGGACTGAAAGAGCTTGAAGGGGCTCGAGACCCCATATGAACAACAATGCCAACCAACCAGAGCTTCCAGGACTAAGCCACTATCCAAAGACTATACATGGACTGACCCTGGGCTCCAACCTCATAGGTAGTAAGAGCACCAGTGAAAGGGGAAGCCCTTGGTCCTGTGAAGACTGAACTCCCAGTGAATGTGATTCTTGTGGGGAAGGCAGTAATGGGGGGAGGATGGGGAGGGGAACACCCATAAAGAAGGGGAGGGGGAGGGTTTAGCGGGATGTTGGTCATGAAACCGGGAAAGGGAATAAGAATCGAAATGTAAATAAGAAATACTCAAGTTAATAAAGATGGAAAAAAATTCTAATGATTTAAGTAACATATTTCAAAAGGTAAAATTTTTATCGTTTAATTTCTTTTTTCTTTTTTTCCCCATTTTCTTTTTCCCTCTATCTTTATTAACTTGGGTATTTCTTAATTACATTTCAATTGTTATTCCCAGTCCTGGTTTCTGAGCCAACATCCCCTTAACCCTCCCCCTCCCCTTCTATATGGGTGTTCCCCCCCCATGCTTCCCCCCCTTACTGCACTTCCCCCAACTATGACGATCACTGGTGTTTCTGTCTTGGCAGGACCAAGGGCTTCCCCTTCCACTGGTGCTCTTAATAGGGTATTCATTGCTACCTATGAGGTTGGAGCCCAGGGTCAGTCCATGTATAGTCTTTGGGTAGTGGTTTAGTCCATGGAAGTTCTGGTTGGTTGGCATTGTTGTTCATATGGGTCTCAAGCCCCTTCAACCTCTTTCAGTCCTGTCTCTGATTCCTTCAATGGGGGTCCCGTTCTCAGTTCAGCAGTTTAATGCTGGTATTCGCTTATGTATTTGCTGTATTCTGGGTGTGTCTCTCAGGAGAGATCTACATCCACTTCCTGTCAGCCTGCACTTCTCTTCTTCATCCATCTTATCTAGTTTGGTGGCTGTATATGTATGGACCACATGTGGGGCAAGC
This sequence comes from Rattus norvegicus, assembly GCF_021556685.1. Taxonomy (NCBI): domain Eukaryota; kingdom Metazoa; phylum Chordata; class Mammalia; order Rodentia; family Muridae; genus Rattus; species Rattus norvegicus. The sequence goes on from NC_141538.1 coordinate 132,909,564, forward strand.
ACTGAATAGGTGTTCCCTCAGCCTCTGTTCTAAACTTTGCCTTCCTATCCTCTCCCAAAGGTATTCTTGTTCCCCTTTTAAAGAAGGAATGAAGCATTTGCATTTTGGTCATCCTTCTTTAGTTTCATGTGTTCTGTGCATCAAGGGTAATTTGAGCATTTGGGCTAATAGCCACTTATCAATGAGTGCATACCATGTGTGTTTTTCTGTGATTGTGTTCCCTCACTCAGGATGATATTTTCCAGTTCCATCCATTTGTCTATGAATTTCATAAAGTCATTGTTTTTGATAGCTGAGTAATATTCCATTGTGTAGATGTACCACATTTTCTGAATCCATTCCTCTATTGAAGGGCATCTGGGTTCTTTCCAGCTTCTGGCTATTATAAATAAGGCTGCTATGAACATAGTGGAGCATGTGTCTTTGTTATATGTTGGGGCATCTTTTGGGTATATGACCAAGAGAGGTATAGCCGGGTCCTCAGGTAGTTTAATGTCCAATTTTCTGATATATATATATATACATATATATATATATATATATATATATAGAGAGAGAGAGAGAGAGAGAGAGACAGAGACAGAGACAGAGACAGAGACAGAGACTCTCAAAATTATGATTTTTTTCCTTCTTGGAGACTTGCTTGTAAATTATTTTCATTGAATGCCTTTGGATTTTGCTTACTGTAATCTATCTTTGTAACCAGTAAGAAGATTAAAATCTCCTTCTTGACTGCCATCAGAATCTGTTTCTTTGGCCATGAATTTATATTCACCTTCTGGTTCTCCCCATATACACAGTTGCCTTTAAATGCTCTAGTTTTGACTGTTTTCTTTCAAAAATAAAATAAATTAAAATCTTTATAGCAACTTGCATGGCACCTCTGTTAGGACAGTGTAAGCTTTTATAATTAGAAGTTGTTGCAAAAATAACTAACCACCTGTTTGTCTCTACTTATAGGGTTGAAAGTAATAATCAATCATCAGATAATATCTCTCTAATAACTGAAAAATATAGGTATTTGTGATTGTCCTGATTCATACATGCTACTCAGACTGGTCTGGGAAACAAGTACAACTGCTCCTACTAAACTAAATGATGGACTTGGGTTGGTGGTACCTTTATATAATATGAAAGTGACTGTAAATAACAATTATGTAAACCTTCAACTGAAGTTTCAGGTCATTATAATCTGGTTTTGAATTTTCACTTCCAATGATACAAATTTGCTAAACTGCTATTTAAAACTGAGTTTCAACCATTGAAAAATATGAAAATTTGGTTGTTCTGCCTTCATCACTGTATCAGTACCTTACTGAATTCATGATATTATAACATTATTGGGTTGGGTGGGTGAAAGAGAAAGTAGTGTACAGTTGGAGAAATTAGACTAGAGGGAAAATAAATTGAAAAGACATAATCCTAGTTTCTTCTACACTCTGTACTTCCTAGAAATTTGAACTATGATTTACATGTCCATATTTCTTCTTAGTATAACTGACAAAAGTAGACTTAATCTACTATGAAATAAAGGCTCTGCCACTATGAGTTAAACTAATATTTTCTCATTAATATCATTTACATATTTTATCACAGAAACTGATAACCTTCAATAGATTTCAAAGTTCCAAAATAGTTATACCAGACAGAATCTTCTATACAGTTCTTAAGTAGCAAGAGAGATGGTGAAAGAATAAAAATACATCCAAAAAGTCAGAAGTTTAGAAATGTTATCTCACCCCTAAGAAGCCCTAAATACCTCAAATTTCAGACCCTGCTCTCTACCTGTAAGTAGGTAAAAGGTTACATTTCTTGAGCCTGCTCTCCCAGAAACTAGATAAAAGGGCTTAAAGATAAGGCCCTTAGATATTCGAGATTCCTTACCAATAAAGATAACAGAAAGCCTCTCCCAGGAATTAGCTGACCATAAAGTTAGACTACAATCTTAAAAACGATCTTGAGAGACAGGAAGCTTCTCATTGTGATTTTTCACTGGCATTCTCCACATTTTCCAATGATGCCATCCCTGCCCCCTTGGGTTGTGGCTTCTTCCTTTAAATACCCCTTCTCCCAGCTACTGGGGGTCAAACTCCTGTGCCCCTGTGTGGGATACGAGACTCGACCCCAGTCCACTGGTTCCTATTGATAAACCTCATGTGATCACAGCAAGGATGGTCTTGTGTGAGTTCTTGGTGGGGGCACATCATCCCGAGACTTGAGTGAGGTTCTCCCCACTCTGGGGGTCTTTCAATGGTTGGGGCTTCCTACTTCACTAGAGTTCATTTAAAGAGAAAAAGTGAACTAACATGTTTTTTTTTTAAAAATGGGAGATGAAAAGAAATATATTCCAAGATGAATATCTATATTAACTAGACCTTGTGCACAGAATTTGATATGATCTTCTAAGCCATATATGGGTGCAAAGTCTTGATGGCTTCAGATTTGATTTTCAATTAGTTTTTCTCTAGAGAAAATCTGATAGTGACTACTCCTACTGGATACTTGGTGGCTAGAGTAGAAGGCCAGGCTGAGCTCAACTGTCAGGTTTCTGTGACACAATATGTAGTATATAGAGATATGCTGGTTCAGGGGTGAAAAATGCAAACTTGTTTATCAATGCAGAGATGGCCATTGAGTGAATAAAGAAGTTGATTCTGAATATGTGAAGCATATACAGCTTATGAAGGAGGCCAGTGGGAAGGTCAAATTGGCCCTCCAAATTCCTAATATCAGCATTTTGGATGATGGGCCATCTCAATGTTCATTTAATGATAGCAGATTCAGTAATGTGTTCTTCATGAAACTCAATGTTGGCTGGTAAGTTGCATGAGAAATATAGCATGCCAGTGTCCTTGTGCCCAGTCAGCTGAACTAAATGGAATTGTCTTGGTGGTATTTTTTATATATATATATATATATATATATATATATATATATATATGTATATTTCATTTCATAATATCTAAGTAATGAGTGAAATTCAACATCTACCTTAAAAATACACTATGTAGAGAATAAACATCACATAGTAGTCGATTAATCTAACTTAAAAATCTAATATGAAGTTAATTCATGAATGTTACTTGACTTAATCCTGTCAATTCAACCTCCACATAATTGCTATGTTTTTGTGTCCTTGTCATTTTCACTGGCATTTTTATTGAAGGTGCAAATCCTGGTTAATGTGAATGAATTGTGAGTTGTTCTTCAGTAGGGTGATTCTTGCTGCCCCAAATGAAGTAACAGCAAAGAGAATGCAGTTCTGTATTCTGCAATTTCATACTCATAGGATTAAGACAGATATTTCTACATGAAGATGACTTTTGTCTTCAGAAACCAGTCACAGGAAACTACTATATGTTGTGTTCTTAACCCTCTGATATGTAAAAAGAACAAAACCAATCTTATCATAGCAAGTGAATACTCAATACTGAAGAATTAATTATCAAGTTGGACCACAAAAAATAAACCAATGAATGAGTTAGTGTTAAAGGACATACTGTATTGCAGAAATTCTTTGGCTCTGTCTTGTTTTTAGTGATATTAGTTTTGATTGGACAAATACTAACTGAACTGAAGGTATTAGAAGGAAACTCAACAGTAGAAAATTATAATTAAGCATGTTGTTGAAATTTATAATAGTTTGATATTATCTCACTAGATCTAATATTTATGTGTAAGTTTAACAAGATGCTAGTTCCAGGTTATAGTAGATGGCATTGTTCACTGTGAACTATTTTCTTATCATGTAGAGTAAGATTTTTATTTACTCTGTGGTTTTTTCATTAATTCTAATTCATTAGGACATGTTGATTACAGTAATATCATACTCAATGATAGGACTACAATTTTTAAATTCCTACACATTCAATACATATAAATCATTATGACAGTGACATGTGAACAAAGACAGAGCTAAGTTAGTGAAAAGAACAGTATTGTATTACCGTTGGTTCATAGCTCATTTCTGGAAGACCTGATGAATAAATGCAGAAGAAAAATAACAGAAAAACATTGTCTTATGTTTAACAAAATTAATCTTAGCTAACACCCAAACACAGAAATTAAGTTTTACATTTTAACACACTGTGTGTTAGTGGGGAGAGGAGGGTTTACATGTTTAGACACTAGTTTATACAAAGTTTTTCTACATTAACTACAGGAACAAATTTTCTCTCTCTTTAAAAAACTTTACTATTTGGAGAATTAGGAAATTGACTGAAAAACAAACTGTTGCTGGGATTAAATAGATTTCTATTAAAATGGCATCTGCAATATCAGGATAGTTCCAAAGAATGAATAAGAATCAAACATTAGGCATGATAGCTGTTTAAAGGCTGAGGTGGGATGACAGAATTTGAGTTCAGCTAGGACTACATATCATGAAGGTCTCATACAGAATGTGAGTAAGATAATATAAATGTTTTAAAAGTAGAAATGAAATGAAGGGATATACTAATATGCTAAACATTAACAAAAGAAAAACTTTAAAAAAGAACAAATATTTATCATATCATAAAACTAAATTATAAGAGATGAATTTTCACTTAATGGTGAGGACTTGTTGCAGTGACAAACAAGAATATTCATAGGAGGAGATATGGAGGCAAAGTTTGGGGCAGAGACTGAAGGAACAGCCATCCAGAGACTGCCTCACATGTGGCATATATATATATATATATATATATATATATATATATATATATATATATCCACAAAAACTAGATAAGTTTGATGAAGCTAAGAAGTACATGCTAACAGGAGCCTGATATAGATGTCTCTTGAGAGACACAGCCAGAGCATGTCAAATACAGAGGCGAATGCTAGCAGCAAACTATTGAACTGAAAAAGTGACCCCCATTAGAGCAATTAGAAAAAGGATTAAAAGAGCTGAAGGGGCTCGCTACGCCATAAGAACAACAATACCAACCAACCAGAGCTCCCAGTGACTAAACCACTACCCAAAGACTATACATGGACTGATCCATGGCTCCAACTGCATATGTAGCAGAGGATGATTTTGTTGGGCACCACTGGAAGAAGAAGCCCTTGGTCCTGTCAAGGTTGGATCCACAGTGTTGGGCAGAATGGTAAGAGGGGTGAATGGGGAGGGGAACACCCTTATAAAAGAAGGGGAAGGGAATAGGATAGGGAGCTTATGTCTGGGAAATTTGGAAAAGGAATAACATTTGAAATGTAAATAAAATATACCCAATAAAAGAAAAAAATAAGAAGAAAGAAGACAGAAAGAAAAGAAAAAAATGGTGGCCATGACTAAATATCTAAAGCACACAGAAGCTCAAGACACACATCCACATCTCAAAGAGTGGAAGAAACTCTCCTACCTGAAAAACTACTGAGTGGATCACTGCTTGTAAGAGACAGTTATCTACTTTAAGGATGTTGATCTTGATAGGCCAAACATGTGTCAATGGAAAGCCACTTGTTCAAGGACATAGGCAGCACAAATCTCATTTGAAGGGTTAATCTTAAATAGGGGAAGGGAAACAAAATTGAGTGGGGTAGTGAAGGTTATTTGGTAGTGAAGGGGAAAATTTGGAGAAGGGAGTTCTTTCTCCAAGATGCACCTAATACTCAAACTTTCTCTATTGGAGGGTGGGAGATATGAAAGGGGATAAAACAACAATAAAAGAAGGAATAGCATACAGAAAAAAGGTAGAGAATAAGGAAGACTAGAAAGGAGAATGGGAGAGAGGCATAAAGATATGGAGTGCTGGTGAACCTAAGGGAGAAACATGTTCTCATGGCAGGCCATTCCTGGCCTGTTAAGGCTTTTTGTCAGGTATATTTTAAGAGTTTTCCCTGCTTTTTTCAGTTGTCCTGTTTAATAAGAGCTACATAAAATATTTAACTTTCTTTTTCCTTACAACATCAATTTTTATGTTTATTTTACATGCTAAGATTTTTATTTCATGAAACCAGGTAACAAATCCAAGAGGGGTCAAAGCATTCAGAATTTTTTTAACTTTATGCCTACAACACATGTAGAGCTGGGTTAAAACTAAAACATATTTATTTACCCCTTCCACGCACTGCTTGCTGCTTACATTACAGATGTTGAATTTTATATTTTTCCAAACTCAAATTTGCAAGGCCATTTCAGTTTTAGGGATGAAATTCACAATGAATATTTCCTGAGCTTTTAAAAAACATAGCTAATTTTTATATTCCTTAAACAGCACATGCTGAAGCTCTAAAAGTATCAAGAATTGAACCATTTAAAATTACTAGTTATACTTAGAAAAAAAACCCAACATTTTCATCATAGCAAAGTAGAGTCAAACTATCCTTAACCGCTGAGTGGTTGGTCTTATTCTAGGATAAATCTAAATGTGATAACAAAATCTAAAGTATGTTAGTATAAGGGCAGTGAGTGTGTGTGTATCTCTCTCTCTCTCTCTCTCTCTCTCTCTCTCTCTCTCTCTCTCTCTGTGTGTGTGTGTGTGTGTGTGTGTGTGTGTGTAGCAGTAGCAGTAGCAGTAGCAGTAGCAGTAGCAGTAGCAGTAGCAGTAGCAGTAGCAGTAGCAGTAGCAGTAGCAGTAGCAGTAGCAGTAGTAGTAGTAGTAGGCACGTCTTGCTAGGACATATTGGAATCTATACATTTACTCTCACATGCCAGAGATAAACTTTGGTTTCTTATTCTATTACTCTCAAGATTATTCTTTTTTTGTCTTGTCAGAATTCTCTTTTTTCTCCATCTTTATTAAATTGGGTATTTCTTATTTACATTTCAACTCTTATTCCCTTTCCTGCATTCCAGGCAAACGACCCCCTAACACCTGCCCCTCCCCTTCAATATAGGTGTTCCCCTCCTCATCCTCCCCCCATTACTGCCCTCCACCCAACAATCCCATTCAGTCTTGGCATGACCAAGGGCTTCCCCTTCCACTGGTGCCCTTACTAGGCTATTCATTGCTACCTATGTAGTTGGAGCCCAGGGTCAGTCCGTGTATAGTCTTCGGGTAGTGGCTTAATCCCTGGAAGCTCTGGTTGTTTGGCATTGTTGTTCATGTGGGGTCTCAAGTCCCTTCAAGCTCTTTCAGTCCTTTCTCTGATTCCTTCAAAAGGGGTACCATTCTCAGTTCAGTGGTATGCTGCTGGCATTCGCCTATATATTTGCCATATACTGGCTGAGTCTCTCAGGAGAGATCTACATCCGGTTCCTGTCAGACTGCATTTCTTTACTTCATCAGTCTTATCTAGTTTGATGGCTGTATATGTATGGGCCACATGTGGGGCAAGTTCTGGATGGGCATTCCTTCAGCCTCTGTTCTAAACTTTGCCTCCCTATTCCATCCCAAGAGTTTTCTTGTTCCCCTTTCAAACAAGGAGTGAGGCATTGGCATTTTGGTCACCCTTTTTGAGTTTCATGTGTTCTGTGCATGTAGGGTAATTCGAGCATTTGGGCTAATATCCACTTATCAGTGAGCTCATACCATGTGTGTTTTTCTGTGATTGGGTTATCTCACTCAAGATGATATTTTCCAGTTCCATCCATTTGCCTATGAATTTCATAAAGTCATTGTTTTTGATAGTGGAGTAGTATTCCATTGTCTAGATGTACCACATTCTCTGTATCCATTCCTCTGTTGAAGGGCATCTGGGTTCTTTCCAGCTTCTGGCTATTATAAATAAGGCTGCTATGAACATAGTGGAGCATGTGTCCTTGTTATTTGTTGGAACATACTTTGGGTATATGCCCAAGAGATTTATAACTGGGTCCTCAGGTAGTACAATGTCCAATTTTCTGAATAATCTCCAGACTGATTTCCAGAATGGTTATACCAGTCTGCAATCCCATCGAAAATGGAGGAGTGTTCCTCTTTCTCCACATGCTCACCACCGTCTGCTGTCACCAGAGCTTTTGATCTTAGCCATTCTGACTGGTGTGAAGTGGAATCTCAGTGTTGTTTTGATTTGCATTTCCCTTATGACTAAAGATGTTGAACACTTCTTTAGGTGCTTCTCAGCCTTTCGATATTCCTCAGATGCGAATTCTTTGTTTAGCTCTGAACCCCATTTTTAATAGGGTTATTTGACATCTTGCAGTCTAACTTCATGAGTTCTTTGTATATCTTGAATATAAACCCTCTATCAGTTGTAGAACTAGCAAAGACTTTTTACTACTCTGGACGTTGCCATTTTGTCCTAACAACCATGACCTTTGCCTTACAGAAGCTTTGTAGTTTTATGAGATCAAATTTGTCGATTCTTGATCTTAGAGCATAAACCACTGGTGTTTTGTTCAGGAAATTATCTCCAGTGTCCAAGTGTTTGAGATTCTTCCCCACTTTTTCTTCTATTAGTTTGAGTGTATCTGGTTTGATGTGGAGGTCCTTGATCCACTTGGACTTAAGCTTTGTACAGGGTGATAAGCATGGATCGATCTGCATTCTTCTACATGTTGACCTCCAGTTGAACCAGCACCATTTGCTAAAAATGCTATCTTTTTTCCATTGAATGGTTTGCCTCCTTTGTCACAAATCAAGTGACCAAAGGTGTGTGGGTTCATTTGTGGGTCTTCAATTACAATCCACTAGTCTATCTGCCTGTCTCTGTATCAATACCATACAGTTTTGATTGCTATTGCTCTGTTATACTGCTTGAATTCAGGAATAGTGATTCCCCCAGAAGTTCTTTTATTGTTGAGAATAGTTTTAGCTATCCTGAGGTTTTTTTTTATTACAGATGAATTTCCAAATTGTTCTGTCTAACTCTCTGAAGAATTGGATTGGAATTTTGATGGAGATTGCAATGAATCTGTAGATCGATTTTGGTAAGATGCCCATTTTTACAGTATTAATCCTGCCAATCCATGAGCACAGGAGATCTTTCAATCTTTTGAGGTCTTCTTCAATTTCTTTCTTCAGAGGATTGAAGTTCTTATCATACAGATCTTTCACTTGCTTGGTTAAAGTCACACTGAGGTATTTTATCTTATTTGGGAATATTTTGAATGGTGTTGTTTCCCTAATTTCTTTCTTGGCTTTATTTTTTTTTGTTTGTTTTGTTTTTTCTGTTTGTTTGTTTTGGAGTGGAAGGCTACTGATTTATTTGAGTTAATCTTATACCCAACCACTTTGGTTAAGGTGTTTATCAGTATCAAGTATACTAGTTCTCTGGTGGAACTTTTGGGATTACTTAAATATACAATCATATCATCTGCAAATAATGATTTTTTGACTTCTTCCTTTACAATCTGTACCATTTTGATCTCCTTTTGTTGTCTAATTGAGGTGGCTAGGATTTCGAGAACTATAACAAATAAGTAGGGAGAGTGTGGGCAGCCTTGTTATGCCCCTGATTTTAGTGGGATTGCTTCAAGTTTCTCTCCATTTAGTTTAATATTAGCTACTGTTTTGCTGCATATGCTTTTCCTATGTTTAGGTATGGGTCTTGAATTCCTGTTCTTCCTATGTCTTTTATCATGAAGGGATGTTGCCATTTAGTTTAATATTAGCTACTGTTTTGCTGCATATGCTTTTCCTATGTTTAGGTATGGGTCTTGAATTCCTGTTCTTCCTATGTCTTTTATCATGAAGGGATGTTGAATTTTGTCAAATGCTTTCTCAGCATCTAATTAAATGAACATGTGTTTTTATCTTCCTTTTGTTCATATAGTGGATTATTTTGATGGTTTGACATATATTAAGTCATGCATGCATACCTGGGATTAAGCCTACTTGATCATCATGTATGATTGTTTTGATATGCTCTTGGATTCGGTTTGCAAGAATTTTATTGAGTATTTTTGTGTCAATACTCATGAGGGAAATTGGTCTGAAGTTCTCTTTCTTTGTTGGGTCTTTGTGTGGTTTAGGTATAAGAGTAATTGTGGCTTCATAGAAGCAATTCAGTAGTGCTCCATCTGTTTCAATTTTGTGGAATAGTTTGGATAATATTGGTATGAGGTCTTCTATGAAGGTCTGATAGAATTCTGCACTGAACCCATCTGGACCAAGGCTCTTTTTGGTTGGGAAACCTTTAATGACTGCTTCTATTTTGTTAGGAGTTATGGAGTTGTTTAAATGGTTTATGTGTTCCTGATTTAACTTCGGTACCTGGTATCTGTCTAGGAAATTGTCCATTTCCTGAAGATTTTCAAGTTTTGTTGAATATAGGCTTTTGTAGTAGGATTTGATGATATCTGGAAATTCCTCTGAATCTATAGTTATGTCTCCCTTTTCATTTCTGATTTTGTTCATTTGGACACATTCTCTGTGTCCTCTCGTTAGTCTGGCTAAGGGTTTATCTATCTTGTTGATTTTCTCAAAGAACCAACTTTTGGTTCTGTTGATTCTTTCTATGTTCCTTTTTGTTTCTACTTGGTAGATTTCAGTTCTGAGTTTGATTATTTCCTGCCTTCTACTCCTCCTGGGTGTATTTGCTTCTTTTTGTTCTAGAGCTTTTAGGAGTGCTGTCAAGTTGCTGACATATGCTCTCTCCTGTTTCTTTCTGCAGGGACTAAGAGCTATGAGTTTTTTTCTTAGCACAGCTTTCATTGTATCCCATAAATTTGGGTATGTTGTACCTACATTTTCAGTAAATTCTAAAAAGTCTTTAATTTCTTTCTTTATTTCTTCCTTGACCAGGTTATCATTGAGTAGAGTGTTGTTTAACTTTCATGTATATGTGGGCGTTCTTTCCCTATTTCTATTGAAGACCAGATTTAGCCTGTGGTGGTCTGATAGGACACATGGGATTATTTCCCTCTTTCTTTATGTTTTGAGGCTTGTTTTATGACAAATTATATGGTCAATTTTGGAGTAAGTACCATGAGGTGGTGAGAAGAAGGTGTATCCTTTTGGTTTAGGATAGAATGTTCTATAAACATCTAATAAGTCCATTTGGTTCACAACTTCTCTCAATCTGTCTGTCTCTGTTTAATTTTTGTTTCCGTGGTCTGTCCATTGATGTGAGTAGGGTGTTAATATCTCCAACTATTATTGTCTGAGGTGCAATGTGTTCTTTGAGCTTTAGTAAGTTTTCATATATATATATATATATATATATATATATATATATATATATAGGTGCGCTTGTATTTGGAGCATAGATATTTAGGATTGAGAGTTCATCTTGGTGGATTTTTCTTTGATGAATATGAAGTATCCTTCCTTATCTTTTTTGATGACTTTTAGTTGAAAATCAATTTTATTCAATATTAGAATGGCTACTCCAGCTTGCTTCTTAGGACCATTTGCTTCGAAAGTTGTTTTCCAGGCTTTCACTCTGAGGTAGTGTCTGTCTTTGTCTCTGAGGTGTTTTTCCTATAGGCAGCAAAATGCTGTGTCCTTATTGCATATCCAATTTGTTAATCTGAGTCTTATTATTGGGGAATTGAGTCCATTGATGTTGAGAGATATTAAGGAATAGTGATTGTTGCTTCCTGTTATATTCGTATTTAGATGTGACATTCTGTTTGTTTGCTTTTCTTCTCTTTGTTTTGTTGCCAAGACAATTAGTTTCTTGCTTTTTCTAGGGTGTAGCTTGCCTCCCTGTGTTGGGCTTTACCATTTATTATCATTTGTAGGCCTCTATTTGTAGAAAGATATTGTGTAAATTTGGTTTTTTCATGGAATATCTTGGCTTCTCCATCTTGTTTTGCTGGATACAGTAACCTGGGCTGGCATTTGTGTTCTCTTAGGGTCTGTATGACATTTGTCAAGGATCTTCTGGCTTTCATAGTCTCTGGTGAGATGTTTGTTCTTATTCTGATAGGTCTGCCTTTATATGTTACTTGACCTTTTTCCCTTACTGCTTTTGATATTTTTCTTTGTTTTGTGCATTTTGTATTTTGACTATTATATGACGGGAGGAGTTTTTTTTTTTTTTTCTAGTCCAATGTATTTGGAGTTCTGTAGGCTTCTTTTATGTTTATGGGCATCTCATTCTTTAGTTTAAAAAAGTTTTTTTCTATGATTTTGTTGAAGATATTTACTCGTCCTTTGAGTTGGGAGTCTTTACTCTCTTCTATACCTATTATCCTTAGGTTTGATCTTCTTAATGAGTCCTGGATTTCCTGTTTGTTTTTGGCCAGTACCTTTTTCTGTTTTACATTATCTTTGTCAGTTGTATTGATGATTTCTATGGCGTCTTCTTCTCCTCAGTTTCTCTCTTCTATCCCTTGTATTCTGTTGTTGATGCTTGTATCTCAAGGCTCCTTGTCTCTTCCTTTGGTTTTCTATATCCAGGGTTGTCTCCTTTTGTGTTTTCTTTATTGCTTCTATTTCCATTTTTAATTCCTTCACCTGTTTATTTGTGTTTTCCTGGAATTCTTTCAGGGATTTTAGTGATTCCTCTCTATAGGCTTCTACTTGTTTATTTTTGTTTTCTCTAAGGGAGTTTTTTTATGTCTTTTTTGAAGTTCTTCATCATCATGGTCAAATTTGATTTTCAATCTAGATCTTGCTTTTCTGGTGTCTTTGGATATTCAGTGTTTGCTTTGGTGGGAGGATTGCGTTCCGATGATGCCATGTAGTCTTGGTTTCTTTTGCTTGGTTTCCTGTGCTTGTCTCTCGCCATTAGGTTGTCTCTGGTATTACCTTGTTCTGCTATTTATGACAGTGACTAGACTCTCCTGTATGCCTGTGTGTCAGCAGTGCTGTAGACCTGTTTTCCTGTTTTCTTTCAGCCAGTTATGGGAACAGAGTGTTCTGCTTTAAGGCATGTAGTCTTTCCTGTCTACTGGTCTTCCACTGTTGCTGTGGGCATGTGTCCTTAGTCCACCAGGCAGGTCACTTGGAGCAGAAAAGTTGGTCTTACCTCTGGTCTCTGGCCTGAAGTCACTCCTTGGGGCTGGCTTTCAGCTCTCTGTGAGGGCAGCAGCCTGAAAGGCCTGCCCCACCTTCTCCTGGGCCGCTGTTCTCAGTCGCCCCAAATGGCACTGGGCATTTTCTGCTAGAGTCAGAAATGTGGGCAGAGAATAGTCTCTGGCTTTCCAGGTGTGTCTGCCCCTCTGAACGTCTAGCTCTCTCTCCCACAGGATTTGGGTGCAGGGAGCTATTTGAGTGGATCTGTTCAGATCCAGGTACACTCTGGACCACAGGGCACCTGCAGCTTCAGTGCTAAGATTATTCTTTTAAAAAACATCTCTCCCTCAAACTAGAGCTAGGCTAGCAGCAAAAGAACACATGGCCCACTTTTTTTCTGTTACATATTGTGTTGGAATTAGATTTATATTTGCAGACACACCAGGTTTTAGTAGTTTTAGGACACATGCATGTATTTGAACTCAATTTCTCATGCCTACACAGCAAATGCTTAACCAATCATCTATCATACCAGAAACAAAATTATTTTAAAGTGCAGTTTCTTAAATATTGAACACATTAATATAAAAGAGAGGAACTTATAAATCAAATGCTCAGCAACAAAATTCTTCTTTCTCATTTTATGCTTAAATTAAATCTGTATATCATACTCTGTCATGATACGGGAATCAATGTGGAAAGAACAATAGTTATCTATAAGAAAAAAGACTGGAGCTATAGAGATTGCTCAGTAGTTAAGAGTACTGATTATTTTTTACAGAGAATCTGGAATCTATTCCCAGCACCTATATGGTGGGTTTTAACTCCAGTTCCAGGAAATCCAATACACTTTCTAGCTGCTATATACATAATGCATACAAGTAATGCCTAGACATACACATAGGCATAACATCTACACACATAAAATTATAGAAAAATACCAGGTGCTTTTCTGATCTCAATGTCCAAATAACATTTATTTACTATAGAACTAAGTAAAACAGTTATATTGAGACACAATTCAGAAGCTGGGTAAATAATAAAACAGGGAATAGTTTTCAGATTATACACTAAAAGACCTGAGTTCAAAGTGAAAGGAACAGCATACAATTTACCATAGACTCAAAGATCACGTCACTCAAAGGAGATGTTACAATCCACTCATCCTAGTAGTTAATTTAATCCATAGATTGCTAATGCAAAAATATTTTTAAAGGGCACTTTTAATATGCCAAATATTGTAATAATCATTTTTTGATTTTATCAAAATTATTCCCAAAAGATAGTTCTATTATTGTCATCTTACTATGGGTGAGCACATATTGGACTAAGCATGTCCTAAATAGCATAACCCTGATTGACCTACAAAAATATTTGAGTCCAAATTTCCTGCCATTTTATCATGCTATAATATTCATTACTTGGTTTCAAGTTTCATCTTGCAATTTACCAGACAGGAAAAACTACTGACTTGTTTATTTAATGTTAATATTTACTATGTTAATATATTCATTATGTTAATCCTGCTGATCCATGAGCATTGGAGATCTTTTCATCTTCTGATAGCTTCTTCATTTACTTTTTTCAAAGGCTAGAAATGCTTGTTTTACTCGCATTTCATTTGATTGGTTAGATTTACACCAATATATTTTATATTACTCATGGCTGCTGTGAAAGTTATTTTCCTAATATTTGTCTGAGATAATTTATCATTTATATATAGGAAAGCTAATGATTTTTTAAAGTTAATTTTGTATTCAGCTACTTTGCTGATGGTGGTTATTAGATGGAGAAGTGCTCTGGCAGAAATTTTCTGGTCACTTATATGTTCTATAATATCGCCTGTGAATAGTAATATTGTCTTCATTCTTTCATGTTTATATCCCACTGATCTCCTTCAGTTTTCTTATTGTGATAACTAAAATTTCAAGTGCTCTATTGAATATATATGGAGAGAGCTGAAAGCCTTGTCATGTCTATGATTTTATTGGAATTTCTTTAAAATTCTTTCCATATAATTTGTTTTTGGCTTGCTACACATTGCCTTTGTAAGTTTATCTATGTGCCTTATATCATTCCAAGTCTTTTATTATCTTTTCCATTTAGTTTGATGTTGGCTATTGTTTTGCTGTATATTGCCTTGATCATTTTTAGAAATGTGCCCTATACCCCTGATTTCTCTAATGCCTTTAACCTGAAACGTGAAGCAATATTGGATTTTTTTTAAATGCTTTGTCAACAGCTAATGAGAATATCATATATATGTATGTACATGTACATATACATATACACAGAGGATTATATTATCAGATTTTTGAATGTTGAACCATCCCTGAATCATCACTTGAATGAACCCTATTTAATCATAATGGATGTTCTCTCAATGTGTTCTTTCTTGGATTCACTTGGCAAGTATATTATTGAGTATTTTTATATCCATTTGTAATTCTCTTTCAACATATTTAGTCTTTGTGTGGTTTAAGGAACAGGATAACTGTGGCCTTGTACAATGAGTTTGGCAATTTTCTGTGGAATAATTTGAGGAATATTGGTTTTAGCTCTTCTTTTTTTAAACGTCTGGTACAATTCTGTTCTAAAACTGCTGCTGCTGCTGCTGCTGCTGCTGCTGCTGCTGCTGCTGCTGCTACTGCTGCTGCTGCTGCTGCTGCTGCTGCTGCTGTTGCTTCTGCTGCTGCTGCTACTGCTGCTGCTTCTGCTGCTGCTGCTGCTGCTCCTCCTCCTCCTCCTCTTCATCCTCCTCCTCATTTTTCAGTTAGGAAACTTTTAGTGACTGCTTCTATTTTCTTAGATAAATTTAGAATGTTTCTCTGACCGTGATATAACTTTGGTAAGTAGTATCTATGAAGAAAATTGCCCATTTCAATTTTATTTTCAAATTTTGTGGAGTATCGATTTTGGAGAAAAATCTAATAACTTTGTATTTCCTTGATGTCCTTTGTTATGCATCCCCTGTTCATTAGTTTATTTTGTTAATTTCTAAGCTCTCTCTATCTTTTAACTTTTTCTGTAAAGGTTTCTGTTGGTGTCTTTGCTTATCCGTTTTATTTGTTTTCTTATACCTAACATTCTTCTCCAAATTATTCCTTCCAAAATCCTCACACCAAGTTGAAAAGAGAAAAGTTTATTGAGAAAAGGAGGACGTATATCACTTTAAGCTACATGCTGCTTGTGTTGAAAGTAGAGGATTTGAACACCATGGGGTAAATTCGACCTTGTTATCAAGATATCTTAAGTTCTTCTTCTGATCAAACTTGAAAAACAGAAACCAGGAGCAGTAGGTGAAGCAGCATGGTGGGAAGCAGCTTTCTTCTTCAGAATGCCCCCTTGGCCCTCTTGGGTCTCATGTATTAATACTCTAACAGGAGTCCCACAAATTCCAAACATAAACTCTTTCCAGATAGGAAAACCATGTCCCTGTCAGAGCACAAATTAGTAATGGCAGTGAACAAACAGAATTTATTATTTAATATAAAACTATTTACTTCTTTTTATTCTAGAGCTTTCAGGTATTCTGTTAAGTTGCTAGTAAATGACCTCATAAATTTTTTATGAAGACATTTAGTGCTATGAACTTGCTCCCAGCATTGGTTTCTTGTGTCTCATAAGTTTGGTTATAATGTGAATTCATTTTTATCAAATACTAAAAAATTATTTTTTTTTCATTTTTCCCCCTTGATTGGGTGGTCATTGAGCCCAGAATTGTCTTTAAGCCAAAGTGCTTTGATAAAATACAGGGTTTTATTTCAATTTTCTTATATCTGTTAAGACTTGATATGTAACTGAGTATACTGTCAATTTTCAAGAAAGTTTTATAAGGTGCTAAAAAATATGCATGCCTTTACATTTGAGTCACATATGTTCATAATTAAGATGCCATTTTTGTGGATTTTTTGTTATTGTTATTTGTTTCTTCGTTTTTGTTTTTTTATGAATATGAATTGCTATATATATACATATATATATACATAATTTTTTGAAAGTTTATTTCATTTAGTTATTATAATGTATAAACAAACTTGCTTCTTGGGTCCATTTACCTGGAAGAACTTTTTTCAACCACTTATTTTGAGGTAAGATTTTGTTTGAAATTGAGGTGTATTTCTTGTATATAACAAAATGATAGATCTTGCTTTTGCATTCAATTTTTTAGCCCATGTCGCTTTATTTGGGAATTGAGACCACTGATTTTGAAGCATATTAAGGACAAATAATTGTTATTCTTGCTATTTGATGGTGGTGGTAATCTCTCTCTCTCTCTCTTTCTCTCTCTCTCTCTCTCTCTCTCTCTCTCTCTCTCTCTCTGTGTGTGTGTGTGTGTGTGTGTGTGTGTGTGTATAGTATCTTCCCTTTTTTTTTTAATTTGCTGGTATGAAATGTCTTATTTCCTGTATTTTTGGAGTGTAGTTAAATTCCTTGTGCTAGAGTTTTCATTGTAGTGTCTTCTGTAGGGTTGGGTTTTGTGGACAGATACTGTTTCAATTTGATTTTGTCATGAAATTTCTTGTTCTCACCATCTATGATAATTGAAAGTTTTGCTGGGTATAATAGTGAGGAGTGGCATCTGTGGTTTCTTAGAGACTTGCAATACATCTGGTCAGGTACTTCTTGCTTTAGTTTCTGTTGAGAATCACATGAAATTCTAATAAATTTGCTGTTATATGTTACATTGGTTTTCCTCTCTTTCAGCTTTTACTATTCTTTGTTTTTTAAACTTATTATTTTGATTATTATGTGGCAGGGAGATTTTCTGTTCCAATTTATTTGGTGTTCTACAACCTTCCTGTACATTCTTGTTGAAACTATATTTTTAGATTTGGAACTGGGAACATTTTCCTTCTAGTATTCCTACTATTTTTAGGTTTGGTCTTTTTATAGTGTCCCGTATTTTCTGCATATTGTGTATAAGAAACAATTTATATTTAACATTTTCTTTCACCGATGCATCATTTTTTTCTATTATATCTTATGTGCCTGGGATTTTTCTCTTCCATTTCTTGTATTCTTTTGAGGATTATTGCACTTTTAGTTCCTGTTCATTTATATAGGTTTTCCATCTCCAGAATTCCTCCCCGTATGTATTTTATTTATTGTTTTTTCCATTTTCAGATATTAAACAGTTTTATTCATTTTCTTCTCTTTTTTGATTGCATTTTCCTAGATTTCTTAAATGAATTTATTCATTTTCTCTTAATGGTCTCTATCATGTTCCTAAGATTGAATTTCAGCTCATTTGTTTGTGCTTTAGTAGTGCTAAAATATCTATGGCTTGCTGGAATAGGATAGGTCTGCTTTTGTGGTGGTATATTGCCCTCAAAGCTATTCATTGTGTTCTTGTAAAGGCCTCTAGTCATCTGGATTTTGTGATCATTATAGGTTGTTATGCTGATTCCTGAGTTTATTTTTGTTGAATGAGTGTATTGTTAGATATTTCTTTCTTCTTAGTTTCTAGCTGAGGACCAGTGCTGATAGGCCTTCTTTCTTGTTTTGTTTTTCTTGAGGC